>NW_027526335.1:52043864-52068864 GCF_048455015.1 Haemaphysalis longicornis
AGGCGTAAATTGTCACACCTAGGGGTGGACACCAGAACGCCTGCTGGTGTGGGAGCCATAACTCACTGATTTCCCGTTTTCTGTCCGCTAATTATACGGCGACAAGCCGGAAATTAAGATCAAACCAAGCTTCCACGCCTTTCTAGCAGAGATTACTCCATTAGCTTCTAAAGACTGTGGGCCAGATCAATGCGGGAGCGTCGCATCGAGCGCGCGAAACAACAATCAGCGCTCGAGCACTTCCCAATTGGCCCTTAACGCCTCTTCCAAGCGCACACTGGGCTCTGCTTCTCTATAGGGACCGGGCAGCTGGACGGGTGGTGCCACCACTCGGCGCTCCCCTCGTCAGTGGAATGAGCCGGTGCATTGGACTACACAGCCTCCCGTTGTTTTTGTCGTGTTTGCTTCGGTGATTTGTATGTTTTGGTGGCGTTGTGAGCAGACATGTGAGATTAAACGAAGTCTAAACAGATGTGTTGGGTTCTTAGATGCAGTAATGACTACGTAAACTTGTCGGACGCGTCTAAAGTTGGGTATCGGCTGCAATGGCATAAGCGCTTTTTGCAGCGATCTGCGCTTGGCTCCACCCGTTCTGAGTACGAATAAAACTACTATTATTAGTATTATTTTCTTCTTAAATGCACTCATGGCTACGCAAACTTATTGGATGCTTGTAAGGTTGGTGAAGGGCTACATTGACACGAGCGCTTTTGCAGCGTTCTGCGCCTGGCTCCGCGCGATCTGCGTAGGAATCAAACTATTAGCAATATTAGAATTCATTTCTACCACTTTAAATTATCTTCACTGGTTTCAATGACTACGGTTTCCACGCCAGCCTTAGCGCTGGGATACCTCGATACGTGTGCTTTAAATAGAAAGGCACCTGCATACGAGATGGATTACCGTGTAGCCGTAGAAATATTGCGATAGTTTACACTTTCTGTAACCGTGAGCTTTGTACCTTCGGTTTTGGTGAGCGACACTGCGACAGCATGGCAGCCTGAAAGCCGAAGTGGAAAACCCACGTTTCTGGTGGTCATTTTATCAAGAGCCAAAGTTATTCCCAAGCTAAAAACCATCCCTCCACCCCTTCCCGTTTTACCCCCTGCGTAGAATAAAGGCTGGCACCAATAGTTAAAAAATGTGGCAGTGCTAACGTCAGCCGGTGTTTTTTAATGCTTAAGTATTCTTTACAGAGTACCTAAAAAATCGTGTAATGTCTGGTGAAGACACCAAGAACGCGCGAGTAGTTGCCTCAAATATGGGTGCATGCATGAGCCCGAGTCCTTCACCACAGACACATTTCCGACACACTGGAAAAAGTTTAGATTTGGAGAGGAGGCATGGAAGTTCAAAATTAAACAGCAAAAACATCTAATGATTATGATGGTTGAACACAAAGCGTTCTTAGTGCGAAATCGAATGGGAAATGGTCAAAGCCAAAGACGCTGCGACCAAAAGACCAAACTGAGTGCTGGTCAAATTCGACGCTTAACTAGTCAAAGTTTAAATCCAGAAGGCAACCAAGGAAACCCATACGAAAGAGCTTCGCGATAAACCATCATCGTCGTTAGACGGAGGTGTGCATGATTTTTTAAGCGTAGGTGGCAGATTGTAAACCGACCGCAGCATTCAGTTGTGAAGCTGAGTACAGGTTTCGGGCACCCTCCTGTTTTGCGTCCTGCAGTCATGCAGGAATTGGTTTTTGAAAAACCATTTACCAACTAGCCAGAAACCATTGCAATTCTGTAAAGCAATGCTTCTCTCCGACAAGCAATAACATTTTAATATCATGCGTACTATCATGCGGTATTTATTCTACCAAGGATTCCCGATGACTGTAGTAAGAGCATTTCTGTGAAATTAAACACGTTTCAGCCGTAGGTAATGAAGATACGGAAGCGTCATCCGTCACAATTTCTGTTTTGAGGTAAATCTTCGAAGACACCCTCCAACTTTGTCTTTCGCTTGTGCACGATGTCGGCGCCGTTTTGTCATCAACTGCCAAAGGCCTTCGCCGCAGCATTCCTAGATCGGTTGCACACACCGGCTTTGTGGGAGCATTTCGCAGGAATATACTCCTCGACTCGCAAAACTGCACGCAGGCATGAAAAAATTGCATGAAGCAACGAACTTTCACTTCCAGCTTGACTTCAAGCTTGGCGCATTGAGCGTCGTCTGCTATTTGTAAATACTGAGTATGGGCGTAAATAACACACATGGCATACCTTGTAAACATCACATCCACACTCAAGATTTACCGATCTGAAAAATGCACGTGGGGTTACATTCGCTTTGCAAGCCGCAACGCAGAAAAACGACAGAAAGCCATGCACAACTACGCTGCGCTGACCGCCACCGGCATTCCACTGACGAGCGGTTCGCCACGGGCGGCGCTGTTCGCTGAAACTACGGTGGTGCTATACAACGGCCGCCCGGTCCCTATACTTCTGCTATAGTGCCTGGCAGCGTGTCCGATGAACGACGCGCGGAAGTGATTCGGCCGCCGCCATTCTCGCTTAAAGTTGCCGCCGCTATGAGCCGCCACTTTGGTCTAATCATGGCCGCGACCTCTGCGGAACACGAAAACAAGCTCCGCTCCGCAACTGCGCCGGGCTCTGGGTACTCTCGGCGAGAGGTTCATTTTGGGACTTCGACGAGTTATTCAGTCAACACACCAGACAAACGAAGCCGTCTCAGTAGTGAGGTTCCTGAAAGTCCGCCACCCTTCCTGGAGTGCGGAAGTTCATGTTCAAATTCTGAGTGGCTTAGCAAGAAAAGACAATCAGTAGAGCGCAACCAAGCATTGCTACCAGAGTAGCGTGCTGGGCTAAGCTTTCGCGAGAAGAGACGTCGTCGACGCGGTTGTTGCTCTTCAATCTCGTCAGGCGAGACTGTGCGTGAGCGCTGACCTCTTTCGTTTCTAGGGCGAACGGAAGACAGCTGCCTGCGCCCCCGCCACTCTACTATACTCAATCTGCGGTCTGCCCCCTTTGGCCCAATCTGTGAGTGCAAAGGGCGGCGGAAGAGCCGCCAAGTAATGGAGGCGTCAGGGATGGAACTCGTCCATTTCCCCTACCGAGGGTCATTTCTGGTTGTCTTCTTTTTTTCGAAGCAGCCGGGGAATTGTCTGTTGGACGTCAAGATCAGTGCTGACGCGACAGGTCGATAGCGAAAAAGAGAGAGAACTAAAATAGAAATATTCGGGGCAAAAAAAAGGAACACCGTGTTGGGATCTAGGGGCTGTGAGTGTACAAAGAATGTTTAGTGTATTCGCCAATACACCAGAATGTACATGTTCGCAGAACTGAAGCAAAGAAAAAAAAGTATTTTACCGAAAAATGATTCTGAAGAAGAGAATAATGACAGTCTTTAGGATGGTTGATGAGCAGCGGTGATGCGGAAAGGATTTCTCGGTGCGATGCTGGTTCATGCGCTGCCGATTCCGAGTCGAGAACGGTGTGGGTGTTTACCGGGCCTGATATGCGAACCGTCGTGCTCGCTTCGAAAGAAGCCAACCAACAGAAGATTATCGCTGTAGATTTATCGCTAGAACTTGTCGTGCAATCACTAAGGTACGCAGACCTTCAATACCTCGACAACCGGGCCTACCGTTCGTGTCTCCCGGTAAGCCATGCTTACCGGATACCCGTGGGCTTCTGCGAATCGACTTCCCCTGGGCGCCAGACCCGTATTTTCGTCCATCGCACTCCCACGCACCTCCGACGAAAGCGAACGTACGTGTGTGGTACACGGCGAGGGCTGATTAGCGTACGCCTGCGTTCTCATAATCCGGATTTGAAAGTAATCGGCTTACATATACGCGCTCGCCGCAGCGTCCACGCGTGTGCCCTGGGGCGCCTGTTCGGACGGGCCACCAAGACTCTGAGGGGCCACAACAGTGTCGGCCAAAACGCAAACGCCACAACAGCGACGGCATTTTCGCGAAAGAGCTCTGTCCAGTTACGTGGTCCGGGGTTTGGCGACGTTCGTAATCGTCTTAGCTCGGAGGCCCCCCCTGCTGCAATACGCCGATTTAAAACTAAACGCATCATAGTCTGGCCAGGCAGCTCAAGTCACCGCTGTGGTGAATATGCATATTAAAGTAATCTCTATGGCGACGAGTAGTACGCGAAATAGTTTGACTATTGTTTTTCTCTTGTTTTCTACGGGATTGAAGATCGAGCGCTGATGCAGGAGCGGCTTGTTGCCGGGTGGAACCAGTCGACGTACACAGAACTCTAAAACTGATAGCGTAATGTTGTGCACGAAATGCGAATATACAACTGTCTTTCGAGGAAGCAAGCCAGCTAGCCAGTGGGGGAGTTAGCAGAAAACCGCGCGAGTGACCGATTGAGGACGCATCCATCCAAAGAAGCGGAGAAACAGGCCCTAAGCGCCCACAAAGCGGCACTTGGGCTACAGTATGTTCGAAAAAGCGTCTAAAGGACACCGACGGCTTTTGCAATGTAATACCCTTGTCACATGGGCACTTTAAATCCGGATTGAAGCGAAGCGCGATTGAATTTTCGAGCGCGCTCGACGCAGCACCGCTGCTACACGGCACGTTTCAATCCGGATTGAGAAGTTGCACCGGTTGCACTCACGTATGCCAGATGGCGCCAAAAATGTACTTCGCGGCCGGCGTCTGGTAACTTTCCGTCGTCGTAGGTATACGTAACTATATAAATGTTACCGCATGCTTATTTGGGTCAATTTATTTGGCACAATTTGTGGCGTTAGTTGAAGCTGTCAACTTCTGTGCCATTAGTCAGAGGGCGGGGACGAGTGAGCGAAACACTTTATTAAACTAGAGGCCGTGAGAGTATCACCGCTCTCATCCGATCGCGCTTGGGAAACCATGGATTGAGTTCAAGCGGGATCGGGCTCGACCGCGACAGAAACTGCAGTGTAGCAGCGCCCGATCCCGATTGAGCTCGATCCGGATCGACCCAGTCGCGATGAAAGTGTTTGTGTGAAAGGGGTATAAAAGTCAGCTGGCGTGTCGAAGCAGCCCGTGCCAAGTGCACGCGACGGTCTCGAGTTAAATCAGCTGCTGATGCTAAAGATTCAAGTATGCTTTGTTCTCACCTGGCTCAACGAAATCGACTCAATTGACGTATCCTAGCTGCCACTAGCATTCATCTAGATCAGTGCCAATGGTTCTCAATTGCCGGTCCTCAAATCCTTGTCCCAACCTCTCTCTCTCTCTCTCTGTCCTCTCTCTCACACACACACACGCACACACACATGCACACAAACACACACACGCCCGCACGCAGTGCGCACACACACACACACACACACACACGCACGTACACACGCACGCACGCACACACACGCCCGCACACACACACGCCCGCAAACACACACACACAAACGCACGCACGCACGCACGCGCACACAGACGCACACGCACGCATGAACATAAATTCATTCCCCCTTTTTACCGAACCTTGGTGGTAAGGCAAACGTGATTTTGGAATAGGACGTGAAAGTTTTTCTCCGCGTAGCACATAACGTCGGCTCTTTGCAGAACACTCTAGGTATGCATGAAAGCCAGACGTACAAAGGCAGATTATCACCGTTTAAGCTACTTCTAGCTGCAAAAGCAAATCGTTTGACAAGATGACATGCCTCAGCATGTAATATTGTCAAACGGCGTGTCATATTGTCATATTGTCAGCATGCCATATTGACATGCCATATTGTCGAAAGGCGGACATTGAATATATGTGGGCCACTTTAGCTGCGTGGGCAAATTGTTTGACATTATGAGACGAATCAACGTAGGCCATCCTGGGGTCCTCCGTCACTTCTGCCAGACGTAAAGGGATTCCCGGCCCAGTGAGTGTTGAGAACCGCTGATCTAAATAATTGTAAAAAGCGCAGCTTCCAGGCAAGCAAAAGCCTAGAGTAATAAGAATATTCGGGGGCCGCACAAGCCTCGCCGCAGACGGCGTCCAAATGCTGCTTTTCCGAAATCGAAAGGAAAGGAAAAGAACTACGGCACGTGCGGCTTGTGTTGTTGCGTGACAATGAGCGAGGAATGAACCAGTTCCCTTTTCTCAACCTTAGGTGGCCCTCATATCTACATATCGAGCAATGGCGTCGTTTTTCAGCGAAGCAATTCATGGCTATAGGGTGCTATGCTTTCTTGTTCTGCGGCTTCTTAAAATGCCTCGCGGTCAGTCCAATTTTTTTCACATGTCTTTGAACTGAGAGGCGTTTGATAGGGCGAGTCGTTGCTGCGTGTGCGCTTGTTTGTTTGTCTGCGCGCTCGCTTGATTATAGGCGGAGGCGTCCACCAGGCAGAAACTTCCCGGCCTAGCACGCGACCGAAAACCAGAAAGACGCCGTTCTCCATCCTTTCATTTCTGTTCTGTCATCGCAATGGAAAGGCCGCAACTAGTTTGGGCTCCCGAACTCTGGGGGCTTGAAAACTTTTCAAGCGTACGGGATACGTGTACGGAATGGATATCCCCCGATTCCAGATCATCTACCAAGACTATCTGACGTCGGAGAACGGCGAGTCACAGCCTGAATTCAGTTAAGAGTTCTTATTTTTGGTCAAAATTATCTGACGTCGGGGAACGGCGAGTCGCAGCCTGAATTCAGTTAAGAGTTCTTATTTTTGGTCAAAATTGTGTATCACCTCAGCTTATCTGGACATTTACCTTCGCATATCGAATGACTCATAAATGAGCCATTCCACTCGTGACGTTCTGTTGTGACGTTCTTGTGTCGTCTGTTGGTGAGAAGCAAAAAAAGTAAAAAAAAACTTCTTTTTTACTTTTTTTTTTTGGTTCTCACCAACAGCACGACACTCCTTCCACGTGAGACAAGATCTACAACCCACTCTAAATTGATTTTCTGCCACGTAGCCTCCTTAGTGACCTTTAAAAAGAACTTAAAAAGGGCCGCAATGGCACCGGAGAAAGACCCCCTCATCAGAGAAAAACGGCCACCGCCGCTCGCATTGAAACCGCACCCTCGTATTCAGTAGTACAACACCGTAGCCACTGGTACACCACGGTGGTTGCGGCCCCGTGATTGCCCCAGTAAGCTTTGCGCAGGAATCCATCCAGATCAGTAATATTTTCAGGGAGCTTACGAATTCCCGTTGGCATCAGCTGACTTCGACGGAGCTTCCTTCTGATGTTAGGGATTTCGGATGGTTGCGTGGCTGGCAAGTTCTTCCGACGTGTGACCGTCTCGCGAGATTCGGCATTGTGCGTTCCTCACGGTGCCCGCACTGCGGGCACACTGAAACATTGGAACATGCCTTGTTTCAGTGTCGTGTAGCGGCAACGTTTTGGACTGTGCTAAGCAGGTTGTTTGGTGTTACACTTAGAATGAGCACACGTTCAAATGACACGTTGGTGAACTTCCTCATGTGTGCTGGTGCATTTGTATTATGGCGAAATCGTGGTGCCGCGTGTCTTCGCGCCCGACCGCAACGGGCGATGTTTCCATTGCTGTGGCGTGTGCGGTCAATGCTTATGAATCACTTAGACAATGAGTTGGCAGTTCTAGGTGAAGAAGCCTTCCTGTTACGCTGGTCCACGCGTTTCATAGCGGTCAGGAATAACATTCTGAGCATCACTATTGTGCCGTACTGACTTTCAACGAGTTTCTGAACTGTTTCTTTGAACACATGTGAACTTTGTGTGAATTGATTTCAGAGTAGCTTAATTGTTTCATCACCACAGAGAATTGTTGTGCAAAGTGTAGGCTGCCCGGAGTACTTGGAAACTGATTGTTTTTTGTGTGTGTTTTTCGGGCAGCGCTGTTACCACTAGTCGCTGCGTGCTGATATGTGGTTTCATAATAAATTCTCTTCTCACCATTCGCAACAAGAAGCACGGAGCCTCACACGCTGGCCCATTCCACTGGTCCCGGCGCTTCGTACATATTTTTGTGGCAAGTCGCCCCTGACCACAACCCCTGGCGACCTTCCGTCTCCGCGTTACACATCGATCATCACTACTAAGACAACGAAGCTTGGCCGCCGCGGCCAGCAAGCGTCATTCTTTTCCTCAAGGTCACTTGCGCAATGTCCACGGACTCGGCCGTGCTACACCGCGGTGAGGACGGCCTGCCTTCGTGAGTCCGCCACACCGGTACTTTAGTATAGCTACGCGGCCGACACTTCAGACCCGCCTCTTAACACTCTATGGCGCCGTCAGAAATGTAAGCTCATAACCCGATGTCACATAGGCACACGTTTACGCTGTTTGCTGAGCGCAGTGAAACGCCTCAAGCAAGTTAAGAAGAAGCCTAAGTCTGCCAGCAGGTTCACAGTCTGCACAAGTCGGCACAGCCTGGTATCCGGTTCTGAATACATGGTCCGAACCTCTTCAACCAATGAACGTTCCACATTTCCCACTCGAATTTCTTACCTGAACAACACCCCCCCCCCCCATCCCCTCTCAAGTACCTCAATTTCCTTTATTTAAATTGTATTTGAAAACTGTGGTCATTTCTCTTTTCGCTGCACGTTACTTCTTTCTGATAATGCACCAGTTGAGAATTAGAAGAGCGTCAGTAAGAAACAAAAAAGAAAGAAACTTCGGAGAGAAAAAAAAGATAACAAGCGGTTGGCTGAAGATACACTTGGGTTATGTAGCCGGATGCGGGTTACTTTCGACAATTTGCTGATAACCGCTTGAATACATGCCATTATGTCATTCTGTATTGGCGCATCAATTGACGGAACGACAGATTGTCGTAGTCATTTTTAGAAGAGCACACTGTATGAAAGGTATTTTATTTACTTAGCCCTCACCGAAAGTCTTCTGAGTTTCTTTCTGGTGGAAGGAGCGAAAGGAGAGGACACTGTTTTGCTTCTGCGCCAAGTAAGGGCGAGAGAAAATCTGGCGCACGCTCTGCGGTCACAGGCTTATTTTTGCGATCCCCACAGTTAAGGTTCCCCGTTATATATATATATATAGTAAGGAAATGAGGGGCTCGTTGAGGAAATACAGATAGGTCAGCAGTCTACGACGCCAAAGGAGGCATAGGGGGGTGGTTAGGCTCTTTTCTTTTTTACTACGGTTAATGAAGTGAACATTTTTTTTAAATATAAAGAAGAAAGAAAGAAAAACACGCGCCCAGAGTGGGGACCGAACCCACGCCTTTCGATTACATGTCGAATGCCTTACCAATTCGGCTATCTGGGCGACTGTGTTCTCCTTCACTTTCTGGGCTATTTATATTTACTAGAAGTGTATCTGACACTTGAGGGTGGTAGCTAGCGCCACTCTGACTACACGGGGAGAAGGGGACCTTCTTTTCAACCCCCGGGGCGTGATTCCAACGTCTACAGCCTGTCATGAGCGGGTAACTGGCGGGAAGCCCTCTTATGCTACCTAGGCATCAAAGCTGCCAGAACCGAGACCCTCGCTAGGCTTTCGCAGAATAATATAGTAAGGAAATGAAGGGCTCGTTGAGGAAATACAGATAGGTCAGCAGTTTACGACGCCAAAGGAGGCATAGGGGGGTGGTTAGGCTCTTTTCTTTTTTACTACGGTTAATGAAGTCTTTCTTCTTTATATTTAAAAAAAATGTTCACTTCATTAACCGTAGTAAAAAAGACAAGAGCCTAACCACCCCCCTATGCCTCCTTTGGCGTCGTAGACTGCTGACCTATCTGTGTATATATATATATATATATAGAAATAATGGTTGGCAGTCCAGAAAACCTCGGAAAGCAAAGGGGAGGATGTGGTAGATCATTGAAACAGATTAAGAATTTGGAAAGAAAGAAAGAAAGTGAAGAAAAAATGCCCGCCAGGTGGGATCCGAACCCACGACCTCCAGAATACCGGTCTGGTGCGATAACCACTACGCTACCGGCGGGGCGATTTTCCCATTCACTTTCTGGGGTATTTATGTTAGGTATGTTTGTTTCCTGTGCTTGGGGGTGGTAGCCAGCGCCATTCGGACTAATCGGGGTGAAGGGGACCTTCTTTTTAACCCCCGGGTCGTGACTCGAGTGTCTACGACATGTCCAGAGTGGTCGACCAGCTTTGAACCCTCTTAAGCTCCCTTTGGCAACAAGACTGCCAGAACAGAGGCCCTCGCTATGCATGTAGCGAATCAGAATAGGAAATGAGGGGCTCGTTGAAAATAACACAGAAATAATGGTTGGCAGTCCAGAAAACCTCGGAAAGCAAAGGGGAGGATGTGGTAGATCATTGAAACAGATTAAGAATTTGGAAAGAAAGAAAGAAAGTGAAGAAAAAATGCCCGCCAGGTGGGATCCGAACCCACGACCTCCAGAATACCGGTCTGGTGCGATAACCACTACGCTACCGGCGGGGCGATTTTCCCATTCACTTTCTGGGGTATTTATGTTAGGTATGTTTGTTTCCTGTGCTTGGGGGTGGTAGCCAGCGCCATTCGGACTAATCGGGGTGAAGGGGACCTTCTTTTTAACCCCCGGGTCGTGACTCGAGTGTCTACGACATGTCCAGAGTGGTCGACCAGCTTTGAACCCTCTTAAGCTCCCTTTGGCAACAAGACTGCCAGAACAGAGGCCATCGCTATGCATGTAGCGAATCAGAATAGGAAATGAGGGGCTCGTTGAAAATAACACAGAAATAATGGTTGGCAGTCCAGAAAACCTCGGAAAGCAAAGGGGAGGATGTGGTAGATCATTGAAACAGATTAAGAATTTGGAAAGAAAGAAAGAAAGTGAAGAAAAAATGCCCGCCAGGTGGGCATTTTGGTTCGGATCCTGGGTTCGGATCCCACCTGGCGGGCATTTTTTCTTCACTTTCTTTCTTTCTTTCCAAATTCTTAATCTGTTTCAATGATCTACCACATCCTCCCCTTTGCTTTCCGAGGTTTTCTGGACTGCCAACCATTATTTCTGTGTTATTTTCAACGAGCCCCTCATTTCCTATTCTGATTCGCTACATGCATAGCGAGGGCCTCTGTTCTGGCAGTCTTGTTGCCAAAGGGAGCTTAAGAGGGTTCAAAGCTGGTCGACCACTCTGGACATGTCGTAGACACTCGAGTCACGACCCGGGGGTTAAAAAGAAGGTCCCCTTCACCCCGATTAGTCCGAATGGCGCTGGCTACAACCCCCAAGCACAGGAAACAAACATACCTAACATAAATACCCCAGAAAGTGAATGGGAAAATCGCCCCGCCGGTAGCGTAGTGGTTATCGCACCAGACCGGTATTCTGGAGGTCGTGGGTTCGGATCCCACCTGGCGGGCATTTTTTCTTCACTTTCTTTCTTTCTTTCCAAATTCTTAATCTGTTTCAATGATCTACCACATCCTCCCCTTTGCTTTCCGAGGTTTTCTGGACTGCCAACCATTATTTCTGTGTTATTTTCAACGAGCCCCTCATTTCCTATTCTGATTCGCTATATATATATATATATATATATATATATATATATATATATATATATATATATATATATATATATACACACAAAAAAACAATACCTGAGCAGGTTTATTATTTTTCTACAATTCACCGCAGCTATTAAGTTTACACACTCTAAAACATAAGCGTATCTCGCTGCCTTTAAAGAAAATAACACACACACTAAAAAAATATTTCGCGGCCACTTCTGGTGGGGTTTGGAGTGACGAGAAATTCTATTACGGCTATCGAGGGAATAGCGAAGGTGCGAGCGACAGGGACGCTGTCGAAAAGAGATTCGAACACAGAAAATCCCCAAACCACTGAAACCATCGCTGAGAGGGGCGCGATGCTTTGCAGAAGGGAGATACAGTGCAGCAAAGGCGTCACCCTCTCCCTTGTCTTGTTTCTCGCCTCCGCGGCATTTCTTCCTCAAGTATTTTTGTTGCGCTTTTGACTAACAGCTTTTCCTCGGAAATCTTCGCGTCCAGCTTATTCTACGCAAAGACGAAACACCGAGAGAATGTATACAAGCGCGAAAAACCCAGCCGAAAGACATTGTCCACACTAAGCCCGCGCGGATACTGGGGAGCCGTTTGAACCGAACGGAAAACTGTGACATCAAGCCCAACTCGGTCGTCCTCGGCGCAGCCGGGCTCCGAGGGACAAACAGCAGCGGGTAAAGCAGGCAGCTGGCGCGACGCGTGGCTCGATGCATTCAATTGAGGAACGGCCCATGAGGCAAAGCGGCCGGCTGCTCTCTCGGCCGGAGGACAGGACTGGTGCGCTGCGGGAAAGCAGTCGGCACGAACGGGGACACAAAATAAACAAGCAACGAAAAATAACGTCAAACTAAGGAGACACGGCGAGGAAGGAAACAAATCAGAGTAAATGTGGGGGTGGAAAGGGGGGAGCTGTCACTCGCATCGCAGCCTCCACCTTTTTTCCCCTTCTTCGTTCAAGCTAAATCCGCACCGCGTGTACGCAGACCGCGGACTGTTTTTCTTTCCGATTTGCATTCAGCCCTGGACGCGGACCATTTCCCGGTTCAGACGCTGTCCAGCGCTCTCGAACGACAACAAGAGCAACGCACCCGAACCGAGCAGAAGAACAAGAAGAAGCCCATTTCCCGCGCTGCTTGAGAACAACAAACCGGCGGCGGCGGCGGCGGCGGCGGCGTTGGAGAATTGGTGAGAGAAAAAATAATAATCCAAACAGAGAAGCGAAGTGAACGTAACAAAAAGATAAGAGGGCGCTGCCACCACCACGGCAGTGCGGAGGCGGCAGTAGCGACGCACCAGCTGGCGTCGAGCAAATAACCGGAGCAAATGCGGAAGGGACGCCAATCTGCCGAACACGTCCGTGCAAGAGGGACCCCGCGGTGCTTCTCGTCGGCGAGCGCAGAATAGAGGCCACGATCGGGCACGCACGGTCCCGAAAGTACACACACGCATGCACACCCGCTTCATGTTGGGCACGGTCGACGAGGCGACATCGCGGCTAAGCCTTGTCTTCCTTTTACCGTTTACGCATCTCTCGGTAACGTCCAAAAGTGACGCCACTGAAGTCGCCCGAAAACAAGGTTGTGTCGCAGTGAACGTAAGCGAGAAAGGAGTAAGACGGACGGACGAGAGCTGACGCTTCGAGCGACGCTGTTGAGGCGGCTTCGGTGGCCAAATAGCCCTCGAGGCAAACAAGACGGACCCGTTGGCATTGAGGAAACATTTGTCTTTTGTTCGGGATAAAACGGAATGATCAAGTTTGAGCAGCCTACGGCGGCGACGACGCTACGTTCTGTCTAAATATACAGTTGCGTTCAGTGGTAGCGTTGGTGCGTGCGCAAAAAAAAAACAACAAAAAAAACAGCGTTGTATGCGCGGGGGAAAAAAAAATCTTGGACTAAAGTAAGTGCTTTTATCGGCGATAGTCCTAAAGCACAAGGCCCGCCAATCGCATACAAGATCACGCATGGTTGATAAAAACTGAAAAACGTACTCCTTGCCCTTATGCAAAAATTTACAACCTGCACTTGTTATTTTTCAAGATGTATGCACTGCAGTATAACTTTCCAACCTTAACTCCAAGCCCAAACATTTTTTGAAACGACAGTTTTTTTTTTTTTTTTGTTCGAGAGGTCTCACCTACTTCAAGCTATTCCCAAAGAAACCGGCGTGTGCCGCCCTTGAAGTGAATTACGTTTCCACCACTCGTGTACCGCAGCCGTCACAAAACCTAATCAAATTTCGCTCACAGCATGACCTGATTAACTTTCAAAACTAGGGATTACGACGCATACAGATAAAGAAATGCATTGCCTCAAGCAGACACTGCACCCAACTTTAGCAAAACGGGGCAAGGCTTAGGCCTCGGAGCACGCCCACTCGGGAACTGTGCTGAAGGGGTTCGGGCAGGGGCCGCTCCGTGGCAGCCTTAAGTGGGCGCAAGTGGGGATCGCCACTGACGGAGTCTCCTCCCGTCTCGAGTGGCCTCCACAAGGAGTGCCGAGCGAGATCTCTGTCCGGGCAGCCTCAGTGTAGTTCTGCCCAGAGGACCTCTCTCGCCCTTCTGCGCCCACGTCCGGAGACAGAGACGTGCCTTGTGGCTTCTTTCTATCGACGTTTTTCGCGCCTACACTCGGACAATTCGTGTCTCCGAGTTTCTTCCATCTCAGCATCCCACAGAGATGAGATTGAATGGCCCTCGTTTCGACTATGGCGTATTCAGGCATTGGAATTTCGTTCCGGGTGGTGGTAGGGCTCTGTTTACTAAAAAATGGCTACGCGTGTGTGTGTGTGCGTACCTAGGTGCGCGTGTGTCTATCTGGGCCGTGTCTAGACCATGCGGCCCTTTTAGGACGTAAGACGAAAGGAAATTAAAGGTCTTATTCTGCAGCACGCGGGAGAAAGCTGTTCACATTAGCATTATTCAATAGCACCGTTCATGCCTCAAGTTCGGCACACGGCTGGTCGCTGAAAATCTTTAACTATATGGCAAAGGTGGCGTTAGATGCCCGTATAAAAAAAATTCCTTGCATTTCCCCGAGGGGAAGAATGTGGAAGTGCGAATGCACGAGTTGAATTTGCGCGGTTCGGTAATGTTCGCGAAAGAGAGATCACACACACACACACAACTACAAAGAAAGAAAGATGCATTTATTCACAGACACCTATTTGTGTTGTCGTTGTGCTGGATTGCTAGAGCGGATCTCAGCTTTGAAATTTCGTGTCAGTACTCCTTTAAGCGGGTGCATTAGCCCTTCTCACGCCCGATTCCTGGCCAATCGCCCACGTGGGTATGTGCCATGTCAGCGGCCAGGCAGCGCGCGCCCATCTCCCCCCGTTGCTAAGGAAGACGAGGAGCGCGCGCACCCGCAGCTGTTGCTATGCGGACTACGGCGGCGGACGATTCAGGCTCGCTTAAGAAGTGCATTCGCACTTAAAACTGAGCCGGAAATGAATCTTCCAGCGGTTGCTTCTCTTCTCCGAATGGGTCCGCTTCGCGATAACAAATGAATAACCTAAAGCGAATACCATTAGACGAGTGCTCATGGGAGTCTCTGCAGCGTCGCCTTCTTCATCGCACATGCTATGGCAAGGATATATACGTAACTATATAACGTTGGTACTTAACTACCAATACATGTTACTATTTGGGCACTTATGCTTAACGATGATAAGTAGGAGTGTACAGAAATAAGTAGCTTAATTGCAAGGGATACGACGGTATAGTAAGGCGTGTCCATGCCTTAGTAAATGCTAAAAAAATCGAAAACGCTCGGCAGTGTTAAACGAAACACTGTGGGCGGAAAATATGCTAGGGTCTTGCAATAAATAAATAATATATATATATATATATATATATATATATATATATATATATATATATATATATATATATATATATATATATATATATATATATATATATATATATATATATATATGTATTATCTTGCTATATTTTAAGCAATGTGCGGCCTTTTCATGTCTGTTGCGATTAACAACGAAAACGAAGTTCACGGACGAACATCCAAAGGTGAAACGATCCTTCCCTACAGCTGATGGCCCACAGCTGTACGATTACAATAATTCCCCAACGGCAATACTTCATGCCGTACACACTGACGTCGCAGCTTTAAAACGAAAAAAAATCGAGCGTGTGCAAGGACATGTGTTGTTATGTCAATATCAACTTAGTGTGGATGAACCTCGAGGCATATTAGTTGATTTATTGGCGTTTCCATTTATGGACAATCCAGCCGCGTGGACCTGAGTCATGTGTGCGGGTATGGGTCCGCAGCAGCAGTGGCGTGTATGGTAGTAAAGCTTCGTAATAACGTATTCGGTTTATTCTAAAACTCACTTTATTCAGAAAGTTTCACAGTCCCCAGTGCCGTGTATTGGTAAATAACTGGTGCTTTGTACGAAGTATCGTTTATAACGAAGTCACTCTTCTGTCCCCTGGATTTGATAATAAAGAAGGCTTACCATATTTCTGGTGTTTTATTCTTTTTTTTTCAGTTTCCAGGGAACCTGCAAGCACCGATAAGTTTTCTTCTGCCTCCAAGGACTTAAAAAATAAGCCACAAAATTTGAGTACAAAACCTGCAGTCATATCTTGTTATGAGCTGGGACTTGTTTAGGAGTCGTTATGGTTCCCGCCTCATAACGACACTGGCCTTCAGGCTCGATCCCCCTCAAAATACCGGAGTTTAGAAAGCATTTTGTTTTTTAGATATGACCTGGGCGACGCACCCGAAATGACACCGGTGACGGACACGCGGCGACGGACGCGCGGCCCCGTACTCGCAGAGAAAAAAACCCGCTGTAGAAGTAGCCTATGGAATGAGCAATTGACAGCTGTCGCTGTAGAAGTGAGAAAAATAAAATGCGCGAACTGTGTTACCAAAATTGGATAACGCCCTTTTAGTAACAGCAGTCAGGAGTGCTTCAAATCGAGATACCCACAGGGAAACAGTGTTGTCTACTCGATATGAAGACCACCTCGAGCGAGCAAGACATGGGCAGCCATGAAGCATTACACGTGGTTTATTCGAAGAGCTGTCAAATTTATGTCTAAAAATTACTCCCACCTACCCTCGCGGGAACCCCTGTGTAGATGCGACTCACAGGGGGTTCCGTTGTTGTTTCCGTTAGGTTGATTCTTCCATCGCGTGAAACGTGCCGTGAACCCCCTGCCGCGGCTATGACGCAACGTGGCGCGGCTATGACGCAACACAATCCAACACAAACCACTTTAATCCAATCCAATCCAAGCCAAGCCAAGCCATTCCAATCCAATCGAATCCAATCTAATACCCCTCGCGAGAGAGTGTTCGCTATCGGAGAGGAGAGGGGGTGAGCGGCGGATGGCGCAGCTCGCGCGGCGAGAAGAATGGGGGAGGGGTGTGGGCGGACAACGACAACGCCGTAGGGAGGCACAAGGCGAGTGAATGAGATGCCGTCGCATCTAAAAGTTCAGAAACAATTTAGAGTCTTTCGGATACACAAAAGCAACGAGCCGACATTCTCCCGCTCAGCATCGCAGTCTCCAAAACAAAAGGCACGCGTTGCATTATGATCGTTCTTGGCTGCTTACTCACTGGCTGACACCAGCGGCCTGTACACGTACACGCTTTCCGGGTGTTTCCTGACTGGAACGGAGCTCAGGTACACATTGTTCGACCGTGCTTACTTCCCTTTTCTTCTTTCCTCCTGTGCACCGCTTGCATTGCAACCTTCACGTTTAATACACGCAGGAGCGCACACAGCAGTCCCAACATGGCGTACCGTAGTTTCAAGAAACAAAAGCGAAAGCCGGATGCGGCGCCGACGCGTTGCTGGCTGGCGTGCCTCGAACCTGACTCGCGCAACTGTGAAGAAAGAGCGGCCGCGCGTAGAGGTGCACGTGACAGCGCGGCTGAGCCGTTGAGCGGCTCTCAAACGACGCCTCTCTGGTCCAAGGACCACCCGCCGTTTTGTTTTGCACGGCGAAAGGAGAAACTCGGCGCGGAGGGTCGGTTTCCTAATGCGCACTTGCTTACATTCAGCCGTGCTCGGGACAACAATCCCGGCAATGGCACGCGGGGTCGAAACCCGAGAATGGTGGTGTACGTTTTCCGTCGCCGTTTTTTTTATGTTGTGTTTGACAGCGTCACATGACTACTTTTACGGCTCGTAGGCGATGAGCAGGGCAACGCTTTCTTGTGTTGGGGCTGCTGAAGGCGATGTGTAGTGCCACCCACAGCGGTGGTTCACTGGCTAAGGCCAAGTTGTGCTGCTGAGCACAAGGACGCGGGTTCGATTCCTGTTGCGGCGGCCGTTTTCCTGATGGAGGAGCAAAACGAAAAAATCCCGGGCCGTCTCCACTTACGTCAAACCTGGGGAGGGGCGACGCATGAAGTGTATAAGTGTATTCCTGGCTCCTTGGCGTTTTTTCCCACGGAGATGAAACCGTTGGGGGGTAGAGGTATACAGCTTTGCTGTAAAAGTCTCTTGTCTTTGAATCACGGAGCTGTCTAGCGCCAGGCGTGAGCGAGTTTCCCGGCGTTTTAGTACCGTGACTACATGAGACGACGATTACGGCTACGACGACAGGAGACGCCAACAGCCCCAGCCCCTAAGGAGCTTCGCTCCAAAAAACACCCGTGCGTCGAGATTGCTGGGTAGGTTGAATATCCTCAGGTGGTCAAAATTATTCCGGATTCCTCCACTACGGAGCGCCTCAGAGCCCAGGTGTATAAGGTCCCTGATTTAGGGGCCTTACAGGTGTAAGCATTGGCCCCTTAAAACATCCCAAAATAGTTTTGGTAGTAGTGTTTGTCACTGCATTGCGTCGTAGTTTTTCTCCTTTTCTCAGCTGTTTCTTTCCGTGCTCAGTTGGTGTTTTGTTCGTTTTTTATTATTCATATCTGTTTGGTATTTTTTTGTTAGTTTATGCCGTATGGTACGCAGTTCGTGCCAATGAAATGTACTCTGTGAGCTTTCGCGTGTAGTTTGTGCTGCTACATACTGTTTTATTTTGCTCATAATTTTTTCCCGTGCTTCAAAGGGCGCCTTGTCGTTTTTTTTTCCTTTGTGAATTTGACGTTAATGCTTCGATTCTCCTTCCTTTTACACTTTCTTTTTTCTTCGTTCCCCAGTTTTCGTCTGTCATCTATAATCACGTGTTGCGGCAGGCCCGGTGACAGGCATTGTGAACCTTCTTTAGTCCCATAAAAAATAAATCCATCCATTTATCCAGACCGTTCGCGGTTCCTTTCATCGACCTGCGCTTCGCGCAAAATCTGTTTTTGTCCGGCAATTCCCCACCTGTCCAGCTGATTTGGAGCTCGGCTTCTCGTTCGAGGCAACCGTAATGCGATGCTTTGAACAAACATTAGCTTCAAAAGCTGGAGAAAAAAAAAAGTTTTTACTCCTGCTTACACGAAGAATAGCGGAAAAATTCGGAGTTTTTCGGGAAATCTAAATCCACATGGTGAAAGGAACGATCAACAAAGAGAAGAAAGAAAACGAAAAACATAAAAAAAGGAAAGAAAATGTACAAGCGCCTGTTTGTGAGGTATCTGAGGTTTGTTCGAAAACCCGGAACTCAACAAATACTGTGCCAAAACTTTGAGGGAGGAAAGACATCGGATTAAGCATCAATCAGTGTGACTAGACCTAGATAGATATAGAGCAAGGTTCGTTTAAGACGGCGATGGTAGCCCAGTCATTGCGCTCAGCTTGCTATAACAAAATTAGTCGAAAAAAGACAAGATGAAGAATGGAGAACATTTTTAATGCCCCTCACACGCATGCAGACTCGCGAGTCTCGCAATGTTGTTTCTCAAAAAACATCGTCCCGTCGCGCGCTCCGCAAGAACATCGACAGAGCTTCGGTATGCCGTTCTGCTTGTCTTATATACGTGACTAAGCACAGAAAACTGCTTCCAGTTCAATTGAACCCGAAGTCATGCTGCGTGCACAGGGAAGTATAAGGTCTGTCTACCTCTGCCCGTAGATATTCGGCTGAAGCATATGACATGCTTAATTTCTTCGCGAGACCCTGTCAGTTGCATTTTAGAGAGGAAATAGCCTGTGAAGGCCACATTCAATCATTTTCGATGTAAAATCGCTCCCCGACGCTCGCGTAGCCTAAATTCTGAGCGGTCGGGGTCAGATAAGTGCGAGGTTGCTGGTACTTCGTCTGCGCGAGCGTATTTCTGCCGTTCTACACATTGCCTGAAGCGAGTCACGTTCCACGTCGGCCACTGCAGACGCCTTTTCCAGCTTTTCCACACGGCTGCACGACCTCCTGGCATTCGTGATGCTACCGAAACGACCATCGTATGAAGAAACAGTGCAAGGACACGGTTCCACTACGCTACAAAATTGCCTCATTGTGGAAGTGCGGGTTTTCTTTTAATTCCCCCAACATAGAAAAGCAAGGTTTTCGGCGACCAGATGGTAGACCGTCCACAACAGTGTGAGTTGGCCCGTGTTCGCCTCCGTGAGATTTGATGTCTGTCGTAGCTGCTCGTGGTCATTAAGAATCCTGGAGAAAATTTGGTCGTTGAGCTAACTCTTTGCATCCTCTTGCACTCGAACGTTGGTTCTGCGATGTTAATGACACGCAAGGCAAGGCGGTAACCAATGTCCGACAGGCGGCGCCGTTTGGTCAGTATTGAAATCTATTTGGTCCCAATAATCGGTCTTGCAACTGCTGCGCAGTCGCAAGACCGATAAAAAAAGGTTTCATTAGATGTAAAGTATATCGGCGTCACCTGTCATCACCACATAAAATAAAAACTTCAAGAACACCTAATTAAAAGGCAATCTTTGTATTAATGAATCTTCGTATTAATCTGGGTACTGTTACGAAACCGCTGAGGTTTTGTAAACTTTGGTGGGATGGGGCATTTACCGGCTTTAGACTAGCAAGAACTGTCAAATGCCCACAGCACAGTGCGTTCAGTATGTCCTGAGCTTTTTCCGACGACTAATATTTCATAAATACGCGATATGTTTCTGCAACGTTCGTGCTAATTACTAGTGGGCTTTGTTCGAATTTGAATGGCAGAGCATTGTTCAATTTTGGGTAACGAGTCGTAGATGCAGGGGTTGGCGCACACGTAAATGAACGAAAGCAGCCGATCTTCAAGGCTGGCTGAATTGATGATGCTTGGGTTTTAATGGCGCATGGCCAACTAAGGGCAAAGAGCGCCAAACGAAATTCATTTCATGGGAGTGACATGAAAGTAGAAGTAAAGGAGTTCAGCAAAAATAAACGAAGTAAAACACAAGGTAATGCAGATGACTGGTGTAAAAGGCCAGGTTGTCAAGATGCATGATAAGAAATGAGACGTAAAAATTTTACGACAGTAAGAAACTCGAAAATGCGTTTGATTGAAAACATGGCCTGGTCTCCCAAAACGTATGACGGGTGTTGTGGTATGTATCGTGTGTATAGTTGTGGGAAGTGTTTGCGTCGTGTTGTGTCAAGTGCCTTGCATTGAGTATGTGGACTACGGATAGGCCCTCTCCACACCCGCTGCACATGGGTCTTGGTGATCCAGTGAGCAGGTGAAAGTGTGTTACATGTGTGTGGCCTATCCGTAACCTTGCTAAGGTTGGCTGAATTAAACGCAGGGCACAACACGCTAGATGACAGCTTAAACTGGTAAAAATCTCGGTGCAACTCGTACGCAGATAGGCACGACATTACAACCTTTCGCTTTGCCCAGCTCTACGTTGCACGTTGTCTCACTGGACGCAGTTTCACGCAGAGCGAACAGCGAAAACATGCGTGCAATAATGACAAAGGTCACGCAGAGCGAACAGCGAAAACATGCGTGCAATAATGACAAAGGTAAGCCCTAGTTGGGTGGCCTTCGGTCACGTGAACTTGAGATTTCACCATGGTGTGGGCACATTCATTTTTTTTTTAATGGGCCATGAAGACAAAATGCAAGTTTGGTGTGTTAGAAGTATTGCTTTGAACCGATAACCACGATACAAATTTTACCGTAGACTTCGAACAAATAACGTAGATATTAAAAAAAAACAGGTAAAGCGGTGGTGACTCCTAAGCCGCTCCCTGACGATCTGTCTGTGACGTCACAGAAGGTTGTTTTGTGCCATTGAGGGCAGCCAACCAAAGTCGCCGCTGAGAAACTTGACTTGTAAATTGTAATGGCGACCCTAGCGTCACTAGATAAGATACAGAGTACCCTCACTTAGGCACGCAAGTAAGCAGCGGCGGCCATTTTGGTGTTTATCCGTGTTGCCAGATTGCCGCTTCTGCGGCCTCACCGCTGACTTTTATGATGTCATTTGGAAACAACACTGCCAAAGACGCAGCAAAACGGCTTCTTCAGACACACTTTTGCAGCGCTGTTACACGCGTTATCTCTGATTTACGTTCGGAACGATGCGAGTCGCGCGCAGCCGCAGAGCAGGGAGGGCAAGCTAGGACTACCACAGTAGATGGACTAACCCGCATGAACAACAAAATGGTGGCGCCCATGAACCATCGCAGTGTAAACAAATGTCATGGGATGCGATGTGATCAATGATTACGGCGGCGGCACTGAACAATAGGAGAAAAGAGAGCCGATACCCTGTAACCATATCTAGTGACACTAGGCGACCCTAGTTCCGTTCGATCATGTCACTTAAATTCTAACGTTCAGTTGACCCACTGATAAGTACGTTTTTAGCATTTTTCTGACAGACGTGTCTACTGCCGCCATTGCGTCACTACTGACATCGTGAAGCGCGAAACTTGCGTTTTTCAATATAGCTTGTGCTTTTTTTTTGTTAAAAAACGTGTTTCGTGGCTAGAATATCGCTGACTGAGTTTCGAAAGGCCAGTTCTTTCAATTAAACAACGTTGTACTTTGTCGTCAGGACCCCTTCAAAGCCGTATGCTCAACGAATTGCCATGTTCAGATTACTAGCCGAAGAAGCAGATCGTAAGCTTTCGACATAGATTGGTTGGCGACGACGTCAGATAACGTCGACAGTTGGGACAAAAGGCTGAAACTATCGTAACGAGTTCGTCTTACAAACAAGAAGGAAACGCCTCATTGGACTAAAATCTAAGAGAGGGGAGCACAGAAAAGGCGATGAGCTTGTCCCTTGTCCCCTTTGCACGCTGCTACGCCAAAATGACCGTAAAAAAACTCGCCCAACTTACAGCCTGCTACCCGTACAAGCGTTCGCGGAATTTCTAGTCGAAGTGCTTTGACCTAAGGAATACGAACAAGCCAAAACTGCGTCATGCAAGCTAGAGATTCTAGTTCTAGGTCAGCCTTACCTCTCAGATCGGCTTAGACACACGCAAGAACGTCCGCGAGATTGGTCTCACTTCTTTCGGCGCAACGGCTGGAGTAGTCCTCCGCACGCAACCGACGCGTTCGGGTCACAACGTGAGCCCTCGCGGATCATCAATTGGCACGCCATAGAGCCGTCAGCATCTTCCTTCTTTCCGGCTACCGTCCAAGAAGCCTCTCAAGAAAAAGCAGGGTTGCGGCGCTTCCGCTCTCCTATTGTTTTTCTCGCGGAGCCTAGCTTCTCAACCTCTCCGCCCCGGTTTGCGTGTAAGGTGGTCTTCCTAAATTCATGCCTTAAACGTGCCTTTATTATACTTACCTGGAGAACTGCCCCCAATTTCTTGTTCTTTCAAGCCGCTCCCGACGCTTCGACTTTATTCCGTCCCGTAGAAAGCCACGCAAAAAGCTTAAAAGTCGTAGTCAGCCGCCGGCCAGAATTGCCGCGACGCTCGCGTGCGTTCCCAGTTAAAGCACCTTTTTGACCCGACTTTCGCTGCACTCCCAGCCCATCAGCTTACCTGCCAGCATGAGCTCTCCAGTCGCGAAGAGCAGAGCGCATAGAATAAATCACCACCCAGAGAGGAGGCCTAGAGAGTGCTTTTCTTCTCTTATCCCATGAACCTGCTATGCGGGCGGATGTTTTTATGATCTGGTCACTTCTGTCGTTAGGTTATATTTTAAAATGTCGATAGGCATGAGCATTCTCCTGAATTTGCGGTGTGTGCAGGCCTTCTCTGATAGTGGCGAATACTGTATAAAAAAACTTCAGCCCCCAGCAATTCAATGTGTGGTATGTTTGCGTAGAGGCGAGCCACGGGCTGTGCGGAGAGCATTTTGTGAGGACGGACGAGTCTCTCGCGTTTGCGAAAGCCAGAAGGGACGGCGGGTTGGACTGAGTGGCCCGCATATACGGGTCTCCTGCTGCTCAAAGAAACGTGCTCATTTGCATAAGCTGGGCCGGCTATGACGGCACCGCGTGTTTCTCCCCTACGGAGCCAGCAAGCGAGCAGAATTTGTCCTAAAGCACCGAGGCAGGAGAGGCTGGGGACCGGGGGAGGAAATCCCCTCAAGCGGTGCTCTATGCATGGGCCCCGTCCTGATGAAAAGGAAGAACTGCCCAACGTCGTGGATATTGAATTGTTACATTTACATTTTCTTCTACTTCTTATCGTGCTGTCTTTTTTCTTAACTGGGCACTTGAAAAGGCCTACAGCAAAGCAATTGAAAACACATCCCGCTATGCCGCAGCGCTTTACGTGCACTTAGAGCATGCGTGCCTTCGGGCTTATGATAGGTATACGGAGGTATAGAACAGTACGAAAGAGGGGAGGGGATAGTACATCTTGGGTGGGCAATGAAATTAATGAGGTAAGTCCTAGCACCAAGGGGCGCTTGAATTTCAGCAACAAAAAAAAATCTTCGCAATTAACATTGCGGGCTTAATGTGCGGTATTGTTACTAGCTACGCCTTTGTTGATGACTACACAGAAGTGTACATCGCTCACGAATAAATCTTTAAAAGTGAACCAAACGCCATGCTCAAGGGCACTTTCACGTTTCAAACTTTCAACCCCATGAAAAAAAAAAAAAAAAACATCCGCAGTTTCATTGCATCAGCCAGCCACCTACAGCACCATTGAAGGTGTCTGACAGACTGAGAGTACGTTTTGCCGTAACGTTTTCTGCATTGGAGACTTCATCTTTAAGAAGTTCTACAAGCAAGCAGATTGCAGGAGATCGTACCTAGACCCAACGAAATCAGAAACTGTAAAGCCTGCCCGATTTATGATAATAACTTATTAAGACGTTATTGTCTGCTAAACATGATTCTAAGATGTCTACTTGTTAAGACCAAAAACTGGCCACAGCTTACAAATATCAAACGGAGGAGAACACAACAATACTGACCTTGTTAACACGAAAGTGTTTTATTCCGGGATGCACAAAGATTTCATTCACGTCATATCCGTCACGGAAGTGACGCCAGTGCAACGAAGCAAGTGGCCTGTAAGGTGTGCACCCCTGCAGAAAGGGTCTTCTTGCGTGGAAGCAACCTTTAGTATTAAAGAGGACGTTATGCTTGGTGTTGTTCATTTTCGGGTTTTATATTTTAACAGGTGAGTGTTTTATGCCGGGATACACCAAGATTTCACTGACGTCATGTCCGTCACGGAAATGCAGCCAGTGCACTTTTGCCGAAGCGACCCGCCAGCATGACGTCGCTCACCAAGCACACCCACAAGGCAGCTGCCGACCCGTAAATCATTCTCAGCTGCAGATTTCGCAGTACATTTTATTTT
>NW_027526335.1:52071364-52102759 GCF_048455015.1 Haemaphysalis longicornis
GTGTGTGTGTGTGTGTGTGTGTGTGTGTGTGTGTGTGTGTGTTCATAAAAAAAACGCTATAATGCGCATACTCTCCCAGAGTATTCGACAAGAACCCAAATCTATGCCGAAACACCTGTAATAGCTCAATAAGAGCATTTTAACTCAAACGCATGTCTTAATGTCAGACGTTTGATATTGCGCATAATGATAGGCGCTGTACGCATCTCGAGGCCTGGATGCAAAATACAACTGTCTGCGCAGTTCACATTACACGTTTGGCAGTTACTGCTCAGCTTTTTTCTTGTTTTCGGGAACGAACATTACAGGGCACAGCGCCTACCTGTTTGGCATAACTAGCAGTAAAAGCCAACAAGTGCCAAAGAAAATAAATTTGTTAACAACCTAAACTTCCCCCTAAGTATTTTCACGCAATAAAGTACGGTGTCTACGAAAAGAAAGCGAATCGACAAAACATGGTAGGTGGTAATTTTCCAGCACTTATGTTTAATCACCAAAAACCAAGTTCTCGTGGGCAGGAATCTAGGTCAGTTAGGAGTGATGGGGCTCCGCAGTGGTGGAGGGGCTTAAGATCAGAGGTGAATGGCATCCAATAATATGACGGAACGTTAACTTTATCCCACAGTACCTTAGCGTGAGGAAGTTGAGGGATCCACATTTACGTCCACGAATGCACCAATACCGAAGACAAAATTCGTTTGTGGAACTCGAATGTCTCCACTCTGCTTTCTCAGGACATTTTCCACAATTTTACGCATTCGTGCGCGCACACGCTAACCTCATGGAGAAAGCGAAAAAGGCGCCTTACATAGCTTGCCAGTACGACTGCCGTAATATCTGCCGCGGCTGGGCAAGGAAGCGTGTCGTGTTAGTGCTGTCCAAACGTGTCACGCATAACCAATTTTCCGCCGCGGGCGTATTACACTAAAAAAAAAAAGTTTCTCGTTTAACATTCATTTTCTTTGCTTTCGCTTGTTTTTACTTGCACAAACACCGTTGTTTACTGCGCCCCGCTCTCGTACACATAGCAATCATAGGATTGCGACGAG
Organism: Haemaphysalis longicornis; assembly: GCF_048455015.1. Taxonomy (NCBI): domain Eukaryota; kingdom Metazoa; phylum Arthropoda; class Arachnida; order Ixodida; family Ixodidae; genus Haemaphysalis; species Haemaphysalis longicornis. The sequence goes on from NW_027526335.1 coordinate 52,072,414, forward strand.
TGCACAATCGCCACGAAGATAAGGGACTTCACGTAAAATGAGCGAGCCACAAACCCCAGAGAAACATCTCCCGAGGATAACAAACAAATCCCCATCAATGCCTGCACGCGTACAGGAAGACCCATTGGCGTGCGCACGTGGACGTCAACATAGTTACGGCGAGCAACAACGACTGCATAGCGAAGTCGTACCCTGCAGTGTACCGTTCTCTCAGCAGTCACCACAGCGTCCCTCGTTTACAGAAGCGTTCTACTCATCTCCGGGGAGCACCCAATCATCGCCGCGCGTGACATTGCGAGTTTCCGGTAACTCCCGGACTACTCGGTCGTAATCAGCCGAACGGCCCCCCGAAATAGCACCCGAAGCGCGCGGCGAGCGAAGAGAAAGAACGGCGGTGCATTTCTCCGGTGGCCGGCCCACAACAGCAAGATGTGACCAGCTGTGCGCCGGCAGGGAGCACGGCAGCCTATAAACCCCTCATTGCGTGGTGTAGTGCAGAAATCGATGTGGTACGTGGTACTTACAGCAACCTCCCCGCCCCCCCCCACCCCCCAACAAAGAAAACAAACAAACAAACAAACCAGAGCACGCCCAGGTATAGGAACGTCGAGGGATGCATTCGAAGATTTGCTGTGTGACTCGTGCCGTGCAGCTACGCGGATGGCCGCTCTTTCTCTCTTTGTAACGAGACCCATTCAAGAGATGCAATTTGGCGTGTTTACAAGGCACACGTGCAATCATGCAGGCGAAACCACTGTTTACTAAGGCCGAACGATCCACGCCCACGCACGCCCGTCCGTTACCGTGAGAGCTGAGGCCGAGAACGACGGAATCCCGTCTGGCCGGGAGGGTACGTTTGAAACAAAATAGACGCCGACCAATAAAAAAAATCTTTCTTGGTGGTCTTTTTGTATCGTACCAAGAGTTCGTGACCATGCAATGATGCCACAGCGAAGCCCGGAATACGCAGCAGATGGCTCTGATATAAGGCTAAGCGTGTGTGTTGATATATAAATATGTCTATAATGTGCGTGTGTATTTGTGAGCGTGTGCGTCACGAAATGCGTGTGTTGTTTTTTATAAGTGCAATAGTATTCACAGAAAAAGTATGCTTCTAAAGAAACCTACCTTCGTAAAGGAAGAATGGCCGCGTATCTGCTCCTGTCGTTCAATATGACGACGAAAGACGGTCGTCTCGTTCCTCCCAAGATAACACGCTAGAGCTTTGCTCAAGTCAATTTAAATTCACCGCGTTCCGCAGCTCCAGGTCGGGCGTCTTGATGGCAATGCTGCCATACGGGGGAGACGCGCGTGAATTGAGGCACCTATATTACAACGTTTATAGAACCACGTTGCCCTCCACTAGCGTTTCAAGCGCAACGTGGATGCTATCTAGTGGAACCTTCCGTTGCTGTTGCCGTTTGATTTCTTAAATGCCGCTAGGAGCTATAGTAGCGTGGACAACAGTAGGCGGCGGTTTTCTGCCATTGACGTAGTATTTCATTTGTTATCGGAAAAACCAAGAAACCGCGAGTTTCTTAATAAAAATACGCTGCAAATATCCCTCATGTATTCATCCTATGCCTTAAATTTGCGTAATGTCCTATTTTTGTTCAACAATGTTGACAAGTATGAACATTGACAGCGGACTTAGACGTTTAGATCTGGCTGTAGGTATATAAGAGTATTGCGCAGCTTTTCTTTCCCTTCGGCCGGGAGGCTGAATCGAGTAACAGACAGACAGACAGACAGACATACAGACCAAAATTTCTGCGTTTAAGTAGCCCAAGACAAACTATTGTCTTTAAAAGTACGCTTCTCTACGGAGTCACCTCCGAAAAAGATAAGTACGTTTTATTCGTACTTATCCCCACGAATGCATGCATGTTTAGTATGTGTCAACGGCACCATAATGAATGCTTGCTAGAAACATCATTTAGGCAGCGCCTTCGTTCTCATTGTGGTCACCGCAGTTATTCTTCTTACTTCCACATACTAGCTTGTCAAAACAGCGACAAAAACATTCACCTTTAAAACGCAACCGTTTCATCCAACGAATTGTTTTTCTTCAATATTTGGTAATTCCAGACAGGAAGCCGATCGCGTTCGTTGAAGCGAGCGAGAGGAAGCCGGAAGAGAAGACTCCCCGCTGGGCATAAAATGCGTGCGGTGAAGCAGGAAAACATTGAAACGCTAAAAATGCTTACCGCGCATCTAGCAGGCCCACACATGGCTACCTCTACTTGACTCCTAATACGTATACACATAAAATAAGCCAACATTCGGCGGCGAAATCAAGGGGAAGAGCGCGACAGATTAAGAGCTTCTCAAGCCTCCAGCGCGGGTCAGTCTTGCGTGCATACCGAAGGGGCAGTTTTTGCCGTCTTTTCCAGCCCGCTTCATTTGCGCTCTGGCATGCACGCAAGCTTGCCCGAAACCCGGAACTGATACGCATATGCGTGTGGCAAGAAAACGTCAGTCAAGTGCGTCCAAAAAAATGCGTAGCGAGAGCAGCATGCGATGCGCTGCGTAAGCAATCCCCCCCCCCCCCCCCCCTTTTTTTTTTCGACTCGTTTATCCCGGAAGTCGATTAAGGAAGCGTACGCGTTGAGGGTGCGGCCGGGCGGAAGGACGCGGGCCCACGCGGTGCCTTGTTGTGACAGGTCGAACAGGCAAACTTCTTCGCTCCAGTCAGGAACAGCCGCGGCAGCACTCCCCCGTTTGGCGGCGGCGGACCGCGAGAGCCACGTCTAAATGGAGCCCGTCACGGCGGCAACCTCCCCGCGCTACGTTTGACGCTAATCCTTCCAACGCAACGCCGCTCTCCAGAGTGGGGCCCGAAACACGTGTGTGTAGTAACACGACGGCCGCGTGGGCGCTCCGAATTAAAGCGACGTCGGCGCACCGCTTCGGCCTGTTTCAATCAGGATGACTGAAGTGCGGTCTAAAGTCGGGGGTGCGACGGTACGAGTGCGGAATTGATTAGAACTCGCTTTACAGGAGCTTGACAACGAAGATGATGGCGGGCGTGTGCTCGGTGCGCGTGGTGCGCGAACCGAGCCATGCTTGGGCGGCTGATCGCCGGCTTTAGAGTGTCTTGTACTCCGTCTGCTCGGCTTCGTTCGTAGGAACCGAATTCTGTCACTCAACTTGCAGCCGGAAGTTTTCGAAGTAGTTTTAGCAACGTGGTTGTGCGTGTCATGCACACGGATTTCCACCCCTCCCGAGTGTACGCAGGTTTATGGTGTACGAAATGACCGTGCCACCATCGACGCTTGTCGCTAGTGCCGCACGGTCACGGGTCAGCGGTGTTGCTGCCCAGTAAAACTTAAAACGTGTGTAAAGCTTTAAAGCGTACTCTGGTAATGCCAAAAAGCTTAAGCATACTCCTGTAAAGCTTAAAACCTTAGAACACTCACGCACGCACACACACATGCGGGCACCCCGCTATTTCTCTCCGGAACGCATATCTACGAGCGACGGGGCCTTAACCTGCCATGCATCTACGCCCCATCAGACATTGTTCTTTAAATAAGTATTCATGCATTGAGGCGCTACTTAGCCGTCCTTCGTTCTGGACGGTTTAGTTCAGATATGAGTCAGCACAGGAAGATTTCGGAGAACGTACACACTCTTTCGAAGTATAAATGACGGACAGCTGCATCTCGCTGCATCTGCCGTTTGGAGACAGGGAATCCACACTGCGCACCCGACGATTTAATCGACCAGTTTTTTTTTTTTTTCCCCTTCATGAGGAGGACCACAGCGTTACAGCGCCAACAATTCCTCTAAGCCGGCACGTTTTCAACGGCTGGCCTCCGGGAAAAAAGCGAGAACCGTCGATCCGGTTTATTCCGATCTAGGGCAGAGTGATCCGTCAAATCGTCAAGCATAACAAGACAGCTTTCCGCTTTTTTTTCATACCAGTGCCAGCTTGGCGATGTCTTGCAGCGCCTTTAGTTTCTTTTTTAGACTCGCGTGCCACCTGCACCGCAAAATGTATTCCACGAGGTCGGGCTCGGTCCCAAAACGCTGTAGACACTGAGCAACTTCTGCGCCTCGCCGCCGCTATTCGAACAAACCGGAGCACTTAACGGCCAACGGAATGACGGTAACCTCAATGTAACGATTTCGCCGATGGGTGTGGCAGGGACGACGGGGCACGTGACGACGCGCCGGCAGCGAATGAGAGAGGCAGCGTTTAGCAAGAACCCCAACCACGTACGCGCAGAAAAATGCGCGAAAGATCGCCGACGACGAAATGAGGGCCGAGGTCAGCCTCTAGGGGACAATAGCATTTCGCGACTAGAACACCCGCCGCCACCACCAGCCGCAATGCCTGCGACGCCGCCGCCAGACGGGCGGCTCACGTCTGAAGTACAAATTCGGCCCCATAAGAGGCAAATGTAGCGGAGTAAGAGCGGCGCGTCGTGTATAGAAATGAAGGACGCGTCTAGCTGGGGAAGAGACTAAACACCGCTTTGATGACAATGTCCTGCGATTAGCTTTCATTTAGTTACCTTCAATCAACCCCATTGAGCGAGCCAACTGCTCACGCCACAACGTATTCTCCCATCGACAAATGAGGAAACCGAAACCGGCGAATCGCATACTTGGTTGTCGTACACCCCGTAGGCCTTCTCAACTGGGTGGTGTGTCACGTTGGAAGTAACAGTGGCGGTAAAGAAAGAGTGGCCGGGCAAAGGGCGACCCAGAACCGGAGTGAGGCAGGGCGGCGCTCGACGAAGCGAGAAACTGGTTACGCACTCTTGACCTTGCCTCGCGACGCCATCTTCCCAGACTAAAGAAGCGTGCCGGACATGTACGGACCGGCCGCCGCCGACGCAGCCGGTGTCGGTGCGCGGTCTGCGCTGTTGCACGGCCGGCGACAGACGCAAAAGTTTGCTGACGTCGAACCCACTGATGTCTACGCACTGCGTAGCGGCCTGGGTTTGGTTCACAATGGGCTACACCAATTGTGAGCTTGTCAGGTGTTTAATAAATGTCAACCGAACAATGAAAGGAAGAGGGGGGCTGGATAAAGAATGTTACGCGTACGCACCACAGTATGAAATTGCGTGCGCAATTGAACGAATTTAGTGGAATGACGAACACTTTGCGGGGACTGCAAAGTTTCCGCTCAAGGCGCATGGCGTATAAAAAAAATAACATTTAGACAATATTCAAAATTGCTCGCTGTTCAGCACGGCTCGGGATTGAGTGCCGTTCTTATTCGGCGTTGCTGGCTTTCCGGCGATAGTGGCTTGCCCGGCCTCAAACCGGTGCTACGGTCCAGCTGCGTTGTGAACCACGAGGTGGCTTCAAAAATACCGTGAAAAGACCGGATAAGCGTAGACTAAACTGCCAGGCTGCGGCACCGGCAATTTTGAATCGGTTTCCTTCCACAGACAGATACCAAGCCGGGCCTAACACGCAGCTGAGGAAATTTTGTGCGAAAATAGGGTACTCTACTGCAAAACCTGTAGTCTGTTGACGGCAGTTAAGTGGCGTACAAGTCTCTGCCTACAATTTTGAAACCCTCGCAAAGAGATTCTCCATACAGGTAGGCAGATCATGCCCGGATTTATCACCAATTACCAAAACGACCACCAGCGTCACCGGTCGCTGTTGTAGATCATTCTCTGAATGCTAATATGCCAGAGCGACGAGAAATGAATGAAGACACCCGGCATCTCGTATCCTCGAGCCACGATAAATACATAAGGGTGCTAGCAGCATCCTTATGAACTTGCAGCTAGAAAAGAGCAACTCAAGAAGGAGATCGCAAAAAGTGCATCGAAGTTCAAAAGGGCCTCCCACAGCGTTTGCGTGCAGTAACTTCCTGGAAGGATCGAGTGGCGTATTTTATATTCGCGCAGCTGTTCCCGGCAGGTGGCACAGGTGGCGTGTGATGCACTGGCGCTGCACATCGAATTGGCGACAATGTGTTGCCAGAACTTTGTTTGTTAAAACCTAAAGAGCGAGTAATCTTTCGATCTGCGGACAGGTGGGTGCTTTTTCACTCGGCTTGTCTATCTTTGCGTATGTAGATCTTATCTGCGCTTCTCTTCTTTTTATAATTTATCCCACGTAGAATAACCCCGCGGGCGCCCCTAATCACATTCCGCATATTAATGTAGGCGCGTGGAATGTCCGCGGTCATGGAATAACCAGTACCAGCTTCGAGGAATAAGAGAAGCAATAAAACATGAAATTTTTACCCCTGTGCAAGGCACCCGAAACATTTTATGACGGCGAGGACATGATGCTCTCTGCGCGTAAAAGCCATGCCCTTGATTTTCAAAAACAAAATCTCTTGAAAGAAAAGAAAACACTCCGGCGGTCATTACACGAATCTACATGGTACCTCAACCACAACAGTCCCTCTCACTCACCATGCTTCAATGCGAACGATGTGCCTTTTCTTGAGAAAGAACAGCAAAGCGGTATTAACTCCGTGCGGCTCTCTGGTTCCATCAAACCAAGCTTTTTGTGCGGACACTCAGGGCAACATTTCTCTGATTGATTATTTGGCTATAAGAGCTGACTTTGAGAGACGGGTGATGGACCTCGGCAAGAACGTCACTTGTGCTTCACCCATGAACAACACGCGCGCACGTGTACGACTGGCCGTCCGGCAGGCCTGACAAGTCTTTACTGTTTGGACAAAGGCTCGAAGATTGTTCGGTAAGCCTGAGTGCTAAAAAGCCAGCGTTGGCGTCCGGGGCGTCTGTAGCAGCGAAAGAGCCCTTAAACCCATGTGAACGCAAAGCATTTAATAGCTCGTGCTTCGCATAAATAAACCACGGCAAAAGGGCCGCTCTGGTAGACAACGCCTGGGAATGCGCAGAGTAACGTGGAAAGCGGAGCGTGGCGGTGGCTGCGAACGCCGGACGGCGTAGGCAGATACACATACTCAAGCACGCATCCCGCCGTCCTCACCCAGCGGCTCAACGGTCAGAGTAAGCTAGGCCACTGCGCTGTGCAGTAGAATTATCAGCAATATCGTCTGAATGACCTCCATCTAGAGCCAACATTGCAATTTAGTAATTCTTAACAATAACCCGCACCAATCTATTCGCAAGATACCCGCCGCGGTGGCTCAGTGGCTAAGGCGTTGCGCTGCTGAGCACGAGGTCGCGGGTTCGATTCCCGGCCGCGGCGGCCGCTTTTCTGATGGAGGCGAAAAGCAAAAACGCCCGTGTGTTCGAGATTTCGGCGCACGTTAAAGATCCCCAGGTGGTCAAAATTAATCCGGAGTCCTCCACTACGGCGCGCCTCATCGTCTTCGTTGCGTCGGCGCGTTAAACCCCACAATCAATCAATCTATTCGCAAGACGCGAAAACAGAGCCCGCAGCAAATCTCCAAAACATTAATCACAACGCAAAATTTAAAGAAGTACTCAGCGGCGTTCAAATGGACATTAATACTTTCGTATATGCACAACTCACAATAAAAGCAGTCTGGTGTCCCCATATAATTAGGTCGTAATTTTCTCCTTGCGTTCTAAAATAATACCCAATCCATACTTACGCTTGTGTAGACAGCAATGCACCGCACCGTCTGGCGGTGCAACAAGGTTGATCTAATTCCACGTTTCAACAACTGCGTCGAATCGCGCAGCTGCTGATTTATAATACGAATCTGCGAAGTTCTGAATCGCAGTGTGCACTTTCAAAAAAAGAAAGAAAAAAAAAAGATACGCTCAGTCTCGTATGCCACACGTGCACACAGCGCGACGAGAGCTTCCGCAAGCGGCCGGAAGCGGATTGGGGGCAAAACAAAAAAAGCTCGCCTGCGGCGTGACTGCACCCACGCCAAAGTCTCGCGTGAAACTGCTGTGAAAGCCGCTATATTAACCACTCCTCTCATGCATGCGTAGGCTGCGTGCCTGAAATGCATGCGATCCATATTTGAAGCGCGCGCGCTGGTTTCGGTCTCGTATCGTCCTCTTAAACTCATTACGTTACACTCGTTGACTGCGATGCGAAAGAGAGAGAGAGAGAAAAAAAAACCGTCGAAAACCAGAAAAAAACGCGCAAAATTTCATAAGCGTCCAACTTTCGAATAAGCCACGTGTAAAAGTAAAACAAGCAACCGCTGGAACAAAAAATGGAAGGGGGCGGTGACGAAAGCCTAACAGAGACGTTAGGTGCTTTTATCGATTTCAGAGAAGTATATGGACACCGCTTGGGTATTAAAGTTTGGTGGCGACACGCGCGTGGTTTGCAAGACATTATGCAACCGTTCCTTGGAAAATGTGAAAATCAATAATGCACCATTTTAAAGCCTGTTTTCTGGCAGATGTCTGCACAATTAAGGTGGAGGGACTTGTAATGAAGACACGCCAACTCATCTATTTGAGCGTGAAACGTGGGGGTAGTTTGATATATGCGTTGGGAATATTTCCCGCAAGCCACATTGGAATTCCATATCTAACGTTACGCTGTCGGCGCAGTAGACTGCATGAATTATCAGCCGGCACACCAACGCATCTGACGCGGTATTCGGCAGCGAACAGCTCGTATCGCATTCCTTGAGTGTTTCGAAGCTTTAAAAACCAGGCCAACCTTAGTCTATGGCTGTACTTTTCACTACACTGTTTAGGGTGTACTATTTGCACTAGTACTGCGGATTCCGAGAAAACTAAGGGACACAATCCACCCAGTGAAATTGGTTTGACGGTTAAGTTGTCGAATGACGGCAAGAAATGAAACACGCTTGTAATTTGGGATCAAACATTATTCTCAGTTACCTTCATCATCATCATCATCATCATCATCATGTCTACGCCCACTGAAGGGCAAAGGCTTCTCCCATTAATCTCCAATTATTCCGTTCCTGTGCGAACTGGCAGCAATTTATCCCCGCAAACTTCTTGGTTTCATCTGCCCATCTAACTCTTTGCCGCCCCCTGCTACGCTTGCCTTCTCTAGGGGATCCACTCTGCTACCCTTAATGACCAACGGTTATCTTGCCTTCGCATTACATGCCCTGTTAGATCAGTACAAGAGGCACCTCCACCGGGCATCGTAAACCGTACAACTCCTTTATAAAGTGCTATAGCATGCTACAGGGGTCCAAGAACATTGCGAACGTTCCAAGAACTATGCTCCATCACGGAGGCCATTACGAAACTCTGAATCGTTCTCGCAAGTTGTTTGATGGGCCGCCTTTACCTCAGGGTTATTGCAACTCGCGCGGTGATGAAGCGTTGTGAAAACGAAGCGCACTCCCCGATCGCCAAGAACTTCCTGAGCACGCGAATTAGCGTTCGCGGAGCTCCATTCTGCCGGCACGCGAGCTCTTAACGCACTCGGATCGAAGCGGTAAGATTAAAAATTCGCCACGCAAAAGGCGAGCGTTTTCTTCCCAACCTCGCGCTGCCAATGAAAATCTTGCGTGTCTTTGCATTAAAGGCCTTCTTCATACTGCCAGCGCTCTCCCCGATGTCCACGATTACTGCCTACACAGGTAATGAAAAATTTAAGAAACAAACAAACAAACAAGAAAGACGAGAGACGGAATAATATTGCCGAACTTAACGGCGCCTCACTTCCAATTTTTAATCCGTAAGAATCCATTGACTGCTTTCCCTCGAAGGCTGTCGGTCCGTCTGCCCGTAACGCCTGACACGATGCGCTCCGTAGGTGCAATATGGTGGTCGCCCTATACGTATCGTCATCATCATAATCACCAGCCTACCTGCGCCCACTACAGGGCAAGGGCCTCTCCCATTAATATCCAATTATCCCGGTCCTGTGCTACCTGCGACCTATTCATTCCCGGAAACGTCTTGATCTCATCTGCCCATCTAACTTTCTGCCACACCCTGCCACGCTTGCCTTCTCTAGGGGTCCACTCTGTTACCCTTAATGACCAACGGTTATCTTGCCTTCGCATTACATGCCCCGCCCACATCCGTTTCTTCTTCCTAATTTCTATACGTAAACATTAGGTATTTAAAAATATCTCGGAGATAAACTTGATACTCCTTAGATGGGTTGTAGGCCACAGCCATATGTATTTATTTCACGCTATAAGTACGTCCATATGAGTCGGCCATGAGCTTCTAACGGAACCTGTCATCAGCACTGGCCAATTCCCCCGACTGGCCATGTCGGGATTGTTAAGTACGTATGGAGACGACGCAGAGCTTCTGATGGCAGAGGTCATGGGCAATGGCCGATTCCCTTAGTGGACACGAAACAGTCGCGGGTGGGTATGTTTGCGTCGCATCGAAATTGGAATTGTTGAATCGGCCGCCATATTGTCACGGCAGCTGCCATCATCACCAGAGAATTGACCTCGTCACAGCCAAATGGATGAGTATTAGGTGCGGACACGTTTAAGTATGTATGTATGTATGTATTTATTGTACTTAGGAAAAGGAAAAGCCACCAACAGGCGTAGTTTGTCTCGCCTAGGGGGCGGACACCGGAACGCCTGCTGGTGTAGGGGGGGAGGGGGAGGAAAGGGAGAAAAGAATACATAGGAATAGGAGGATAGGGGGAGAAGGTTGACATTACAATGCATGTAACTTTAAGTATAAGCCAATTGGTAATTCTGGTACCACCGCGGGAACGGCAAAAATTCCGACGCCATATTTTCGCAAAACGGGACGTGATTTAAGGCTGCCGCCCCAACACAAAGTCCTAGATGCGCTCCATATTTATGCGCGAGGCATACGAAGGGCTTAAGAAGAGCCCGTGGAACCTTTATAATAAAACACTCTTTAACAAAAAAAAACCGTGGGCCTTTATAATTTCTCACAGCAAGCAGACGTAGTGGTGCATGCACGGGGATGGGTGCCAAGAAAGAGCTCTGATACCCTGTCTGACAATTCCCACTCGAAAGTTGCAAGTTTTTTTTTTGTTTTTGCTTGAAGGCCGCGAGTTCTTACGGTAAACCGAAATGTGGAAACAGCTCCAAATGCGGTTGAATTTGAAGCCGCAAACGGTCGCAGGTCATGCGTGCCTGAAGGAATAATAATATTCCGTGTGTTGCTCAATACAAGTGACTGATGGCAGGGCCCATTTCTTTTGTAAAATACAGAAATAAAAAGCGAAGAAGAAGAATTTAAAAAAATTGGCCGAGTACGCCTAGGAACAGGTTCCCAGTCACGAAATCTAAGCTGTAGGTATGGCCGTAGGGCTAACAGTCTAAAATACTAAATTGTGCAGCCGTTAAAGAAAAACAGACAACTTTGGGATCAAACGGTGCTCTCTTTCTCAATGTCGTTCTCTAACAGAGGCACGTTTCCCGACTGCGGTTGCACGCATCAAACTGAACCCTCACGCTAGAACCCGTGCTAAGCGGACGGTAGAGTATAGAGGTAGGGGAGAAACAGCGGCCTGCCGACCGGGCGACCGTCTCGGAAATAACGCAGGCTCCCGGGAATAAGCTGTCGAATGAGGGAACGGCATCTCGAACCTAATCTAAGCCAGCAGGTCGTCGGGGCCGAGTGGAAGTGGGTTCGTTTACGGACCCCGGGCCTCGGCAACACCGTTTTGAACTGTCCGGTGCAATAAGGGCCGCGCTGCTGCCCTGCCGACCAGGCAGACACCGCCCTACTCCCCCTCCACTCGCGAGTGTCTATGGCGATCAGACAGCGCGGCGGCGGAGAGAGTCCGTTGCTGGCCGGTGGGGCTATGGAGCGAATTAATGGCAGGATGCGGAGAATTAATTACGAGACGCGCGCTTTGTCTAACGCGTGCGGCCGCTCAGGCCGTCTCCTCGTCGGAACTTTCAACACGCACCGCGTATAGTATGCGCGCGCTACAGCGTCTGGATTCCAACACCGCCCAACCAGCTCAAGGGGGCTAATGGGCAGCGGAGAAGCAGTGTGTAAGGGTTATGGGTGCGTTTGTGTATATATATATATATATATATATATATATATATATATATATATATATATATATATATATATATATATATATATATATATATATATATATATATATATATATATATATATATATCTATAGGAAGAAATGCCGGCAGTCTACAACGCCAAAGAAGGCATAGGGGAATGGTTAGAATATTGTTTACCGTTAGTGACGTTACATTATTATTTATTATTATTAATTACGTGAGAAAAACACGTGGGCGCGTGTTTTTCTTTCTTTCTTTCTCACGTAATTAATAATAATAATTAATAATGTAACGTCACTAACGGTAAACAATATTCTAACCATTCCCCTATGCCTTCTTTGGCGTTGTAGACTGCCGGCATTTCTTCCTGTATTTCTAACGAGCCCCTCATTTACAAACCCTATATATATATATATATATATATATATATATATATATATATATATATATATATATATATATATATATATATATATATATATATATATATACTTGTATACACGCGTATACATACATACATACATACATACATACATACATACATATATCCTAACAATTCACGCTACGACACTAACACGGCCGTCCGCATTCGCACGAACCGGTTGCTGTCGTGCATTACCAGCGATTTGAGAAATCGAGTTTCAATTCGTAAAATCAAAACAAGCGCGACGCTGACCACGCGTAGTGATTCAAGCTTCGCGGTGAATCCTCCAGGGCAGCAACTTGGGGTTAAGAGTGTTCGCGGTAGTATGCATGTTTTCCTGGTAATTTTGCGAGTCGGGCCATAAGATCGACTTCCTTCTTTCATTCACAACCGCGGTACGAGCGTTTTGCTTTTAAACATTTCGCTCCCGTGTGCCGCTTCCGAGGCTAGCACACCCAGAAAGCCTCCCGGTCTCAATCCGTGCGACAGGCATGATTAAAGGAGGCCGCTGCTGCAAGTGTGGTCTTGAGAGGTAGCCCATTACAGCCATTTTTGTTAACATAGCAGTTATTAGTGCTTTGACTCTGATTGATTGATTGATTGATTGATTGATTGATTGATTGATTGATTGATTGATTGATTGATTGATTGATTGATTGATTGATTGATTGATTGATTGCAGGGTCTAACGCGCCGACGCAACGCAGGTGATGAGGCACGCCGTAGCGGAGGGCTACGGATTAATTTTGACCACCTGGGGATCTTTAACGTGTGCCGAGATCTCGTACACACGGGCGTTTTTGCTTTCCGCCTCCGTCAGAAAATCGGCCTGCGCGGCCGGGAATCGAACCTACGTCCTCGTGCTCAGGAGCGCAACGCCTTAGTCACTGAGCCACCGCGGCGGGTTACCTTGACTGTGCTTACTGAGCGATGCACCATTGGAGGTGGCGTTGCACGGCCACTTAATTTACCGCAGTGGCTCATTACAACATTAAGAAGATGATACATGCAGCAACTCCAGAAATACCCTCCACATGCGGTGAGAAGTCGCGACTCGCGACACGACACGACCAAACACACACAAAAAAAAACGGCGTAAGCAAAAGCATGTTGGGATAGCAAAGGGAACACTAACGTTAGTCAAGTACAGGTTGGGAGTCCACGGGCTGGATGGGATTCTGAAGAGAAGACATATTCTGAACCCCTGTGCTTGGTCGAAATTAAAGAGCTCAGAAGAATATGCCCTTGGGCGAAGTTGGTACTCGTCTAAAAAAGGCATAAGAGCGCGAAAGGGTGACGAGGACTAACGAGACTCACAGGGTACCGCTTGTCGTGTGTTTCTTGTAAGTCTTCGTCAACCATTCGCGCTATTATGCCTTGTGTAAGAGTTTCTATACGTGCCCCAATAAAGGTTGCAACCAGGATGAATGGGTGAAAGGGCGGTCTTCTGGTGGTGATGATTAAGTTTCACCGACGATTCACATAATGTAGCTGATACAAACTGTATTCCGCGCAGTGAGGGCCTCTAAGCGAATTTCGCGCGCAAGCTGCCATTCAGTAAGGCGCTTTTGCTTGTGATTTGCAAGATGAGCAAGCAGCCCAGGAGGCAATGAGCTACATTTATGCGAAATCATCACTCCCGGTGCCTCGTCAAAAATAAGCTGGCGAGAATTAGAAACGATCACGGGCGCAAAGTGATCAGTGCACAGCGCAGGCATGGTAAAGAACATCATTGACACATCATTTTAATCATTTAAAGTGTTTTTATTACGCTTTGATCCCAGCTTTTGGTCTAAAGTTAAGGGCCACATTTTTTTCTCACGAACTGGTTTACCGCTTGCATCTAAAACCTCTCAAAACGTACAAAACCTGGCAGGCGTCTTCGCACGTGTCGCAAAGCTTCGAGATGTAGCCGCTACAAGCGAAACTTTAAATTTAACGTAACCTGAAATAAAATGTGAACAAAGTCTCTAACAGCTGACAGCCAGCCGCAATGCGAAGCTTCGCACAAAACGCTGCGACCGTTTGCTGTCTACAAGCGACATAGATGCTGGCGTTGTGGTTTACTGTAAACCGTCTGCGCTTATTACAGGTATGGAATTTAAGAAAACAGCTCGTATTTTAACAGCGCCCAATTCGGAGGTGAATTAGACTAAAACATCAGTGAAGGCAGATCATCCGTCAATTCGCTTTCAGACATTGTGTGGTGTAGCCCAATGACTTACCACTGTGAAAAAAATGAAAGTAACGCATTCAAATCTCCCGCCAAACCGGAGCCAATACACGCGGACCCGTAATGTCTGCGCCGAAAGCGGTAGTAAATGAATTTTGAAACAGGAAATTTTAAGCCCTCGTTTGCAGCGCAACACATAAAAGTAGCGGATAAATAATGGACCTGATTACGACCCACTTTCGCGGTCAAAAAAAAAATTGACTACGCAAACGCAAGAGGAAGAAACCTTACCTATGGCGGCGGCGTCTCCGACAGTGACGGCCAAAACGTGGGAATCATGTCGAGGACTTGTTCAGCGCAGTAATAGTAGTAGTAGTAGTAGTCCACGGGTGGGGGGCTCCTCAAGTATCACGCTAAAACTCAATGCGGTGGTGCAAGTCAAGCGCACTCCAGCAGACAACCAACACCAGTGAGAAGGGAGCGGTGCCTGGGAAAACGAGATGCGCACCGGTCTGCAAAGAAAAAAGCCAATCGCTACTCCAAACAGGCCGCGCGGCAAATCCAATGCGCCGGAGCGGGCACACGCTTTATCCCTCGAGCGGAGCACGTAGCCGCAGGTTCGGCGCCAGTGTCACGTTCGCACAGAGCGCACAGATTCTCCTCTCTCGCACAGTCGCCGCCGGGAGCAGCACAAAACAGTAGCACAGGAATAAACCACAGCACACAGCAGACGGTCCGGCGGGAACGGCGGTACACCAAACGAACACGACTGAGGCCGGGAAAGAGCGGGAATCAGTGTTGATGTTTGCGGCGGCAGAAGTAGGTAAAAAATCGAGCGACGAGAGTCGGGCTCTCTCTGCTACTCCAGTGAGTGACAAGTGTGCTTTCTTAGTGTCCCCGAGGAACGGGAAGGGAAGTCGATGGACGTCCGGGGAAGGAAGGGGGACGCGGTGAGCGTCCGAGGGGGATGTGACACCGCCGGTCGACGTCAAAGGGTCGCAGACGAGGCGGCACACGACGCAGACGACGCCGGCGGCACTCGACGTCCACCTTGACGGGCTCTCCTCCGGAGGGGCGGAGCGCGAGCGGCGCGCCGGTTCACACAGCTGTAGTAGCAGCGCTGACGGCGCGGCGAGCGGCCATGCTGTCCATGTGGACTCCGGGCTGCGACTAGCGCGGTCGGGAGCAAGGCCACCGCTACGCAGTGGCGCCGCCGCCGTCGAACGGGAGGGAGCGTTCCATTCGCCGATCACAGGGGAGAGGCTGAGCGTACACTGGAGTAGCCGTGCGCGCACCACACCAAGAACGCCCGCTCGTGCGCGAGGGCTTGTCGGATGTTGTAACCGGACCTCTGGGCAGCGCCGAAACCGCCTGCGCACGCCCTTTGCTAGGGCCATTTACCAAAAGTCGTTGGCAAGACATGTTACAGTCGTCCCTTGTTCGTGCTTTTAACTGGAGGACACCACCTCACGGCACACCTGGCCAGTGTTAATGCAAGGCACATCTGGCTTTCGACACCATTAGGCGAGGACCGGGGTTTACCTGCGTCCGGACTTGGGCAAGCTTGAGGCCTTGCACCTCCACCGCCATTTAGCTCCTGGAAGCACTAGTGCTGTCCTGCAAGTTCCAAACGCTCCAACGGTCGACCCTAAGCTTCAAAGCTACTTACTGCTTTAGCTTCCTACACAGCAGCAGCGATCTAGAGACACCGCCTGGCCACATCTGCTTTCTTATGCACCGCAGCACTTATGGAAGCGGGGTTTCAGGCGGGCATAAGAAGGAAAGAGGCAGACTCACAATCTCCCGGGATTCCATACCAATCTATACCACTTTGAAAAAACTTTAAATGTCCTTTTTCGTGCGCTAATGCGACCACAGCTGCATTACAGCTTACAAGCCACCAGCTACATTTTTTTTTCTGGCGCAACGGCTCTACTCTGGTGCTTGTATTCATACGAGTGGTTCATAAATTCCGTAAAGACTTTTCCCGATATGTGGTTGGAAGCACACTAATAGAACTTGTTGTTGGGCTAGTTGGTTCATGTTTTCAATTGGAAATTTGAGCGCAAAAATTCGACAAAGACACAGAAAGACCAGACGGGACTAGCGCCAGTCCCGTCTGGTCTTTCTGTGTCTTTGTCGAATTTTGCGCTCAAATTTCCACTTGAAGAACACTAATTTGGGATGTCATGTAGCATTTTTTGGGCGCATATCGATGTCTCAATCCGTCTGTTCTTTCTGCCAATCTGACTACATTTTGGTCTTGCTCGCTGGAAAAAAATCCCGGGCCATCTCCACTACCGTGAAACCTGGGGAGGGGTGAAGCATGCTGTGTATAAGTGTATTCTTGGCGCCTTGGCATTTTTGCCAACGGAGATGAAACCATTGCGGGTAGAGGTATACAGCTTTCCTGTAAAAGTCACTCGTCTTTGAAGCACGAAGCGTTCTAGCGTGAGGCGTAAATGAGTGTCCCGGTGTTTTTTTTTAGTACGCGTTACGTCCTAGCGCGAGGCGTAAACGAGTTTCCCGGTGTTTTTGTTCCGTGACTACATGAAACAACGATTACGATGACGATTACGACGGCGACGACAGGAGGCAAGGGGCTTCGCTCCTAAAAAAAAACAGAGTTTGCAAGTTATCAACACAAATGGTACGAAAACATCAGCCGTTCTCAACAAAAAGGTTCACGTGGGATTCGAACCCCTAGGGCCACAGCAGCAGCCAAGTGCTCTAAACCGCGTTAACCCAGCCCCCTGCCATACCAAAACAACAATTACTCTGATGCGAGCTCCATGACAGGTGCACGTAATGGCACGTACGTGCGTATACCGGGTGGGCGCAGAGGAGAGCCCTGACTGTGAGGAACAATTGCGTCCAGTTGGTCATTGAAGTAATTTGCGTAAAAAGACGGAGAAAAAAAAAAGGAAAAGAGACTCGAACACGGCGTAGCAGAAAAAAAATGTTTAATAATGTCTAGTCTTTCGCCCTCAAACCACGTAAGCAGACTGAAGCAGCCGCGATTTTTTTTCTTTCTGTCATCTCACTTCACAGGCTACAGATGCGTATCCGCAGTCATTCACCTCCGCAGCATCCGTCCGCGATGATAACACGGCGCATAATCGTCGTGCTGATTTTCGCGAGTCCATAACAGCGCGGATCAGCACAACGCGCAGCGAGAGGGATGAGGCGCGGTAATCTGTATGAATATTCAATAACGCGGCGGGAAGCTGTGGCTTTCTTGCACAACAGCCGTCTGCTATCATAAGCGCCCGGCCAAATCATCCGAAAATACCGCGCATTGTTGTCATTTCTCTTGCCGTCGCCGTTTCTGTTCCACGGCTATCCATCAGCTGTCGAGGATGCGAGGATGTTGCGAAAAACGTCTCGACTGCTGTGCTCTGAGACAGCTCTGACGGAGGCAAGTTCTTCCAATCTCTGTCTGAACGTGGCGTCGCGTTGTCCTTATTGAGAAGTCCAGCAAAGTAGAGGAAGTTCGCTATTGAGGCATCATGCCGTGGAGCTGAGTTGGACGAGACGTGGGCGGCGGTTGAAAAATGGATACTGACGCTGGGGCTTTTTCACGCGCCAAGTGCCCTTAATAGGTAACTTTATATGGCCTGTGTTGCGTCAAGGAAACATTAGAGTTTAGTAGAATTTAGAACTAAAATAGAATACACAGGAGTGTCCTTTTGCCCGCGCATATGTTGCTTCGTATACGGTAAGCACAACTGTCGCCGTATTTTCCTTGGTGATCAGCACGGATTTAAGTGTTAAATGCCACTTTCCGCTTTGTTTAATGTTAATTTTATAGGGAAAGTTACCAGAACAGCCCCCCCCCCCCTCTTATATGCAAGGCATGCATGACAATTTCCGTCAAGCTTTCAGCTATATAGTACTCGCGTATATTTCGCTTTTAAAACTAATGGGCCTTTATCATACGCGCGCGGTGAAATACATTGAAATCCAATCTATGCAACGCAGCTGCCTTTCCACGCGTTGATGCCGACAGGGGCGCAATGACGACGGCTTACCTTTGCGTACTTGGCCAATGGCTGGCGCCAAGGGCTGTGGCCAGGACAATGACGATTATTTTGGGTTTGGAAAGGATTTTTAGCGAGAAATTTTTACAGCATAGTAGCTTTCAGGGGGATAGATCATATTTTACTCCCCTTAGGGTAGGTGTGCTAGACATTTGATAAACAAGATACATGAATGCTCAAATTATTGAGAACTTAATGGCCGTTTCTTTCAAATGGGATCTGCAGAAAGAAAATGTGCCCTGGACCACTGAAACCTATAGCTATAGCAAGCACAGAACTGCACTCCGTGATGCGCTCGGCGCAGCAGATTCGTTTTTAATAGATTAGTTGGTTCACTTCTAGACATTCACAGCCTTGCCAGCAGATTTCCCTTTGTGTGCGACGACCTACCAACACACCCAGTCAGGTGGATTTGTCAGTAACGATGACAGCAGCATTCAGAAGCTCACGGTCGATTAAACAGTGCCCGTCTGTCACGTCAACGAAGGGAAGTTCCGGTTGGGGCAGACAGGCCGGCGGTAATTAGCGTGACGCCACGGTCTTCGTCTCTGTCTGCTCTTCGTTCGCCTCCCTTTTCTATTCGGTTGCAGCAAGTCCTGGCCGCATGGTTGACATTGCCTTGAAGCACAGCTCCGCGGTCTTCCTGGCTGTCAGCCTTGATGCTGGTGTCATCTTCTTCGTCACCTATCTCCAAGCCCCACACACGAACTCATGTGCATTGGCCAGTGAGGATAGCGCACAAAGAAGCGCACAAAGAATGATGTATTCTGAGTATTTAAAGAATGCCACGAGAAAATGATTTCGAGCACGTTTCTGAGGTATGTATAAGCGACCGACCTTTGCTGTGTAACGAGGATGAAGGTTGATAAATTAGGCAGAGAAAGACATCTTTGCCTCATGATCGCATGTAATTAAGGGAAAGGTTTTCGTCGCCGATAGGGATCAAACCGGCTATCACAGGTCAACGGCAGAACGCGCCGATTTATCGCGGATGCGACCACTCCGTGCTATTCAGTGAACGAGCAACAACGACGTGCGATACGATCGCGCTTGTAAATACATCCTCGCAAGGACCATCCACTTGGCTGTCCGGTCGGCTGACCCCAACCCTCGCATCGTCGCGCCGTCCACCTCCATCCTCACCACCTAGCTAAGACAGGTCTTAAACATTCACTACGAACTCGACATAAGCAGAGGTATTGCATAAATGCTACCCGTCGAAGCAGCCTTACGGCTACCCGCGGCGTCGCGGACAGCGAGCCCCTTAACGTCGAAAAAACAGGCAACGCTACGTGGGAGATCCGGGCATTGTTCCTGTGTAGGGCGAAGTCGCTGCCCGCCGTCGACCATCCCACAACCCGCCGCTCTGTCGTCCCCCCGCTCTCTTTTTGAAAGCGTGAGGTGAACGGCCATCGGGGCTGATCTGGCGGCGCCGCCCTCTACGCCGCCGTGCACACTTCTGAGCCGGGGTGTGGCCGCTTTCGCCGGCCGCGTAGCTGTCCGCACCGGCTCCCCAGAATGCCTGTTGCGCAAGGCTTCCGCCGAAGACACCTGCCTGCCCCGATGGCGGCAGCCTGGGGGCCTGAGTCATACGGGACGGCCGCACGCGTAGGGCTTCTTCCACGAACGATGCCGTTGTTCCATGGGGTTCGGTGAAAGTAATGGAACTGCCGGCGCAATCAAGAAATATCGAACGCTCGCGCGTTCTATCTGCCTGCCGTCATACGGGTAGTAAGAAAAGGGAGGGCAGCCTTGAGGATGCGAATAAAATGTCAGTCGTAAGACTTGTAACCACTCTATATTTCGACGGGGTAGACGGAATTAGTCATTTCAGAATAGATCGAAGATTTAAGGTTTCAGTGAAGGGCCCCTGTTTCGTCGAAAAAGCGGGCGTCGTTGAAATATTGGTCCTATCAACAACGGCAGGGTATCTGCTGTGGCCACATCTCTTTTGCAACAGAAAGAGGGCGAAGAAATACAACAGTTGGAAATGTACTTTTTGCCCGTTGTGAGCGTTACTCGGATGCTTCAATGCATTGGTGCGCTGTGTGCAATGTAGTGATTGACGTGTGCGAGTGCGTCGCCATCCTGCCTAAAATGATACCCTCATCATGGGCGGGGACCACATTTCTATAGTTCATATCACAAGCTAGCTGCAGCACTGTGGAGGCTACATTGTTATCAATAGTGCGCCCACTGAGGGCGCCTAATCCGCCGTGAAGGGGGTCCTGAAAGGACACTCCCTTCTCCCCTCTCGGCAAGTGGCACCGCACGGCCCCGGTGCCTTTTGTCGCTTCCTTCGCGGTGAGTTAGGCGCCCTGAGGCGGACAACAATGTAGCCTCCACAGTGCTGCAGCTAGCTTGTAATATGAACTATAGTCATTCGTCTAGAGTATAGTGACACTACATTCGTCTACTGAGTTTGCAGTGCGAGCAAAGAACAAAGCCTATCGAACCAAGTGACGTCTATCCTCGATTGTCTAAAACCCGGTCATACTTGCAGCCTTGCGTATATAGTAACGTCATTTAACTCAAAATGATTCGAAGACCTGCAGATTGTTTTTAACGAGAAACATAATTCAGTGCCATTCCAATCTGTAAAAGTTGATGACCAGTGGATCTCTTTGTGGGCTTTTCATTTGTCACAGACTCTCGCTGAAACCGCGCCGTCGCGACGGAGAGCCGTACAGCGGAATTATAGCCACGCCGACGTCTCGAATTTTCCGCCTGGCGATATATTCGGGGTCCCGACGGGCATTGCGTCTACGCTTGGCGTCCGCTGCGCGATCGTCGTCTGTGGTCTCCTTAACATATTTAACATATTTAAGATATTTCTTTACGGGTTGGCTTCACTGTAAAACACACAATAAGGGAAAGACAGCTTACAAAAACAAACCCAACACCGATTGTCTTAAAGTCGGCTGCACCTTAGAGAACAAACGCATTGCTAGGGAAACCATTTCTGGTGGCGAAATACGCCATCATATACTAAGAAATGGAGCGCCCGAGGAGAGCAGGTGGCTGAAGGGGGAGAGGGTGCATATAGCGTGAGAGGAGAAGACGCCGGCCAGTCACGCCACGTGCGAACACCGGCCCGGGAGCTGACAGAACGAGTGGACACAAGGCAGACGATAGTCTTTCTTCAGCCACTTGAATGCGGAAATTTGGTCTGTCTGTCTGAACAGAGAATTTACTACAAAACCACATATCAGCGCGCAGCGACTAGTGGTAACAACGCTGCCCTAAAAACGGAAGAAACTCGACCTGTTTCCAGGTACTCCGGGCAGTTAACACTTCGCACAACAAATGTATGTCTGTATGCCACTCGATTCTACCGTGAGGCCAAAGTTAATGCCGAGGTTGAACGATCCGCTTATACACCCACAGGCCACAGCCCTTCTTAAACACCTGAATCTGGTGGCAATGTTCATACTCGTCAACATTGTTGATCCAAAACGAAGCATTACGCGTATCTGAGGCAAAACGTCAATACATAAGTGAGATTTGCACTGTTCCTTGACTAAAAATAAATGTATGCCTAAATAAATAGAAAATACGACCAGAAAAATACAAAACGTGGTCACCCGCAGAATAAATAGCGGCATTCTAAGAAGTCAAACGGCAAGATTAACGAAAGGTTCCAATGGATGGAGCGTAGAACGCGCGGGAGTATAGGGCGCCCAGATGCGCGCGCTTGCCGCCGTATGGCGCCACCGGCATAGAGGCTCCCAGCGAGGACCAGTGGAACGCGGTATATTTAAACTGACTTGAACAAACCTCTAGCGACTTGATCTTAGGACGAGCGAGATGGGAGAGCAACAACATTACAGGTGAACGAAAAAAAGGAATGGAGGCATTTATTTGGGAACGCCGCCACACGACTGTCGCCTTTCGACGACATTTTCAACGAAGTGAGCATATAGGCGGCAAATTCTTTTCGTCCTTCGACGTACATCGCAAACTGGGGTGCTAGCTTATAACAGCTCATCTGTAAAAAGTTACAATTGTCTTGGCGTGCCTGCAGAATTAGTGAATTCATTCAAGAGCAATGTTTAGTCAAGAACCGCGGGTAGTTTGATTTCTTTTACCACTTTTTTTTAACACGACAGTGTTTTATTCCGGGATTCATGAAGATTTCTCTTGCGTCATATCCGTCACGGAAGTGACGCCAGTACAACGAAGCAAGCGGCCTGTAAAGGGTGCACCCCTGCACACAGGGTCTCCTTGCGGGGAAGCAATCTTTAGTACTAAAGGATACGTTATACCTCGGGTTCTTCGTGTTCGGGTTTTATAATATAACACCAAAGTGTTTTATGCCGGGATACACCAAGATTTCACTGATGTCATATCGGTAACGGAAATGACGCCAGTATACCTTTGCCGAAGCGACCCGCCAGCAGGACGTCGCTCTTCAAGCACACCCACAAGACAGCCGCCAACCCGCAAATCATGCTCATCTGCAGATTTCGCTGCACATTTCACTTTTGTGTTTTACCGATTCCTAGGACGGCAGAATCAACCACAGTTTTTTGTCCTAAGAAGAATGCGAACACCCCAGAAGTAAAAATAAAGGGAATGGTTGTGAAATAAGGAGAGGAACCCAAATTACAATGACGTACGTTCAGCACCTAACGTACATTAACCGAGAGCCTCCCTGTTTCTGTGAGTTCACGTAAAATACGGACACGAAAGGGAAGCCCACCTCGCAGTTCACGCACGCTACACACTGCTTCCGCCGCACGTATACAATCGGAGAAAGCTAGCGTTAAGGGCGCTCGCCAGGGACGAAATCGGCTTCGCACGAACAATTATCCGCTGCACAGAGCCATTACTTGCCTCACGACCGGCTGGGCGCACGGCGGCGCTTTATACAGAGACGACTCCAGGGAGAGAAACTCGTTCGTAAAGCAAAGCAAAGTAAGAATGCGATTGCCAAGCGATACCACGGATTCAGAGAAGGTTCACGCTGTCTAACAAGGTCGGTCTCCGCAGCACTCGCCGGCGGTCGCCGCGAACAAATTCCACTGACCACCGAAGTGCAGTGGACGGACATGGAAGGGGAAGAGAGGGTGGAGAAGTAGGATGGAAGAAGGCAGGGAGCATTGCGGGCAAAGCGAAGTGGAAGAGGAGAGGGAGAGAGAGTGCGTGTAGGAGAAAGGTGGGCTTGCCGCAATTCGACGTAATTATTCTCCTGCCTAAAGGAACTAATCTGCATAATTTAAAAGGGGAAGGTGGAAAGGTGGAAGCCGCGCGGAGGGAGCGCTTATGCCCTCTCGGGCTTTGTCTTCGTGCAGACAAAAGAAAGCGAGAAGTCCGCCGAATGCGCTGACCTCTGCCCCCACGAGCGTAGAGATCGATCGACGAACGCCTGGCTACCGCGTCCGCGGCATGCCTACCCGAAACAAGCAGGCGCCGTAGAGAGAACAGAAAAACTGTAGAGGAGAGGGAGACGGGGAGAAAAGAGGGGGAGAGGGTGGGTGTCTCGCGAAGACGATGAAACGAGAGATAAAAGGTTAAAGGCCACGAGCCTATTAGCTGTGCCCAGCGAAGATTATCTTCTTGGGCATGTTTCACTTAGTGTATATATAATGAACGAGAATGTCCAAGTAACAAGAGAGAAAGTATGACCCCTTGGCTCCCTTCTTGTTCTTCGCACTGAGCTTTCGCCGTTCGCCCGCCTCTTTTCTTGCCCAGTTATCTCTCATAAGAATTGTGCGCGCTCTGAGGCGCGAAAACGAATTTAAAAGGGAGAAGAGAGCGCACGCTGAAAGCACGCTCAAGTCCCTTTAAATTTTTGCTCTAGTATTCATTCAACCTCATATTCCGGGAAACGTGCGTCGCCCATCACTTAGAGGAGAAAAAAAGGAAGGTGAAAAAAAAAGTGTTCCGGCCGGATCGATAGACAATTTTGAGGTGACATCCGCGGAGGCGCGCTAATGCGAGGCCGTTGAAAGGGCAGTTGTTTGGCCGGCTGTGGCGACGGCCTACCTGGCAGGTGGCGGTATAAATGACCACCGGCGGCCGATCAACAAGTTTAATTACGTGCTCTCCCCACGAGTGCGCTGAGGCGGATCGGAATTGCTGTATAGGGCTCGGTTATCAAAAACAAAATAAAAATAAACTGCGAAACAGAGTTGGTCGTCTCATGACTTTTTTTTTTATTTCTCGTGGGCGCATTGGACACGTATTCCCGGTCGTTAGTGTGGATGAAATCAATAAGCATGAAGGCACAGCTATTTAGAGATTGTGGGTGAGTAAAAAGAAAGGCAAGCTGGTAGGCGAGTGTTCAGAAAGAGAAGGGAGAAATAGTGGGACGTTACCCTGCTCTGACGACGTGACGTCACCCCGCGTGGTATTGTTCCTCAAAATGTTCTGCCGGTGCCATACTGGTCGGCATCAAGCCGCTCTGTACCGTTTATGTCATCATCTTTTTCGACGTGGTGAGCGCAGGCGCGCGTGAGCGTGCGGAAGCACGTGCCAGTAATCTCTCCTGGTTCACTCGGATAGAGGTAACTGAAGATAGATGTATACTCTGTGTGGCGGTATCAGTGAGTGAGTGGCGGGGCGATGAGCAACGGCAAATGCCGTTCAGGAATTGGTACCGGCTTTTTGGTTACGCATCCATAAAGAGTACCTTGGAATTTGCTTAACACTACAGTAGAATCTCGATAAACGGAAATATCTTAAACTAAATTGCCGCTTAAACGGAACAGTAGCTTGTAATTTGATTGGTTTTGTATGCAAATAACGTAAAAAAAAAAAAAAAAACTTTCGGTAGTCGGAACTAAAATTTCCGCGTCATCGTGTAAACGGAATCGAAAATGGAACTTTTTGTCAGACGCATTGCCATGAGCATCAGCTTTTTCCGGTTCCGGCTGTTTCGTTTTTGTTTTGTTTTTTAGCCTCGCAAGCCTCGTCTCGTTAGTTAGCACTGTTGCAGCCCATGGATCAGGGAGTTATTTAAGCACTCAAAGCCCGCTTCTGCAAGTGTCTGCTGCGGAGGATGCTGGTCTGCGCGAGCCAGAGTAAGGAGTAGAGAATGGACATTTACGGCGCCATTCACCTTATTGCCGATGCCTGGAGGAAGCTGACTGCTTACACTATAGGAAAGTGATTCAATCATGCAGAATTCTTTCCCAAGTAACCTGGCATACGACTTGCAGGATTTTCCTCAAGGTAATGGTGAAGATGCCACTGTGGAGCAGGATGTAGTAGAGCAGCGCGATTAAAAAAAATTACACCATCTTCCCGTGGGGAACCCTGATGACGATGCGAAGCATCGTGGCGGTTCCGTGTGGTTCCATTGTGTTGCCGTTATGTTGAGTGATCTGGTTTTTACTAGCGCCAGAGGGAATTCCGCGTCCGGGTCCACACCGGTGGCAAAGGCACGCAAGTGCTGTTGTGTTACGGTGAGTAGGCGGTGGTTCTCGAGGCGCCGAAACTCGTCCATCATGTTCTTGTCGATGTTGTCTCTGTGGTAGGATCGGTAGTCTCCGTCAGCTTTGGTGAGATAAAAGTTGTTGACATTGGCGCACCGGCTGAGAGCAATGTACACGCCCTCCTCTTCGCAGCTTTGTTGTTGCTGTTGTTGTTGTTCCTCTCGTTCTTCTTCTTCTTCGGCGGTTCCCCTACGGGAAGATGACGACGGTGGTTGAACGCGAACCTATCTCGTGATGGATTCTTTGGTTGGCCAATCCCTAGGGGCATCAAGCCACAATCAGCATCAGAGGCGCTGCGGACGGGGCTGGTTGAGCTGCAAGGCGCGTGGCGCTTCCCGCCACAGCTTTCCCACGGGAAATTCAGCATCCCCCTCTAAAGTTTTCAGTTCGTCGTTTCCGTTGACGTTCAGCTTCGCGTGCCTTCGTTGTATCAGTAGCTTCTTGACGTAGTTTGAATGAGTCAAGGATATAAGGCGCGTTCGTAGCACTTGCTCCTGTCTCGGATTTGTAGCGTAGTGGGAAGAGCACCGCGTACCTCCCGTTGCGGCCAGAGAGTCGTGGGATTGAAACGGGGCGCCGCTAACTATTTCTTTTTTTTATAGTGTAGTATCGCGGAGCTGTGGGTGTAAGGAGGAGAGTTGCGCATACGCAGTGAGCGTGTGGACGGCGCCGCCATCAACGACGCAGGACAAGGCGAGCCTAAGAAATGCTCCGCATTTAAAATCTCGCTGGGCTGTGATGAATATGTGTACATCGACCACGATGTGGCGACTTTCCCTGACAACACAGCGGAGAGCATTGTTGCAAAGGTGTGCGTTGAAGAGGATGAGGAGGAGGATGAGCCGGAAGAGAAACCTGAAGAGTTAGCTACCATAGGAGATACCACACTTGAGGGAGTACAGTCAGCTGGGCAATGTCTAAGACTTTTTTTTCAGAAGGAACCAGGGTCTGAAACATTTGTCCAGAGCTTAAGTGCCATGGAATAAAACGATCCTGAAGGTGCAGTTGCAAGGACTCAAACACAAACAAAATGATGTATTTTTTCGTGCACGATGAGTAATTGTTGCCAAATAAACTTTGCGAATGCTGTGCCTAATCCTTTTGTAGTTTTCTTGCTTTCTGAGAAACTATCAGCTGCATTCCCCTTCTAGTGCTTAGAGCTGCGTGAATGGTATTAAAAGTGTGCACGTACATACATTTGCACTTTTGCACATCTCTCCCAGTAAGCGGAACTCCCGTTAAATAGAACTAATTTTTTCAGTTCCTTGAAGTTCCGTTTATCGAGATTCTACTGCATTTCGACTGCGCATATGCGTCCTCGCCGTGGGACTAGTGTTTAAATATGGCGGTGCCGTGAATTTTTCTCGCATTTTTTACGGTGACATTCTTACATTCTATCCCGCTTTACGCGTGACCTGGTTCCCCCATCCCGCTCACCTTAAGTCATCGTCTTCATTATTACATTTAGATTAATGAGCCACAACAGTGTAGATGAGATTCAGTTGCTTAGCTTCGGGTAATGTCAACATTACTATTCATAAGAAATGTAGTCAGTACAGCATATAATAAGAGAAACTGTCCGCACAGCGCGAAGCGTCTAGGAAGATTGATGTACCATATTTTCGCGTTTCTAAGCGTTGGCCGAATCTAAGCACGCCCCCCGAATTTCAGAGAAAAGATAATGGGGAAAAAACCCTTTTCTAAGCCAACATCGCAAGGTGTATTTCCGACGCCTGGAAGCGGGCCCGAGTTGGCGCTGTGTTCAAGTCATTTATGAAGTTTTCAATTACAAACCACTTCGACGGAACAGAAGACGACCTGGTGGGACACACTGAGAGCGGCGGCCCAAACAGCACAACGGACTTGCATGGTAATGAGAGCCCCTGAATATCAGACGCAAGCGGTGGGTTCACTGTAAGTACCAATTTTTTAAATTTTGCCAAATAAAATATTATTCCTTGCGCACGTCTCGTTGAGATACGGCTGCGAAAAACAGTGGCGGGTTAGGGGGGGGGGGGTAATTTAGCTTGTTCAAATCTAAGCACCCCCCTCCCCTCACTTTGGGCAGCGCGGTCGTGGAAAAAAAAAGGAGTGGTTAGAACCGAGTAAATACGGTAGTTCGCGGATACGCTGTTCCAGTGCTGCCGAAGATTCAAAATGAAAGCACATAGCGGACCCCTTGACTTTTTCTTTTGAATTCTGCACCAGGGCCACGGCTTTCAGCGGTCGTATGCGATATTGCAATACCCACCATTGCGTTATGGAAGTCCCGCGGCGGTATTCGGGTCACCGACAGAGGCCATGCCATTGACCACCGTTGGCTTCGATTGTTATGAGAATGCGGCTGACATAATTTGATAAACTGCCTTCCACCTGGTTATAACAAACGGAGAATAAAATATCATAGAACCACTGAAGAGGTCTGCGCCATCCTCACTATACCGGGGCATAGCCGGCTCAGTTGGGACACATTTCACTTTGGTCGTCCTGTTTGCTGGCTTGTAAACTCTTATAAAACGACGCCATACAATATTGCTCGTGCTCTAGGACAGCCATTCTGGCCTCTTGAAATTCTCCGTTCTTGTTTTGGGCTTACCAGACGTCGTATGAGCTATAGCAACCCCACCGACGTGTATTCTTAGTTTCTACTATAATATCGGTGTTTAGCCAATTTCGCTAATCATTCTGCATAGAATGACCTGGTTTGGTTGGTTATTTCATGAAGCTGGCTTAGTATGGCCCTTCCCGAAGTGCATGTTTAACGCACAACCATATATTTACCAGCTCCGTAAAAAGTTTACATAGGGCTATCGATTCGTTTGTCCCGAATAGCCACAGGCCCGAATAGTCGGGACACAGGCCAGGTGTCCCGAATAGCCACAGGCCAACCGGAGGAATGCACGAACACAGGCATATTTCTGATAATCGCGTCCACTGTGCAACTGAAGTCCTTTTTGCAACCGCTCGCCCGCTTTGCATTGGTCGGCACCATTAATGCCAACCTTAAAACTTGTAGCCCTCCCTCCCTCCCTCCCTCCCTCCCTCCCTCCCTCCCTCCCTCCCTCCCTCCCTCTTTCAAGTCATGATCGCAAAAAGCCTGAAAACACCTGGATTTTTTACGGGGGAATTAGAAAGTTTGAATTTTCTGGTTAGCTTCTGAGAGGTTTTACTGCCGCCTCGAGTTGCCGAAGGGCTTCGTAATCTTGCCGCTTGAAACGCTTTGCTTTGCGAGCTGCCTTAACGCTTTCGAGTGGCTTCGGTCTGTCTCGTACGCGTTGCGCCGCTGTTCATTCCGGCCGCCATATAGTGGGATAGTTGACGGTGATGGTGAATTTATCTTTCTGTATACTCGCTCGCTCGGCTGCATTCTTCCTCTTTCTTTGTTTTTAATGTACTGGTATGTACGACCACCTTTCGGTACTGCGGAGTTGACGCTCATTCTGTGAAATGAATCGTTGTATGAAA
The DNA here is from genome assembly GCF_048455015.1 of Haemaphysalis longicornis. Taxonomy (NCBI): domain Eukaryota; kingdom Metazoa; phylum Arthropoda; class Arachnida; order Ixodida; family Ixodidae; genus Haemaphysalis; species Haemaphysalis longicornis. Next base: position 52,101,833 of record NW_027526335.1, read on the forward strand.
AGTTTCCGAAGAAGCCGCTTTTTTTTTTTTTTTTTAACGAACGCCGCATGTGGACTTTTTTAAATACAGTTTCGTCCGCACTTGCTGCTTGCTGCAGGAGCATGGACCTGCTCGCACTTGGCGAGAAACAACCGCCCACTCATTGTGGTCTACTATTGCCAAGAAACGCTTGCGCACCAAATCTTATTTCATCACTTGCCCCCTATGGTAGCATCGGCAGCCGTATACGTGCTTGTAGTGGTCGCTTTCATTCGTGCGAATGGCAAGGATGAACTATGCGTTCTCACGCTGACATAGGCGACAGGTGCCAGACGGACGGTCCTGCAGCTTCACCAGCCGTATGTGTCGCCCCGAAGAACAATGCTGCCCACAACTCTCCAAGGAGGCGAACGTCACCGCACAGGTCATCGTCCGGCATGTGTCCCTGTCATGCGGAGGAGCCGCCTTCGCAAAATGACGCCCCCCCCCTCCCCCCCCCCTCCCCCCCCCACCCCTCACGGCGAGCAACCGAAATATAGGATATACTGCAATAAATTAGTAGTTTGAGGTAATGGAGTGGTGTCTCCCCGACACCCCCAAAGACGTTCACACACGTAGACACACCCAAAAGAGTATCCCTAAAAACATGCACGTTGCGTGAAAAAGGTGCAGCGTTGTTTGTATAACTGATAAAAACTGCACTATCTTTAGTTGCTTCGCTGCCAACTACATCGAAGAGGCCCATCTTTTCTTGTATTACATGGCCCTGCCTTCCACTCTCTTTTATTCTGGATGTTTTGGGGCTGCTCAACAGACTACCCCAATGACGCCGCACACCTTCGCGGCGATATTATCTGGTTAGACTTGCACAGACTATCCACTTCATTAGAACGTATTTGAGGCCTATACCGGTTGGAACTTGTATACAGTCGGTCCAAACAAAAGCCA
>NW_027526335.1:52102859-52110359 GCF_048455015.1 Haemaphysalis longicornis
ACAAAAGCCACCAACGATGCTCGGGTTTGATTCACACCTCTCGCTGCTTTCCTTACCGGTGGATTACTTTTGGTGCCTTTTTGAAGTTTTCTATCTCAATCCCTTCGAACGTGGCAGATGGTTTGCATTTCACGCGAGTAGCCGTATTGTTGCCGCACCCACGGATAACGTTTGATATCCATGTTTTCATTCACATAACCGGCTTTTACATCGTACTTCTTCCCCTATTATTACTTTATGCTTTGTGAGCACTGCCAACAGGAAGCCGTCCTGAACAAAGTAAGGTGGTCTTTCACCTGTACAAGTTGCAAGTGTCTTAACAAGCGCGCTGGCGCACTTTTTGTTGACACGTCACTGGAGGGGTAGAATCTGTTTCTGCAATGGTCCGTTGATTGATTTCCGTAATACGATGCGCAATGAGCGAAACCACTGCGGGACCGGGCGAACTCCCATGTTATTTCGTTCCCGCAAGCTACGGAATGGTACAGACGTTAATACAACAAACAACGTAAGACTCAGAAGGAAGATTTTCCCCTACGTCGTTACGTGACAGGCAATCCAGCGCGAGTCAATCAACCGCCATAACCGCGCACACCATCTAGAAAGGTCAGAGGTCAACTGCATTGTGATGGAAGTTGTGGGCGGTGATTTTGCTTTCGCATTCGCGGTCATCCAGCTGCATCTCAGCTCCTTCAGCAACCACCACTTCCGTTTATCAGTATTGCGAAAGAAAAAAAAAAGCAATATTAACGAAATTAAATAACGACTGGCACGCGCGCCCGTATACCATTGACCCATCATTACCGTGCTGACCTTTTTCCCATGCTCTCTCAATGAGCAGCCCAGGCACCGCCCCCGTCTTTCCAAATTAAGCAACCATGATTGCCGGGGATGTCCGCGCCCGGAGGAAATTGGCCATTGTTTTCTCGATTGCAGTGCGATGCATCGTTTGGAACGTCTTGCAGCGAAGGATGACGAAGAATGTGGGACCTATCGGTTGACCTTCCGGCGTACTAGAGAACCGCGTTATTATGCGTTTGAATGCCTACATGCCTCCTCTGACAGAGCAGACTTTGAGGGCAGGAATGACGAGTCTCCGCAATCGACAAAGTATTTTACTTGAAACGGTGAAGTACATGTCCAGTGTCCATTGTCTAGTGTCCAGTGCCCAGTGTCGATAACGCACGCGTTGGGGCAGCCAGCCCACAGAATGGCAGATTCTTCTTCTGAAGATGATGATGATTAGAGGCCCTCCCTCCCTTTGTACTGGGACGTCGGTTGTTACCAACCGACTTGCATGTGTTATTCAACTTATTTGCCCTACCCTTAACTAACCTAATGGGTTAGCCCCCCCCCCCCCCCCCATTTTAAACTCCCATCGCTTCCCCCCTTTCCTGCCCTTGCGCACCTGTTTACCCCCCCCCCCCCTTCTTCTGTTATAAACTCTAATTCGGTATATTACTCCTCCCACGTCTCACTCTCTAACCTACTTTTCTTCTACCACCACTCCAGCCGCTCTTCGTCACCTATATGGCCCTGAAGTTGAGGCTCTCCCTCACACCAAATCCCGAAGCCTCCGTCAACGTCGTTTCCCTATCGTTCCACCGCGGTCGTATCTCTGTGCTGTCTATGACAATATGCTCTACGGCCTCCCGATCCCTGCCGCAGCATACACAAGAGTCCCATGCTGCGAGTGCCACCTTTCGTGACCTGCAGTTTACCAGCGCGGGTGTGTTCACTTAGATTACTAGCGTAGCTGTGTTCAACCAGAAACTTCCCCACAACTTCGCGTCGCGGCCCATGGAGGGTGCTCAAGGCGGCAATTGAATTCGTCGCATGGTGTTTGAGAGCAGAACCTCAGCCTTTATAAGCCGCAGTTTTGGAATGCAGATTCGTGCTTCTATAAGAGACCATGAGACTAATGCCTTTGCTACACGGTAACTTTCGATTGACAGTTGAACGCTCACTTTAAGGTTCGCCCTGTGTATTTACAGTGGGACACTAAAATGCAATTGGTTCGAAGGCCTTCGGAAGGCGTTTGAAACGGCCGTGTAGCACGGGTATATTTGTACTATAAATTTCTCTTGAGGATATATGTCGATAAGACGCCGTCGCTGGACGCGGCGCTTCCATGCTGTACTTAGGAAGGGGTAGAGCAGGGAAGAGAACGAATACACCCGGACGCGCGAATAAATATTAAGAGCAAACATCCTGTCTTTCTCTACCATCTTTTTTCATATGTTTGTACGTTTTGGACGTATGGTATGCGACCTTTCTGAACGTGGGGACCGGATGGATGCATATAAATACCGATTTCTTTGATTATGATTGCGTCCGGAACTTTACGCATCTAAAGGAAACAGCGTTGGTGATTTTCGCATATTTTCGGGTATTTGGGATATTTTCGGATATTTTCGAATATTTTCGGGTATTTTCGGATATTTCCGGATTTTTCGCGTATTGTCAGTTTGCCGTGTACGCTTGCGGGACGACGGCACCATCGTTTTATAATCATAATCCGAAACTGCGGACCTCACCCTTTCCTCGGATGAGAATATCTCAGAATCCGAATGCGAGCTCGGCTAGTATTCGGAATCGGAATAGCCATCGCTCCAGTGCGCAGTCGAAGGGTCCGCGCGATAAGCCATCCGAAAGTGACCCCGTGTATGGAGGGAGCACATTCTGCAGCCCGCACAACGCGCAGCAATGACGCTTTGCGAAATGAAGAAGGCAGATAGAGATGGAAAGTGGGTACAACATGGATACAACCTCATTTGCTGTGGACAACGGCAGGCGTGGACGCGGCGAGCGAGCAAAAGCCGCGATCGACTATTGGAGAGGGAACGGCGCGCACCGTAGCAGAGGCGTAAATAGAATAAAAAAAAAAGTTGCATTTGTCACTTTTGTTTGGGTCCTAAGATGTAAGACGTGGTACCGTTACTTCGACTCCGCGAGAGCGTTTTCGAAACCCTGCAGTTGTTGTGTTTACGATCTACGTTTCAGAAGCACTGATGCTCAGCGAAAAGAGAAAGACTAGCAACGAGAGTTTTTAATCGCCTTGAGCCAGGAGACACAAAGGCCGTCTGCGCTCCTGCGGCCTAAGGTGTCAGCGTGAAAGGTGGCTGCGGGGTGTCGGCGTCAGCGAAAAAGTGTCATACAAAGTGTTTATTCTCAGATGTCCAAGCCCCCCTGAATGTTTTTGCTCTTTGCGAAAAAAAAATATATATAAATATCCGTTATGGAAGGTATAGTTCGGTTTTAGGAAAAGGGGGCAAAGAGATGATAGGGAGATACAGGATGCAACCTGAAGTCTAGGGCGCCGGATGCAGCAGCTCCTTCCTTCCTATCAGCTCGTGCTGATCTTCAGGTAACAAGCTGGTAAAACCTGCCTCCTGTGTCTCGATAGAAGTGGAATATGTAATCTTTGAATTACTCTCCCCTGAGCATACCCCTAAGCTGCGTGAAAGAGGACGGATGTTTACCCGATTTTAGCGGAGTTTTAAGTTGATGTGCGTGATGTTCCCAATGAACACCTGCACCCACATAGATTTGTAGATGCCTGTGTTGGTTTATCCTACGCAGAGTTTGCGATTCTTGAGCACTGAGATGTCCTTATGATGAGGCATAGGATGTGGAGAGGTTCTTAGCGGTTTTCTTTGGTGGTGGTGGGGGGAGGGGGGAGGGGCTAGCAGTCGTAGTCGCAAGGTGCACTCTATGTGAGTTTCCCTGCCTCTTGGTCAATGCCTCGTTCTCTTCCAGACCCCTGTTTTCTTGTGTCCAGGTGACGTTATTAACTTACTGAATTGTGGAAGGGAGTATCTTACCGAAGCGTTTAGGTATTCTGCCTGCAGAAATCAGTCCAAGGCCTTTGGAGAGTTTGTGAGGATCTTTACATTTCTAATTCGATACATGCGCTAGTCAGATTGTCAAGAGGATGTTTCCGACTTCCGTTTCTTTGTTCCTGTACGTAGAAGGGTCATGCAGTCCCAAAGATTGCCCAAGTAGAAAACTACGACAATTGCTGCCTCGTACTTTCGTACATGCCGGAGTCGGTGCATACTGGGGTATCATGATTTTCGAACTTTCGCCAATTGAACTTTATCCTGCCATATCGCCTGTTCTTGCGTATAGGTTTGGGTAAATGTTTGTCGTGGAGCGGAGTTTTTATGCAAAGTCAGTGGATCGGTGACATGTCTATCATGGCGTGCAGTCATTTCATTTCAGAGGGGGTGTCTGTCTTCCATACGTTAATCCGTCCCAGTTTTGTTTTCCCAGCCGCTGTGTTGACGCTACACTCTTAGGCAAAAAGGACTAAAAGTTCGTCCTTTCGGGGACTAACGGCCTCTGCCACAATCATTAGTCCCTTTGGGGACTAACTGCGAGGGGACGAACGGTTAGTCCCCCACCCGGATGGTCCGTTCCGATACTCCCCAAGGACGAACTGCGTTGAGGCAGAAAAAAGAAAAAAGCTCCGGCAGGGATCGAACCCCTGACGCCCGGAAATATACACAAGAAACCCGACGCGGTAACCGCTAGACCACGCCGCCCGGTGGTATATGCGGTAGATAATATTCGAGTGTACAGCGTGTAGTTCTGTGCATCGATGTTCTGTGCATAACGCAACAGATCCATTGCAACTGGTGCCCGAATTTCTATCTGTGCAAGCGAACGTGACCTCGCTTTGCGCCTTGCGCTTTGCGCTTTGCTAGGTTTAGGGACTATTGCTCAGTTCGATTCGAAGTAGAGCCTCACAACCATAGTTTTCTCGTAAATAACAATCAACTCGTCGTCGCCTAGTTGAGATAGGTAGCTGGGCGATCGGACGACTCATTTGTTTCCGCACAAATTAGCGCAAGCTAAGTGCTTTCTTAGTGTTCGATACATATGTTAAGTGCTCTATGTAACGTACGTGAAAGGTGTCGTCTGTGTGAGTGTCAGAATAAGAAAACATGCCATATTTTCCTGCATCGGCGAAAGCGAATTCGGTGTTGCTTGGCCTGAATTCTTCAAATTCGCGTCGCTAGACGATTGCGACTGGGAAATGCAAGCGGGGTTTACAGCAGTTGCAGCATTGTCATAGCTTTGGTGCCCTAGGCAATTATGTACCGAGCGTAAAAGATGACTTCGAGACACTTACCCGTAGCGAGCATTTTTGTTTTGCAGTTGTCATCAGCAACATGCGTTTTTTCTCGGCTGTTAAACATATACATTTTCATTACGCTCAGGAATCCACTTTTGCTATTGTCACTAATTTTTGCGTTACTGTTAAGGCGCTTGAAAGCTTTCATTGGCCGTTATTACCTCGCACGAATCGTATGCAACACAGCGTATCAACATAACCTCGCCGAGAAGCGTATGGCAATCGCGCTTCACCGCTCCTTGCCATTACCCGCCGCTCTACTAACCCTAGGCGATTGTCTTATAACTAACATCAATGTTTTCTCCCGTGGCACCATCTAAAGCATCCAGTGACTGCAATGGCTTGTGTTTTGGAAATATAAAACTGTTCGCAGTCATATGCGCGAAAGGGCAACGACGACGCCATTAGGGGATTAACGACGCAGCAAAGAGACTAACTGCATGCGTTTCGTCTTCCCGTTACTCCTTATAGATCGGCGGGGACGAACAGTTAGTCCGCATTTATGCACACGGCACTTACTCTGCCGCAGATACTCCCCTTGAAGATGAACGGTCGACCGCGAAGACTAACGGCTGTATTTTAGTCCCTATTTTAGTCCTTTTTGCCTAAGAGTGTAGAAGAGTGGTTTCTTTAATTTCTTAAAAAATGTTCTGAATACACAATTTGAAAGCTTATCATCGTCATCATCAACAACATCCCATTTAGCTCGACTGCCGGACGAAGGCCTCTACCATTCACCTTAATTTCTCTCGTCCTGCGCTGCCGAAGTCCATTCTTTGCCTCCGAATGTTGCTATTTCTCCCCTCTATCGAGTTAATGGCCTTCCCCTTCTTCTATGCCCGTCTCTGGCTGCCCATTCTGTTACCTTGGTGGTCTCCGATTGTCAGTGCGTCTCACGGTCAAAATTGCCAGGTTGAGAACTGCCTTATATGCTGCCCTGGTAATGGTATTTCTTCGGTTCTCTTCGGTGTGGGTAAATTTTGTGGTACGGTATACGGTCTGCCACATCCGGCTCATGATCAGTGGCTGAATGAGTCCCACCGTTTATTCTTCTTTCTTTCCTGCTCTTCTCTTGGTTAGTCATGTTATAATGTGGTCGATTGGTTAAATATATGTTATCTTCTTTTGCGATTGTGAGTTAGACTTCGCCGCTTGACGCTAGAGCCGCGCGAGTAATCTTACGCGGTGTTCTCTGGGAGGACATCCGTAGCTATTTTATGGTGATTTTTAACTTGGCCGCGTGGCGCGCTCCGTCGTTTGCAAAACGGAGCTCGCAGCGGAGACAGAACCACGGGAATATTGAAAAGCAGCTTGAAAATTTGTGTGATTAGACCCTGTATACTGGGTTTTATTTCGGTTAGTTTCTGCTCGTAATCAATGCCTTCCACGTGTTCAATCTCTCGGCCCGCTGCCTCCTCCGATCACGAAGATGACGAGGCAGCAGTGTGAAACGGGAGCTCGTGCATCGAATCGTCGATATTAACGTCTGGCGAGGTGGCAGGAGGGTGTAATCACGTGTTTGATGATTATGCCCGTTTGGCATATGCTTGAAACTCCCGATGTTGCAAATCTTGCCAATGCGAGGTGTTACGAATCAGCCAGCGCCGCTGTACTTTCCCGCATCACTCCTCGGCTGTGCGGCGACGCAACTGCGTGCGAATTTCAGCCGTAAGGCGCCACCATGTCGGTGAATCATACTTTCACGTCTCGACAAGCCCGGGTCAGACGCTTCGCTTTCGGCGCATTTCAAAACTTCGGCGGCTGCCGGCGAGGCTCGTCTCAACGCTCTTCAAGGACACAGAGGCCCCGGGATCGCACCGCAGTCCTCCTCCCTCCCCTCTCCCGGACTCAACGTGCGCCGAGGCTATGAACTGCTCACGAACTCTGGAAAGAGCATTGTGTGTGTCTGTGACGTTCGTGGCGTGTTGCCGCTTGTTGGCGTTTTGACCGTTATCGCTTTTGGGTGTAAATAGAGCTGCCCAAGCGCTGTGATCCATTCCTGCTAGAGCAGCGAATCCATGCTGTCACTCTGCTCAAGTCCTGTATTGTAACCTCGCCCGTCGGGGCATTGTTTTTTTTTTTTTTGGCTTCGGCTCATCTCTCGCTATGAAGTAAACAGTTACGTTAGCCTACGGCTTCTGGACTTCTTCACGGCTGCAACAGCGGCTGGCCGCTCGCATCATACACGCTACCACTCGTATGTCGGAGGCCACGGAGCTCGGATCGGGTGCCCCCACTCGGTCGCAACAGAGGTTACTTTAGCTAGCTTACGTTGTAGAGTTCCACAGCTCAACTTCTATATGCACCGCGCTGGCCTCACTTTCTCTGGTCGTTGTGCTCTTTGTGATGGACCTGAAACC
>NW_027526335.1:52112859-52402859 GCF_048455015.1 Haemaphysalis longicornis
CTTGCGGGCAACGGAGGCATAATTTCTGAAGTCCGTGAGCAAACGACGTCCGGAGGATAGTATTACGCGCAGTACGCTTATTAGAAGAGAAAGAAGAAATGACCGCTATTCTGTTGCCATGCGATACGAACAGCCAAACGGTACTTTATTAAATAGAATATGGTTCGCGAAGGCGACAGGAAAGCGATGCATCACACAAAAAACAGTTTTATACAAGTGCGGGATTGTCTCCGCGCAGCGCGCGGTCACGCTGTCATTTCGCAACGGCTTCCACTGAACACCAGCAGCGCCGCTCAAATAAAAGATAAAAATAAAAAGACGGAAGCCCGCGATGTTACCAAGAGAACGAGAGGAGTGCAGGAGTGTGCGTCTGTGTGTGCATCGCCTCCCGGAAGCAATGTATGTGTGAGGGAGGGGTGATCGCTCCGCCAGTGGAAAATTTTTTGTGGGGCCGCCGGCCCCCGAAGAGCATGAAATAACGTCATAACGTCCCCCAACGACGCCAGCAACGCTTTGGAGTTGGTTGCTGTCGTCGCTTTGGTGGACTTGATTTATTGATCCTTAGATCAGAACGGCTGGGTTAGAACTGCTGGCATAACCAAGCAGTTGGCGGACAGCTTATTGTGAGGAGAAGACCGACTACGCGACTTCATGGTGCTTGAAGAAGCGAATTTCTCCCGTGTATACGCTCCACTGTGCCTTGTACGTGTCAGGAAGTGATTTGACGTGTTGTGTGTGCGAAATCGCGGCGAAAGGTTTGTGTGTATATTGCGACACCAAGGATAAGCGGCTTCAAGAGCCCGAAGATTCAGGTTTGTAGAGGCAGGTATTTGAAAATGCCAACTGCTTGAGTAAACTCTACCTCAAACTGCTGAAACTACGATGAGTTCGTTGGATGGGCTCATAAAAATATCGCAATGCTTTTTGAAGTGCTTTCATAGGTTTGTAAATGCGTGCTTAATATACGAATAATTTTGGAAGTAGATGCGCGAGACGAGGCTTTCATGAAAGCCTCTGGACGTTTATTTACCTTGTTTATCGCTCGACATAGACACGGGCACAGATTGGTAGATCGCTCAACAGGAGCTTTAATTGTGCACGAATGATTCCTCTCGCATTCGGAGTGCCCTTGATAAAATAAGACCATTTTGAATAATGGAGATTGTTTCAAAGCTGACAGAGTTGTACGTGATGTTTTTGCGTGACTATGCTGGCATGACTACATGCCAGCGTGAATAGTTGTGCTGGTGCAATTATTTTTGTCAGCAGAAAAATTTTGCGCCACAAGCCCCACTTGAACTCGTTTTTCAAACACAAACTACAAGTTGTACATGTTTGAGATATTTGAGAGTCCTTTCAATAAAAGTGTAGATGCGAGTCTCCGAATTGTGGCTGGTTTGTGTCCATCTGTTTACGGTTGTGTCGCAGTGTAGCGTGACTATTTACGTTTCTGTTTTCATTTTAAAGCTTCATATTTTGCTGGTATGACTACATACAATTCAAGCATGCATATCCGTGGGTTGTTCCATGTATTTTCTGATGCGTGCACAGATGCGTGCACACCAAAGGCTATTTGAGGCGCTACAAAAATATGCACTGGATACACGGCATTTTTTTTGCAGCGGTCTTGCGCCAAGTAGCGTGCACATACGCAAATGCATTTATGGATCTGTCCTTTTTATTTCTTTCCGGGTACTATGTGCTTCGTGAACGTCGGCGTCGCAGGCAGCTGATCCGTGCAATGTCGTCTGCTTTTATTGGAGAAGGGGCGCTTTCTAAATTATTTCGGCTTGTATTCCCGCACAACTCGTGAGCGCAATATTTCTATTATTATAACAATTGTGAATTTAGAAAAAAAAACGTGGCAATTGTTGTACACTTATTTTACGGTTGTTGTTTACATTAAGCCGCGTAGCGAACTACTGTATATGTTTATTTTGTTCTTCAGAAAAAATTCCGCCGCCGCTCCCAGGTAGCGCCACATGTTTATTTGAAACTGCAGTGCACGAGGCCCATAGAGCGTACTAAAAGACCACCGGAACGCTCGTTTGCGCCTCGCGCTAGAGAGCTTTGTGCTTCAAAGACAAAAGACTTTTACAGCAAAGCTGTATACCTCTACCCTCCCCTCCCACCCCTCCCAACGGTTTCATTTCCGTTCGCAAAAACGACAATGCGCCAAGCATACACTTATACACTGCATGCTTCGCCCCTTCGCAGGTTTCACGTTAGTGGAGATGGCCCGGGATATTTTTTCGCAGATGCATTGCCCACGATTTTTGTATTCGTGTTTTCGCGGTACTTCCTCGGGCTTTTCGTTATCGTCTTCGCATTGTGAAGGAAATAAGATGCATATTGTTGATTTCGTGTGTTATCTTTTACAATTTCTTGTTTCTATTTTCTCTACCTTTCGTTTTTAAAATTCCGTTGCTCACAATGTTACAACGCCGCATAAAAGAACACACCGAAGTGATGTATTCGCCAACGCTTACCGTAAGCATTTCTGTTACGGTTTGAAATTATATGAAGACGTTGGAAGACGACAAGGCAATTCTTATGAGCTGCGAATGTGAATTATGGGAGTCCAGTTGAACGGCTGTGACGCCTTGCTTCCGCCTCGCTTTTTCGATAAATCTTCGTAATATTATCTCTTGAGGTGCTTTTCTTTGCGCTTCTTTTTAACGCTTTCGACAAGCTTCAATCTGTCGCCTCCTATGCATCCCGCTGGTGCTGGTTCCTGCCTCCGCGTAATGACCGAGTTGACGACGGTGGTAAATTTCGCTGCCTGTCTGTTCGTTAGTTTGGCTACGTCCTTTCGTTCCCTTCATCTGCCGTCCACTGGCGTGGACGGCGTCCTCTCGCTACTGACGAGTTCGAGATCGCGTTGTGGAACTGCTCGGGCTGTGGAACGCTTCCCAAGGAGACGTTTTGCTGTCCCAGACGCCGACGCCAGATTTAAAGGCGACAATCTTTCATGAGCTAATTGAACGGGAAAAATTTGGTCTGTCAGTCTGTATGTCTGTCTGTCACTAGATTCAGCCAGGCAGCTAAAGTGAAACAGATGATGCGCAATAGTCTGATATGCTCACAGCCAAATCTAAACGTCTGAGTCCCGTGTTAATGTTCATACTTATCAACATTGTTGAACAAGAACGAGACATTACGCAAATATAAGGCGAAAAATCAATTCGTAAGTGATATTTGCAGGGTTCCTTTATTAAAAAAAATATACGGATGCTTGCTTTTTGCAATAGAAAATAAAATACTAAATCAACTTCAGAAAACCGTTGCCTGCTGTTGCCCGCGCTACCTGGCGGAATTCAAAAAAATTAAGCGGCAACAGCAAGGAGAGTAGACAGGTTCCGCGTTCCGCTTGGAACGGTCGTGGAGTAGGGCAGCGTGATTCTAAAAACGTTGCAGTCGGGTGCCTTGATTCACGCGCGTCTCCGCCGTACGGCAGCGCTGGGATCGAGGCACCCGACTTGGAGCAGTGGAACGCGGTAAATTTAAATTGACTTGAGCAAACCTCTACCGTGTTATCTTGGAAGGAATGAGACAAGAGAGGAACAGCATTAGAGGTGAACGTGAAAGATAAGGGAGGCATTTACTTGGCAGGGGCGCCAGTCGACTATCGTCTTGCTTCGACATTTGCAACGAAAGCAGCAGATACGCGGCCAAATTTTTTCTTGTATAAAACAGTCAGAGAATTACAGTCGGCCGTTGCTCATGCTTTACCGTGCAAACGGCCGTTGTTAATAAATGAACAAATAAACCACGTTAAGTGCACTATTCCAACATTTCGAAGCTGCCTCACACGAATTATTTTAGAATGGCAGCGCGGATTGGGCAACAGCGTTCCGGTGATTACCCACAATATTGCTGGCTACGCTAGTCTCTACACTATCAAGCAGCGCGAAAAGGCCTCTATACGATCGGGCTGTCACATTACGGTCACAAACTCCTTAATCTTGCCTCATCTCCGAGCTGCTGTCTTCATCATTCGTCTTCTTTGTCTTGCCTCAAAAGTCGCGCGCCTCGGAGTTACCGCACCGCGCAGGCAGCACCAAAACTCATTTCCTGTATCTCGCCTGAATGCCTCGAATGCGCGGATTGAAATGCACCCTCGAAGACAGCGATGCTTGCGCAATTTCCGAACAGAGGCGCCGACAACATCCCCCCCGCCTCTCCTCCTCGTTTCCACTGGTAGGAGTGCTGTCGGTGTTTCTTGTTTCGAAACGCAGAGGAATAACGACAGCAGCTACGAACAAAACAAACAAATGCATAAAACAGGGACACGAGTTGTAGGAGCATGTTTTCTGCAAAAGTACATATAGGCAAGGAAGCGCACTGGTCGGGAGCGCTCTTGCCCAACGGTCGTTTGTACGAAACTCGACCGCGGCGTTGCGACACAACTGCGAGCCCTTGGCCCAGCAACGAACAATCACGAACAGCGGGAGCCCACATAAGCACGCGCAGAGGCAGGGAGAAGAACGGGTAGAGAGGAGTGTACTACGCTGAGACGCACGCCCGCCCTGGCACACGCGCACACGCGCACAGGCACACGCTCGCAGGAAGACAGGCGAATAAAAGTAGCGGAAAGGGCCAGTGGCCCCCCGCAATCCCCTGGCGGTGAGCTCAGCGGCCTCAAGTGGGCTCGCGTCATTCTCCAAGATTGTTGCTGTCGTCCGGGAGCGCAATTGCGAACGCATGAGAGAACGCAGCGGCTCGCGCATTCGCCAGATTGCTCGAAAATTCCGGTGCGCCCGCCCGCCTCGCTTGCGAAACAGCAGCAGCCGAGTCCCTTCTCGCGTGTTCCTCCTGTCTCTCCCTTTGTCTTTCTGTCTTCTTTTTCTTCCGTTCATTCCTGTTTCCTTTCTTCTTCTGTCGTTTTTGCGAAGCAACATCGTTGCCGAGGATTCGGGCCTTAGTGTCAACTGACGGAAAGACAGGATTGTGTCAGCCGCTCGATACCAGCCACACGCATTGTGCCGCTGACACGGGCGACTTGTTTCTCCCACTAAATATTCTGTTTCAACGACAATTGTGAGGCGTGATCGAACCCTCGCAGGAATCCCGGAATGCTTCTAAATCATTCGGTGCTGAAGTGTTATGTAAGTATCGAGTTATGCTTAATAGTATTACCCCGGCAGAACAAAAGAAAAATTGGGGAGTCAACAATTGCAACTGTATTTTAGCGATGACAGTTTTTTTTGGCTACCTAACCGCAAAAAATGTGGTCTGTCTGTCTGTCTGTCTGACTGCTGTCACTAAAATCAGCCAGAAATATTACTGATGATCCTGCCCACCAGTATGTTACTGATCCAAGACGTACGCATGACAGAACGGGAAAAATGGAGGAGGAAGATGAGGGACTCATCATCATCATCATCATCATCATCATCATCCAATCTACGCCCACTGCAGGGAAAAGGCTTCTCCCATTATTCTCCAATTATCCCGGTCCTGTGCTAACTCCGACCATTTTATCCCCGCAAACTTCTTTATCTCATCTGCCAATCTAACTTCCCGCCGCCCCCTGCAACGCTTGCCTTCTCTAGCGATCCACTCTGTTACCTTTAATGACCAGCGGTTATCTTGCCTTCGCATTACATGCCCTGCCCACGTCCATTTCTTCTTCTCAATTTTTAATAGCATGTCCTTAACCCGCGTTTGTTCCCTGACCCATTTCGCTCTCTTCTTGTCCGTTAATGTTACACCTATCATCTTCCGTTTCATTGCTCGCTGAGTCGTCGTCAAATAAGTTGAACCCTCTTAGTGAGCCTCTAGACAATGGACTAGACAAGAGAAAAAGGAGTACAGCGGGAGAAGAGGAGTGGGAAGGGAATGACGAAGTGGAATGGGGAGGACTGTAACTGGAGTGGGGGAATCTGAGGTGGGGAGTGAGGAGAAGGGAGAGACACTTGGCGTTGGGGAGTAAATGTCTGAAGGAAGAGGGAAAGAGGAGTCTAATGAGAAGGAAAACGGAGCACGGATAGTGATATACAGGCAGTAGGGTAGAGGATAAAATAAAAGCCTAGCGGAAGAATGTGGGGTTGGGCAGGGGAGAATAGGGAGGCGACTGGGTGAGGTGGGAGTAGAGTAGTAGGGATAAAAATACGAGGGGAGGGAGAGTGGAAGGTGGACATGAACGAAAATGGTGCTGGTGAGGGAAATAAAAGTAGGGAGAGGATGTGAGAACTGGAGAAGACAAGTGGAAGAAGGGGATTGAAAAAGAGTTATGATGGAGGAAGGAAGAACGGGAATAAGAAAGGGTGAGGGGAATAGGAGGGAGATGGGAAAAAGTGTGGAACGTGAGAGGAAGGGGCCAATAGAGGTGGAGGCGAAAGAGGAAGGGAAGCATAGTAGTGGTGTATTTTGAGAGACTGGAAAAGAGGCGGAGAAAAATATTTAATCTATAAAAAAATTACACCACCTTCCCGTCGGGGAACCCTTAGTAGTATGCAAAGCAGCCATGGGGTCGATTCAAGTGCCCATTAGTTTTCAGTTCGTCGTTTCCGTTAGGTTGAGGTACGTAGCTACCGTTATATTTACAGTTTGGTTTCCATGGTAACTACCACACTTTTCACTTACCGGAACTACGAAATGGGAAATTGCGTTGAGCCCATGGCTGTTTCGCATACTACTCAGGGTTCCCCTACGGGAAGATGGTGTAATTTTATTAGATGCGACGGGGCCATGTCCCTCCCTTGCGTTGTTGCGCCGTCCAGACCCCCACTGCGCATGCTCGGCTTGCTGAACGCCCGGTGGTGTCTTACCCTTTAATGGTTCCTGGAGCGACAGTGTTACCGGTGTCTTCCTGGGCCGGCCCGAGATGAGCCGAGCATGCGCAGTAGGAGTGTGGACGGCGCCACAACAAGGGAGGGACATAGCCCCGACCATGAGATGCTGGAGCGACAGTGTGGCCGGTGTCTTCCTGGGCCGGCACGAGACGAGCACGCTTCCCCTTAAATGGCTCCTGGAGCGGCAGTGTTGCCGGTGTCTTCCTGGGCCGGCGGATGGACGGACGACGGACGACGGACGACGGAGCCGAGAGCAAGAGATGCTTTGCATCTAATAGGGGTGACGTCAGGATGAAATATAGAAAGGGGGATGTAAGTGAGAGGGAGACGGGAGGAGACGAACGTTAAGGGTGGGATAGTCAGAAAGGAGGGGATGTTACGGGGCAGGGGAGCAGAAGGGGTTTTGTGCTTCAACGTAATTCGTAAATTTGTAGCAAAGCAAGCAGACACGAGGGATTTTTAAAAATTCTCAACTATAGCCTTTTCGCAGCCCCTGCAATGTTCACAGAATCGAACGCAACACCGATGGCAACACACAAGGCTGGAGGAACCAAAAACGCCGCGTTCAGTTTGCAAGCTTCGTGTATTCCGGCGGACGGGCTGCATTGCAGGGCCGTCACAGAGCCGGTAATTACGTCATCAGCCGCAGCTAAGGCTCTCTTTGGAGCAGTTCCGCCCTCCAGGGTCGGCCTTCCCCGTCAGCCGAGCCTGCGCTCCCTCGACTCGGGGCCCGGCGTTGGGCATCAATACTGACAGGCGGAAGGCATGCACGCAAGCGCTGTGCTCGCGTGCACAGCATGCACGACGTGCACTAGGGAAACAAGAAAAGAACGCTCGTCAAAATTCTGAAAACGAACACAAACCAAAGCAACCAGGTTTTGAAAAAGCAGTTAAAAAATGCCGCGCTTCGAAGGGGGTTGGTTGTGGAGGTTAGCGGGCATCAACGCGAAATTCCGAAGGCGAAAAAAGAAAAAAAAAGAAGGCAAGTTGGAAAGTTATTGTGAAGACTCTGTCCTTCCGGGACTTGTCAAGGAAGATTACAGCCAGGCAAGCGACTCTTAGGCTTCCTTCCGGCAGTCATAACCAAGTTTTGAAAGTAGAAATATTGAAAGGCTATAACAAGCGGCTTGTAACGCCCCCCTCTGGAGAGACACGTCCGTCAGTTCCTTTTTGCAAACTAGACGAAGGCAGTTAAGTATAAAGTTAAGTTCATTTCACTTCCTTCGGTGCACAGATCCGACTGATCCGACTAAAAGTGATGGTTCTTGATATCGCGAGACGAATGCCTGCGAAGAGGGAAAGAACCGGGCCATCTCCACTAACGTGAAACCTGAGGAGGGATGAAGCATGCAGTGTATAAGTGTATGAAACGGTTTCGATCAGGCGGTTTCGGCGTATGATGTGGTTTGGAAGTTGTAATGAAGTGTATTAATGCAGTTTCGATGCTGAGCTCTCGGTGTCTTAGGTCTTGGCGCCTTGGCGTTTTTACCCACGGATATGAAACCATTGGGGGTAGAGGCATACAGCATTGCTGTTCAAGGCTCGTGTCGTTGAAGCACGAAGCGCTCTAGCACGAGGCGTTGGAAAAGGAGTGCCCTTATGTGTTCTTTTAGTACGCTTTTTTGCCCATGGATATAAAATGTTCTATCACGAGGCGTTGAAAATGACTGTTCCGGTCTGTTCTTTTAGTACGTTTTACGTTCTAGCGTGAGGTGTTGGAAAATGAGTGTCCCGGAATTTTAGTACCATGACCACATGAGACACCAATAGCCTGAGCCCCTAAAGCACAAACGGGAGTACATAGTGGATAGAGTTTGGTTCAAGTTTTCAGAAGCGGAAATGTGGGGCATACTCAATGGTTCAGTCCTTGGGGTGATATCTGAAAGTACCGAGGAGGATCATAAATGATAAAATTAACTGCGGACGTCGATAGAACCGGTAGGGATGTAGTGCTGGGAACGATATCTGGAAAGTTATTCAGAGGACTTTAACGCATAGCGTTGAATTCTAAGCACCCGTACAAGCAATGAATTTGGCGAAGGAGAAGTTGAAGTACGAAGCTTCGGGAACAGGCAGCACTGTAAACGAAAACATCCTTTGAATGAGGCGCAACAAGCCACCGCGTAGAGAAGATCAAAGATGCGAATGGTGGGGTCTTGAAACCTCGCAAAAAATGAAGGACAAGTGCAAGGATCCGTTGAAGGCGAAACACCTTCTCTACCCTTTCCAGTGTGGAGAACGAGGGAATAAACGCTGCCAATGAGTGAAATAATGAGGAACTGCGGAATTTGCCGCTTCAATGAATTAAACGGAAATGAAGCAGGATCAGACGAGATGATAAAGGGTACAAAGAAATAAGACGACAGCGAGTTTGTTGCTTGTCAGACCTTGAAATAACGTTTATAAACAATGCAACACACCCTGTGCATAGAAGTAAACGAAGGGCACACCTGAAAATAAGAAGGGGATTTCTATGACATCAACAGTTAACGTTCTAATGCTCCCGTTTCCCCCATTCACATTTGTATTAGAACCTTGGGTTGAAGACTCAGACAAGATACACAGTTTGGAGAGCAACGTTTTCGATTTATTTCGTAAATACCCACAACATTCGCTACTTTCAACACACGACCCGCCGCGCTGGCTCAGTGGCTAAGGCGTTGTGCTGCTGAGCACGAGGACGCGGGTTCGATTCCCGGCCGCGGCGGCTGCTTTTCTGATGGAGGCGAAAAGCAAGGACGCCCGTGTGTACGAGATTTCGCCGCACGTTAAAGATCCCCAGGCGGTCGAAATTAATCCGGAGCCCTCCACTACGGCGTGCCTCATCGCCTGCGTTGCATCGGCGCGTTAAATCCTACTATCAATCAATCAATCAATCAATCAATCAATCAATCAATCAATCAATCAATCAATCAATCAATCAATCAATCAATCAATCAATCAATCAATCAATCAATCAATCAATCAATCAATCTCATTTCCACGTTCGGAGATAGTTTCTTTTTGAAGCAGGCCTACATCACACGGTAAGATAAAACAGTCTTTTCTCACAGCCGACTACGTTAACGCGATTGGAATGTTAGCCAAGTGGTGCAGTGTCATACGGGACCATAGAGCTTTATACACATGTATACTAGAGGAAAAACTGTCGCTGCAGTCGCGTTGCTTTGCGTCGCCATAAGCTGTAAGCGACGTTCCTCGCCTGCTTGACTTGGCTACCCACCAAGGCTTCTTTTTGCTCTTAAAAGGTCACTAAATGGTGGAAACAAGTTGGCCGGTATCGATAGATTAAGGTGCTGGGAACCAAAATTCATTATTCTCGCAACTCGCAGTTGTTTAATAAGGCAGAAATTGCCAGAAACGTGAAAACGGGTGCCGACGCCCTCATGCTTCCGGGTACTAGGGGTTGTGACGTGGCAATATTTGTGCACGGCGAAAGCTCATTGGAGAAACATATATAATTTTCCCCCCTAAAATGAACAGGTTCGACGGGTTGAGCACGGGAAATAAATGGGAATTGTGGTCTCTCTACCTCACAATATGCATAACGCTAGCTTTGCACAAGGCAAGCATTCATGCACACTGCGAGGAACCACCGCGGGTTCGAGCTAGTTGAGCACGCTCACGATACTGAAACGCCGTCGCGCCAACTTAACACCGCCTCTGTTGGGCAGGTGGAGAAAGGGGCGACAAAGGAATATGCCCAGGGTACTGAGGGAAGACGTTTATTTTATACTAACATTCTAGTCACATATTTTAGTCCCAATTACACAATTTACAGTACAGGTACGTACTTCCCGTTAGGTGAAAGGGGCGATGGGGCGCCACGCGCAAGTGCGCACGTTTCGTCGGCGCAGAGCCAGTGGGCTCTTCTGTCAGGGCAAATTCCGGGGTGCTCGCACGTTGTGCGCGCGCGCATCGCCGTGCTGGCCGGATCGGCTCGCAGCAGCGAGGGAGACGGGGCCCATTCGCTCACAGGCGCGTACCGCACGGCGTGTTCGTCCAGTGGTAGGTACGGCCTTACTATATGCAAGCGTAGGGACAACAGGAGCAGCCTTGGGCACGGGCCGCAGGCGGAAAGGCTGGTGGGCTTTCGCCGGCGCAACAGAGTTGCCGCCGGCTGGTAAAGAAAGCGTCACATACCTTCGGCCCATGCCTTCGGCGTCCTCGAAGCGTCTCCCCGAACGGACCCCCGCGCAGGGCGCGCGTTCGCGTCCCCGGCGAGAGTCGGGTTCGGGCCTCGTTCAAACGGACCAATGAGGTGAGGTTAGCTCCGCTACCAGGGCGGAGCGCCCGCTGCGTGACAGTGTTTTATCGCCGCAACGGTCTCTGCAGGCTTCACCTCACGCAAGAGTTTGAGAGACGGCTCGGCTCTACACAGAGGCGCCAAGACGACCCGGAATTTCGGAGGAGAGAGGGGAAAAACGCCGCGTGATGGCACAAACTAGCACAAACCCAGTGATCGCGCAATGGCCTGGGCGTCAGGATCCCCACACTCCCCTCTCCTTAAATGCCCTCGCCGGTCTGAGAAGAGTTGACCGGCCATCGCCCAGGCATGCAAAAGACGGCAAAGAGTAGAAAAGAATGCATGCACAGGGCAGTCTCAGTCCCCAGCCCATACAAAATATTTACAAACTACACTAACAACACTACCCCCCTCCAGCACGAATGATACACACAGGAAACTACACGCGACACTGAGATACATAATCGGTTCCACATGCATACACAAAATGAAGCTATTGAAATATACAATTACAATGAACGCGACACTATGATAATAACAATAATGGTAATAATAGTATATACATGCAGGACGATACTATGCTACATAGGATTACAAGAAAAAAAAAGAAACACGCACTACGACAATAAAGAATTAGGACAAAAGAGACGGCACAGGCATGCTATACAAACTACGCTGCGGTGCGAAAATAATATTTGCAAAAAAAAAAAATTCGGGAGACACCGTTCCACGGGGCTTGTGCAAAGTTCGGCGGTTGGGAGCACAAAAGTTTTTTCGGGGAAACGTTCGTTGTGGAAAATCGAGGAGAGAAGATGGTGGGCACCAGTGCCGGAACGACCTCACCGTTGCGCGAGATAGCAGCTCCACGAGGGGGGTACCAGCCAGGAGGACATGCGGCTTGAGCAGCCAGCCGACAGGTATGATGACCGCGATGGCGCCGCTCAGGTGTATACCTCCCGTGGCACTCGATGGGTTCCCCGCCAAAGAGCGACGAGCGGCGCGGGTGGTGGCTGCCGCCCAGCGCGAGCGAGGCAGCTGCCGGACGACAGCCGTGGTGCCGATGACGCATGGTGCGGTTCCGATATGGCACCACATTGTCCACATCTGGAGAGGGCACCTCTTCCGCAGCTCGCAACTGGCCACCCGCCCCGCTCTCGTCGGTGCCGGGCAGCCCGGCTGCATTCGCCAGCCTTACATGCCGTTGAACCCCCATAGTCAGCGTAACTGTTCCGGGCTCGGTCAAGTTCCAGAAACGGGCACCTGCGGACCCTCCACCACACCGACGAGACACCACGTGACGGCGGCCCGCACCGGACGAAGGCGAAGCCACTCGCGGAATGCATCGTTGGGTTCGCTGAAGCCGGCAGAGGCACACACCACACGCACTCACGAATACCCGCACAACATGCGTGTCACAGTGTTCGTGCCACCGGGGCCAAGTTCATTCGCCACAACGCGGTGCGCCCCACTCGTAGCATACGCCCGGCCCGCGTTTTCCAGGAAAACACAACCTCCCGTTGGCATTGAGTATATGGTCCCCCAAAGTCTGGCCTGCTCTCCCAACTTCACACAGTTCACGCAACGGCCTCCAGTACGCGCTGCTCGCCCGAACACAGGGGCCGCGGACGGCCGAAATCGGACACTTACAAAAACAAGCCCATTACTTCTCGAACCCCGCGCGCGAGGAGCAGGGGATGTCCTCGAAGACCGACCGAGCTTCCACCCTCTCACCCTCGCTCTCCCGCCAACACCGTACGCCCCGAAAGAAGCAACTCCAAAAGAATGCTAGCCTTTCTCGCTACGTAGAAGTAAATAAAAAGAACCATAGTACATACTTCGTCCTACATGCACAGACTAAGGAGGGTTCCTGTACCCAAACAAATAACTAAAAAAAACGCATAAAAGAGACACTACTTTACATCGTGCAAAAAAAAAAGTAACACTTAACGCCTTCAGCAAGGCCAAACACTCGGACCATACACAACCATGTAAAAAGCAAAAAAAAAAAATGCCTTCACGCTACACGCTATGGTACAAACGGTCAACACAACTCCATCCTGCAGTGCAGTGCGCTAAAGCGAGAACACAAAATAATCACCCAAACAAATGGGTACTAAATACACCATTCGCCCTCAGCAGGCATAAAATGGAACGCGATAATGCAAACAACGCCCCGCAACATCCATACTTTTACAAACTGAACAAAAAGAGAAACATTTGCTAACAACTTGCTGGAGGGTAGCGGAAACTGACCACATACAATGGGCTGGGGCGGCCAGGGCGGCCAGGGCGGCCGCGCTGACTGAGACTGAAAGAAGTGGTCAGCACGGGCGGCTAAAGTACCTGCCCTTTAGTGTGCTATGATTACTGAGGTGACCTCTTCGGGACGTTATATTGATGAGCTGGCCGAGAGAAGCCTGGATAAGCGTGGGTGCCTTGTCATCACCGCGCAGAACCACTATGCTCTAGTGCTAAATAGTCAGCCCGTGACACCGTATAAGTAATAGCTCTGCTTGCTTCTCGGCAAAGATCCCTTGAAATCGCAAGCGACTACCCGCCAAGGACGCATACTGTCAATTGGTTTCATAATTCCAGGCGGTTTAAATTTCCACCGCGCGCCTCCACCGTTGGACAGACATGGCAAGATCGGCAATAGCGCAAATGTCTCGCCTCGTCCCGGGCCAGGTCACGGAGCGACTCAGTTTACCAAAAGCGTTGGAGCCGCCTAAATGACCGGTCAATGGTTCGTCATGAGTTTAGCGCAGCAGTGCGCAACTCAGACTTAGGGGGTTACCACATTGCATGGTTCAATTGCCTCATCATCGGTGGCTACGTAGTTAAGCACGAGTCCTTCACCGTCCAGCAGAAATGAGTCCCCCGGGGCGTCGGCGACACACGCTGACTTCAGCCCCCCTCCCGCGCCTGCTACAAGACAAGTAGCATCTCGGCGCACGCCCGCAGCAGGACAAGCTACGTCTCGGCGTCTAAAAAAAATCAAACTAAAAAAAATTGTCTCCCAGAGACCGTCGCACATCCGGCGACAAAAACGGGTAATTCTGCCGGCCGGCTACTAGCTCTTTTCGGCTCAATGCAACCGCCTTGCAACGGGCATCGCTTCCCCCTCCTGATTTTACAGCCGAGGCCCGTCCGCTTTCCGGCGGCATGGAGTTCGCGAAAAGCGCCTGCCCCTCTCTGCGGGGTGTCCGCGCGCTCTTTCTCAACTCTGGGCCCTCTTCATCTACTGAACGGCTGTCAATTTTGCCTCCTTTACTGGCACACGCTTTTGCGCCGCCGGCTAAAGTCACACTTGGACAATGAATCTCAGTGGACAACGAGGCACGAGATAGCGCGTCAACTACCACGTTCGGGCTTGCTCTCAGGGGACGGCAAAGAGCATAAATCTCGCGTGCACTACTCCGAGAGGCGGCTGTGGTCTTTCTCCCGAAATACGTATACCGCCGCTCCAGTGGGGTGCGGTTGCACCGTCGCACTCCCCCGTGGGTCTGCGTCAACGAGGGGTGAAAGCACACTCGCGTACGGAGGGGCAGTCGCCTCGTCCCCGTAGCAGCTACCGCTAGCGGATAAGCGTTAAGACTGATTCCGGTTGCGTACTCAGCTTAATTAGCGGCCAAAGGCTAATGAGCCATCGGCCCCACGTTGGGCGCCAGTTTGTGGTCTCTCTACCTCACAATATGCATAACGCTAGCTTTGCACAAGGCAGGCATTCATGCACACTGCGAGGAACCACCGCGGGTTCGAGCTAGTTGAGCACGCTCACGATACTGAAACGCCGTCGCGCCAACTTAACACCGCCTCTGTTGGGCAGGTGGAGAAAGGGGCGACAAAGGAATATGCCCAGGGTACTGAGGGAAGACGTTTATTTTATACTAACATTCTAGTCACATATTTTAGTCCCAATTACACAATTTACAGTACAGGTACGTACTTCCCGTTAGGTGAAAGGGGCAATGGGGCGCCACGCGCAAGTGCGCACGTTTCGTCGGCGCAGAGCCAGTGGGCTCTTCTGTCAGGGCAAATTCCGGGGTGCTCGCACGTTGTGCGCGCGCGCATCGCCGTGCTGGCCGGATCGGCTCGCAGCAGCGAGGGAGACGGGGCCCATTCGCTCACAGGCGCGTACCGCACGGCGTGTTCGTCCAGTGGTAGGTACGGCCTTACTATATGCAAGCGTAGGGACAACAGGAGCAGCCTTGGGCACGGGCCGCAGCCGGAAGGGCTGGTGGGCTTTCGCCGGCGCAACAGAGTTGCCGCCGGCTGGTAAAGAAAGCGTCACATACCTTCGGCCCATGCCTTCGGCGTCCTCGAAGCGTCTCCCCGAACGGACCCCCGCGCAGGGCGCGCGTTCGCGTCCCCGGCGAGAGTCGGGTTCGGGCCTCGTTCAAACGGACCAATGAGGTGAGGTTAGCTCCGCTACCAGGGCGGAGCGCCCGCTGCGTGACAGTGTTTTATCGCCGCAACGGTCTCTGCAGGCTTCACCTCACGCAAGAGTTTGAGAGACGGCTCGGCTCTACACAGAGGCGCCAAGACGAGCCGGAATTTCGGAGGAGAGAGGGGAAAAACGCCGCGTGATGGCACAAACTAGCACAAACCCAGTGATCGCGCAATGGCCTGGGCGTCAGGATCCCCACAGAATCAAAGCTTTCCGTGAGCTGACGTAATTTTTAAAAAAGGCAGACAACAGATTTCATATACTGCCAGGCAGGCCGTTTCCCTCACGCTTGTAAGCCATCATGCATTCAGTTTCGTTTTAAAACAGCTCAAAATAGGTGCCCAATTAGCGAAGTCAATAAATTACCCCGGTGAACGCCCGAGCTTCTGAAAGCAATATCTCCGGAAGGAAGCGGCAAAGGGACGAGATGCACTGCAGGTGTTTGAGCGGCACGACTCGCCTGAGTTTCTATGCTGTTCTCCGCCCGCGGATGTTGCTATTGATTGATTGATTGATTGATCAAACTTTATTATACGGAAAAGTGAGCCCCCCCTTCCCCCCCCCCCCGGGGGGGGGGAGGGGGAGGGTGGACTCGCCGACGGGAGCGGAGCCTCATTCCTGCAGGCCCCGTACCGGGCTAGCAACTCCCGCCCACGGGCCGCTAGGCTCGCGTGGACGTTTGCGAAGGGGCTGAGCCGAAGGATCTCCCATCGCTCATTAAGGGGAAGGGGGGAAGGAGAGGGTGTGTCAGGTATTGGTGCCTTTAGTGCGGTGCACTCTAGGATGACGTGCTGTAACGTTCCTTTGCTAGTCTGACAGAACGGACAGAGCTCGGGGTATTGGTGCGGATACATCTTGTGTAGTAGTGTTGGGTGGGCCAGAGACCCTGCCTGTATGCCGCGTATTATCGTCTGGTCCCTGCGGGTGAGGGAGTGATGAGGCTCAAGTAGTGTTTGTCTATTTTCCCTGTACATTGTAATGATATCTTTATAGGTAATGATTGGTGTGAACGAGTGGACCCCCGCCTCCTCCACCTCCCGGCGGGACATTTATCGGGCGTAGTAGTCGGCGACATTGTTGCCGACCAGGGAGGAGTGCGCGGGGGTCCAAATCAGTTCGACCTCATTGTCTTGTGTTTTGTGTTTGCTATCGCTAAGGCGTTCCCGCGCCCCGTTCGAACCATATCGCCCGTCAAAGGTTAGGGCACGAAACAAGAGGGTTAAAGTACAAAATGCACGGGGTTAGCCGACTGATTCGAACTTGTGCTCTTCCACTCGCTTCGAGCCGCCGTTGATAAATAATTCGTACATCATGCGTGCACAGCTCACTACCCTTGTTGTGTTTGGGTCGGGAGGAGTCACTCCGAAGTTCGGCCATTCGGCCATGGAGACTACTGGAGACAGGTGCGGGAAGCGAGTGTGTATTTCACGCCAGGTTGGCGCGTCACGCGAGGGAAGAGAATATGAGATGGACGGGATAGCCAGAGGAACTGAGATGACGGCTGCAGCTTGAGCGACGCGTAGCCGGGCTGCCGCTCTTGCGCGATATTTGAAACTGCACTTGTCTCCGCTGCGTTTTCGGCCGGTGTGAAGTCTGGGTGTCCGGTGTAATCGGCGCAACGGCCACTGGAGTGATTAAGTGCATTTCTCGTTCGGTCGGTGACAAATAATAAAAGTTTAAGCCAACCTCCTTGGTCATAGAAAAGTTCTGGGTGGTATGTCATGGCTTGGTGGCGTAAAAGCTACTGTTGCCAGACCGCACCGGTGTTTCGCTCCTGTTTTGTGACGCAATGTCTACGTCATGAAAAAATGAAAGGGAAGCGGGAGAGGGAAATGCCAGCTTTCTTTGCGGATTTCCCAGGAAATAAGGCATCTTTGCTGCTCGAACAAAAGCTGAGAGTGATACGAAACGTATGATCTTTCAGTTTAAGCAAAATTTAATTCAGCCTTTAGTGTACCTTTAAAGTCAAAAGGAACAACGAATATAACATTTATCTTGTTCCTGCTGCATAAAGTTTTTAGCATTCCTTGATAAATATATCTGGTTGTAACGTTTTTCTTTATAATATTTACGCACATTTTAATAATCTTTTACAATAAAATATTCGCTTTTGCAAAGCCCCAGGCAACTTTTCAGCTTTTTCACGAGCCATACCAAGGACAAGTGGAACATGAATCCCATGACGCTCGCTGAATCGCGGCTCGCATAGACAGTGGCGCCACATTTCCCTCTAGTGTATGTTAGTGTGAAACTATATGTCCAGGACGGCTGAGTTTTTAAGCCCTGCATTAGAGCTGGCTAATCAGATAAGCTATGCTTTTTGCTTGTGGATATAAAGTGGTCCTCTGTTTGGTCTTACACAATAGCGGGTCACCGGCTTGTGTCATCACTCTTCTCCTCCATTTTATGACACCCCAGCATACGTAAAAACGTTCGAGTTTATGCCAAAGGGTGAAAGTTGGAAGGCAGCACTTTCTTTCGTACCTTTTTTCTCGCGTTCCTGATTCTGATGCTTCAAACTTTATAGTGCAAACAATGTTTCTTAAAAATACAGGAGCGACACACAACAGGGCAAAATCCTTAACCAGGGTAAGCCATCAGCCTAATCCCTGCATTTCGCTCAAGATTAGGTTTAATACTTGTAGCAACAGTGACATGACAGTTAACTTAGAGTGGTCAATAGCTTTTATTTCGTAAATCACTCTTTTTTTTTTCAAAATGAGACGATGGAACCATACTCACTGCTGGTGTAGCAGCGGGAGTCGCGTGACTGCAGGGTTTCAGTATTGTCTGCCTTTACAAAATGTTCTTTCTGAGCAGGCTATTCTGCCCTCCCCTGTCTGTCCTCCACTGCGCGAGGACGGGGGAGCATCGCGGCTCTTTATGGGAACTTGGCACGCGACGGCGCTGGTTGGAAATCGATTTCTTTTTTTTTTCCAGCGATTCAGGTACGATTCACCACTTGCATCTCTTGCGATAAAAAAGGTAGTATGTGAGTCATACTCTACTCGGCCATGGAGCTACGGCGGTACTCGTGCTACGGTGAAGATGTCGAGCTCTTGTGTCCGACTTTTCCACGCTTATATATATAAAAAAAAAACGTTATTGGCGAGCTTTTCGGGCGGGGTGATTGTGATTGGTTGAGCGCCTTTAGATTAAGTAAGTGTTTTGCTCTAAGGAGTCTAATTGCATGGAATGTCATATAAGAGAATACATATTTCACATTAAAGTGGAATTATCAGCCCTGCGTTGATTGGAAACCATACATACATACATACATACATACATACATACATACATACATACATACATACATACATACATACATACATACATACATACATACATACATACATACATACATACATACATACATACATACATACATACATACATACATACATACATACATACATACATACATACATACATACATACATACATACATACATACATACATAGAGACAGACAGACAGACACACAGAAACGTCCGAATAATGCACCGTTTCTCATGTGTAAGGATTTAATGAATGCCAGAGGAAAAAAATGGCAGTTGCGTAGCTCGGCTATGCCAGGATATACGTAGCGTGAGCTAAGGTTCAGCTGGTTATTCTTAGCTTTCCTGGTTGTCTAGGATTAGCTTGATTATCATGCTTACTGCTGCTTCAATGACACATACACGGTATACGCAATATATGACACGTGTATATTTATCAAGCGGCTGCGGCGCAGCGTCACCAATCGGCCCCAGAGCTAAGCTGGTTCCACAGGCGCACGCCGGTGTTGCTGCGAAACACGAGCCATCGGTTCCACACCCGGCCACCCTTCGCATGATCGTCAAGTGGATCGGGCCGCCACGTGCGGTACGGAGGCCGGCGAAAACGCTGGGTGCGCGGGCTGTGTGAGAGACGCCGGGCAGCGAGCAACGTTCTGTGCGCCGTGTGACGTCACTGCTCCCCGCGCATGCGCAGCATGGCTCTCCAGGAGCAACGCGAAACTGCTCAACCTCAGGCAGGGAAGCTCACGCTACAAAATTTGGGGCGGAAGGCATGGCTCCTCTTCGAGAGTCATTGAAGCTCTCCAGCTTATTACTAACTTCTGTGAGCGTCGTGGCCTATACCCATTTGCTAACAGGCTTTTCTATTGTTCTCTAGGTGTACGCCATGCCATCGGAATCCTCGGGCGAAGGCCATCTCAATTCTACGAAAGCAACGTTCCCGAGCGATCCCTGATTGCGCCCGAGCTTGGTTGCTTTTTTTTGTGTGTGAAAAAAGCGAGCCGGTTTCTCGGAAAGAAGTGAGGAATAAAGAGAAGAATACTTCTACAAACACGGCGAGGCGCGAGTTCGGATTCTCAAGGAAACGCTCAACAAATATGCAAATTCCGGCTTTCTTAAGCGTATCTAATCATAGAGATGTGTTCAGTGCCACACAAAACGACTGAATTTGCATACGTTTCCAGTAAGGAAGCGGCAAGAGGAATTGTCTCGGGAGCATTGTTCCTTCCGCGTGGGTAGGTACGAGCGCCTCCGTTTCTGCCGCTTCCCGGTGGATTTATAAATCAGGCAATAAGGAATCAGCCAGAAGATTTAATTTCCAAAATTTCTCTCTGTTTTGGCATGAACGCGCGAATAGGCTAGGACTGTAGCTTGTGCAGGAATATGAGCGCACACGAAATCGATCGAACGGCGTTCGCGGCTATGAAGCAAAGCGTGGAAAATGTGTGGACGTGAGTAGTAAGTTTTAATGAACAATGATTGTGATAATCAGTGTTGCCACAAGAGTAAAGGGAAATCTGACTAAATTCGGGGTAAAGTACACAATGTGAAGGATTTAGAAAAAACATTGCGCAGTTATAGAAAAGATAGCTTAGCCAATGTTGGGACGGGCCTTCTGAGCGCAGTCACTGCTGTAGTGACGGTGCCTTGCTCCGCGCGCTATCGACGCAGCGCAAAGCAGAGCGATGAAGTTCTCAAGCCGACTAAAACTTGAAGCAACATTTATACACAGTAGGTAGAAGGGAAACAAAGGTGTTACATGGCTCGCACAAAGGCGACAGCACCTCTCCACTCGGTGCATCCGAAAAGTGCATGCCGCCCGAAGGATGCCACGCTCGCTGTGCTTCCGAGCGGGTTTTATCCCCCCGGGAGTCCGTTTCATCCCCGAGAAGTTTGAATCGCTCCAATCAGGACTCTCGCTGGCCGAAGTTTGAAATCCCACGAATGGAGGCGAAGCGGTTGCGTCAGCCGAGCCGCCCCGACGGGGAACGGGAAGGCGACTCTGTGGCGATGCAAGTTTGGGCCTGTCGGCCGCGGGCGGTTTGGTCTGGTTTGGTCGAGGCGTGAATCGGCCCCGCTGTCGGCGCGTCGCCCCGTGCAACGAATTTGGGCCGGGTACTCTGGCACAACACCTGTTAATAAAGCTTTATATTGAATTTGCATTTTGCGTGCACGCAATTGTTACGGACATTTGTCAGTTTTCTCGTACCCGGAATAGTCACACATTCTTACAAATGTCTTAGTGTTTGAAAAAAAAGAAAAGCAAGAAGCCGAAAGCACCTTACAACTTGAAATTACAATCATGGGTTTGGGACTCTCTTGGAAAGAAAGCGAGCTGTTTTTGCTGTGGCATTCTCAGCCGCCCGACCTAATGAGAAAATGCTTTTGAAGGCTATAGACGCAGTGGGGTCGGCAAACACAGAAATTGCCCGGAGAAGGCATGCGATGTCAGCACTCCAGCTGCTCTTCAGAAATCGGCCATGTGTGTGAGTATCTGTCGTCGATTTTCCCTGAGAATCGGGAAATATGCCTTTGTACTACCAGTAGGGCTGTGACTGAACTTGTGTTTAAATTGAAGCGAGACCTGTAACAGGTGTGAAAACGACCTGCAAGGCCGAAACGAGGCATGGGTAATTCCTTAATTCTGGCTCAGCCAAGAGTATCTAAGGGACCGATGGGATGAAAGAACTTTGTTGCATGCAAAGAAGCCGTGTTAGTCTGGTATGACTAGCAAGGTAATTTGACTTGAATAAATAAAGGTTTGAGCCTTGGGTATACCGATTGCTCGGGTGGTGGTGCCCCCCGTGTTGTCGTACCATATGCGTTCGATGGTCCCTGTTGTAGCCAGAAGGCATACTAATAGGTGCTTGTTTTGGACGAAGTCTTCTGGCTATTTTGTTTTTGGAGAGTGCGGGATATCATGCATGACAGGTATGATGTGGCCTTCAGGTTCCACGTTTGGCAAACATAGACTGGGAAAAATTTGTGGCTGCAATTATTCCCTTCGCGTGCACTGGCACCGGCAAAATTAGACTACTATTTTTGTGGGTCAACGCACAGTCTCCGACCGATACACGGCTGCCCTGTTAAAAAAAAACACCTTAGGACAAATACCTGTAAGCGTACTATTAAAGGTAGGAGTTTAGAAAGGTAGAATCAATAGAATTGTGGAGTTAAACATGATTGGAGGTAGGCAGGAGGGTGTTGTACAGAATGGGACTGGTATATGGGATATATAATATGGGTTGCACACAAGCGCTACATAGGATTTTGTAGAGGAGACCGATATAGTACATGATCCATACAGGAGAAGCATTGCCCTGTAAAGCTGGTTTATTGATGGGGAACCAATGATATGTGTGGTAGCGACTCCGTTTGAGCCCAGTTTGTGCCATGACAACGCACGCATTGGAAATCGGCGTCTTGAACAATAGCACAACCAATGAAAAACCTGTTTTCATGCATGCTCGCACACCCGCACACGCACACTTGATGAGGTTTTAGGCTTTTAATGGCAGACGTCTTTCCTTGGCTACTTAAACCTAAAAAATTCGGCCTGCCTGCCGGCCTGCCTGCCCGCCGTACTTCCCACCTGCCTGCCTTTATATCTGCATGCCGGCCTTTATGTCTGCATGCCTGCTCATGCCATTCTGCCGGAAGCGAAGAAATGATTCATTATAGTTAGATATTATGTTTATTACCGACGAGATCATTTACATGCATGCTTTAACTAAATTTTGTTGCACAGCACGTGGAAAAAAACGCGTGAAAAGACGCACGCAAAAACCTTGAGCTCAATAATGTGCTTAACTTGTATATCTGTTTTCTTTGACGTTAAAAACACGGCTGGCGTTGCTCCTAAAATACCGGCGATGCTCGTTAGCATATACCTTTTATAACGGAGCGTTCCTTACACGTTACATGTTACATCATTTTTTTTCAGCCCAGACGGAATATTGCTTTCGTTCACTTCGTACAAAGCTGATCTTGTTTCAGATTGTATAGAGTGGAAAAGCTTTTTCTTTATTTGTGTATATAATGTTCACATAAAAAACATAAAAGTGCTCTTTCCTTATCTAAGCGCTGAAAGAAGTTTAGTAAAATATGTTGCTTTTTCCGAAAAATATGTGCCTATTGTTATTTTAACTTGATCAAATCATTACTCGGGTCACCTAACATTCTCGTCGTTATATATCCTGGGAACTGGTAAATCCATGTTCAAAGCCTGTTAACGATTGAGCAAAACTATAACAACAAAACGACAAAGGTAAAAAACGAAGAAAAGACGTTCGCAATTATAGTGTGGACATCGGTGACTCAACCTTTTTTAAAGAACTGCACTATTTTATTTAAGCTCGTACTAACTGGTGGACTAAAGCTTACAACCGTGTTGCTTCCTGAGTGAGCAACAGAGATACAGTAAAAGATTTGAGGACATCGGGAAACACCCGACATACATGCTTTAATCGCAGCCAATGTTCGCTTTCATTTCCGCGCGAAATAACTACGGGGGAAGAAATAGTTCAAGCAAGGAGCACAGTAACGCCGAGCAAAGAAGGTATAGTATCAGTATCAGTCAGGAGTATCAGCAGGCATAACTTCACCGCTGAATATTGCGTTCTGTTTATACACACTACGCGGTATGAATAAAACTGAAGACAAAATTCCTGCCGCAATTGGCAGTTGTATTGCCAAAACCGAAGTTAAACCGCAATACAAGACGGTCTCTCTCTCTCTCTCTCTCTCTCTCTCTCTCTCTCTCTCTCTCTCTCTCTCTCTCTCTCTCTCTCTCTCTCTCTCTCTCTCTCTCTCATTTTATCGTTCTGTCTTAATGACTGTCTGTCCATTCGTTGGTCTGCTGTGTGATCTCTCGCTGTCGTTTTGTTGGAATTCCTCGCTTTTGTCCTTTGCCCATATGATGAACTTTCCAGCAGTCTGAGCAAGTTAACCAAGCAGCCCGCTTTACAGGGAGCCACTGTGGGTGTAAAGCAAGGCCCATGGCGGCGTAAAACCAAGACTCCCCGTCTGCCGGAGATTTCGGCTCACGTAAACATTCCCAGTTGAGCCTAAATTAATCCCTACATTTTTAATTCAGCGCGCCTCATAGCCCAGGTGAGCCTTCAGTGCTTAGAACTCCCATTCGACCTTTGTTTTTCTCCAATTAGCCGTGTGTGAGTCTTTAGAGACGTTTTTTTTTTGTCGTAACGATTCTATTTATACCGCGCTCGGGTTCTACAAAAAATTAAGAAGTGACATCTAAATCTAAAGTTCACTGCCACCGAAATCCAGGCAGCCGGAAAGGTAAAAGAAGGAAACGCAAACACCGAGCGGTACGACGGCTCTGTCGCCGTCAATTATCGTCGAAGGCACAGGGTTTCAATTAGCGCTGACACGAGGGACGGGCCTTTCTCCTGCGAACCGAGAAGCCGTTCGCCGAATCAACGGCAGCCGCTCTGCGGTCGCGTCCTGACCTCCGTGTCTTCGAATTGAACTGCGTGTTGCTTGATGAGCTTTTCTTTAGCTTTTCTGAAGTGTCGGGAATGTTCGCGTGCCGCTTTCTTTTTGTTACTTTTGAAAGGCTTTGAACTGCGAGACAAAAGGAGAGGTAGCGTGGCGTAAGACGTGCAAGGGGGTACAGGGTTTAGTGAAGTGGGGCGGCTACTAGAAAATAGTTTCTAAAGAATACAATGCTTAACCCGGTCAGAAAATGAAACAGTCTTTTAAATAACTATGGCGCCGGTGTTGCGTATTGGCATTGACGAAGCCTTCGTTCAGACTTTGACATATCAAAACTTTGTTATGAGTGGGTAGGGATTTGTGCTTTTTAATATTGGCAGTAACTGCAATATTACCACTGGTTGTTAGTTTGAAGAAGACTTCCTTGCGATCCATCTTCCGCCCCACATCAGGAACACTATGCCGTGTAGTGCGGGCATGCTCGAATACCCAGATCTCTCTCCTGCTCTCACTACTACCTCTTCACAAAGGATGGCGACGCTCTCACCGTTGCTCCCATCTTAGGCTGGTGAATAGGGCACGCAAGGCCGGCTACAGCCAGGGAGTCCTGGTCTAAGGACACTGGACGGGAGGGACCGCAATCACAACGGATGGGGAAAGTAAAGTTTCTCCTCTTTCTTTCTTTGTATTTGCGATCCCACTTAAAAAAAAAAAAACCTACATGAACAAAAGAAAACCCTGGAAAATGTGGCGTGTCAATGGAAATGCAATTGTATGATGACTAACATCACCTTTTTGAGTTTTGTCTATAAGAAAAGCAAATCTTCAAGCGATACTGGTGGCGGACGGGCTATTCCATAGCGTCGTGTAGCGCAAAAAAAAAGTAGAAAATCGAAAAGAAACGTAACAGGTACGAGCGCTAACTTCCGATTGAGCTTTATTCACACAAGCACGAAACGCCAGGTGGGGCGTTATCGTATAGAACAAGTGAAGGAGAAAAGGAAAAAAAAGAAAGAAAAAAACGTAGATCAAAAAACTCTGCGCCCCCCCCCTCCCCCGCCAAAAAAAAAAAATAACTCACAGAAACACGGAGACGTCAAAAAAGCCGTCAATTGCGCAAAGCGGCGGTCGCGCGGCAATGAATGCCCAAGTGTCCGTCGAAAACATAATGTTCATTGTAGAGCAGTGTTCCCGCAGTCGGCCGGTAAAGGAGCGACGCACTTTCCAAACATTCTTTTTTTGTCTATTGCAACTATTGGAGATGAGACGTTTGGTTCAGTTCAACACGAAAACCCCACAGCCGGATCAGTAGTGGCCTTGAGTCTGCGTTATCATGGCCCCAAAAGAAATAGGCAATGACAGTGGACGTGCAGGGTGTTATGAAGGAATGGGCAGGATCACGCGGAGAGCCATGAGCCGGACTACTGCTTCTAAGCCAACACACGCGTCATATTCAAATGACAATCCAAACGGGCAGGTGAGGAACGCGGGAAAACAATATTTACAACATTTGGAGAGGACTAGCGAGGAACTGCTCCACTTCATCCGCTGGGGCTGGCACGGTAGATGGAGCGGAGACGGGCTGGTGACTTCGGTGAGTCGATGCGAGGTGGCAGTCTGCCCGAAGAGCTGACGAGCTCTGTGCGCCGAGTAGCTTCAGACCGGCGTTAAGGTCCCACGATGAAGAAAGTGGCGGTGCCGATGACTAGCGGCGGGAGGAGAGAGCTTAGGCCCGAAACGAGGCCTCGCTGCCCGCGCTCCGCGTCACCGGCACACCGCTCACTCGTGGGCCGGACACCGGCTTCTCCCGGCGGCGTCCACGGCTGTCGTCGGGTACCCACCGTGACGGATGGTGACTTGGACGGTAGCGCCGGCGACGGACCGCGGACCTACATCGCGAGGGCACCGTGTCACTGCCGTCTTGGCTGACTGCTTCGGAGCTGTTGTTGTTGTTGCGCCTTTAGGTATGGCACATACCCAATCAGGGGATCGGCCAATCAACAGAGGATGGTTAAAATGAATGGAATTCTTATCTAATCACGAGACGTTTAGGAAAGATAATTTAGACTGATTGGGAAATTTTTTGAGAAAAAAGGAACAAAAAATCCTGAAAAATCAAAGCGAGGGTGACCAATCGCAATCATAAAGAGAATCGTTTTGAATTTTCAATGTAGCGCAGGAGGGCAGAGCATACATCCCGGCGGCAGAACCCCGTTTCGGATGCCCCGAACGATAGAATAGCCGGCACTGTTAGGGATATCCCCAAACTGTAAAGCGGCACCTCCAGGGACTGATGTCTCAGTCGGGAAAAACGTCAGCATGTCAAAAGGTAGTGTTCGACAGACTCGTCTTCGTTGAAATAGCTGCACAGAGCTGTTGGCGCCAGACGAGACCTGTGCAAATACCTATTTAACTTGGGTACTCGACAACGTAAGGCTGTAATAACCACCTCTAAGTTGCGTGAAGGGCACCATTCAGGATTACATGAGAATTTAAGATGATTAAAATCCCTTAACGATAATAAAACCGATTCTTGCTGTACTTGGAGTTTCAGCATCCTGCGGTACCTAGCTGCTGTTATTAAAGGTGTCGGCTCTACGACGTCTACTACAGGCCCAGAAAGTGCTATCCGTGCTAGAGAGTCGGCAGCCTCGTTGAATGTGATCCCTGCATGACCAGGAACCCCAAAAAGGTGAATTTCAGTGAAGTGAGGTGGCAGGAGTGACCGAAACGTCCGCAGAAGGGGAGAGTCTTTAGGGGAAGAAAGGTCTAGGCATACAGAAAAAGAATCGGAAATTATCATTGGAGATGTAATTGATACATCCAGCTTTCGTAGCGCCAGGAAAATTTCCAGGAATTCCGCAAAGAATATGGGGATAAAATCACGCAGACGAACCGAAAAGGTCCAGTTAAGGGAAAGAGAAAATATTCCGATACCGGATTTTTCTTCTCGCTGAGAGGCATCTGTATACATTATAGCACCTGGCTGCATAGAGGCCAAATAATCTTCGAGAAGACGATTGAGCAGCCGGGCTGGCAAAAATTTAGCATTTTTGGGGAAAATGTTCCGGAAATTGATAGAAAGAGGTAAACTCCTGTCAGTATATGGAATAATCTGAATTATTGCTACACCCAATGGAGAAAGGAAGCTATGTACCAAAGTGCTTTGTGGACATAAGAACCTGGGCCATTGGTGCACCATAAACGCACTTGGTTCTGCAATAAAGATAAACTGCTCCTTGTTCACCTCAGAGCTATAAGCTCTCAAAAAAGTTTCAACAGTTAGAATCCGGAACCTATTAAGCAGAGCAGGAACGCGCGCTTCCAAGTAAACTACTGCATTTGCTGCATTCTTAGGCAACCCTAAACAGCAGCGAAGAGCCTGGCGCTCCAGAATAACCAGACGATGAAGCTTATACGCGGCGCACCCAGAGAATAACACGTACCCAAACTCTAAAATGGGGGGTACGTACATTCTGTATATCATAAGAAGGGTCTCTCTGCGCATGCCCTTCTTTCTATGACTGAGACTTCTCAACATCCCAACAGCACGTGCACCTTTGGCCTCAATGAGGGCTATATGTGGGGTCCAGTCAAGTTCACTGGTGTAAATAATCCCGAGGTACTTTAAAGAAGGAACCTGAGGAATTATGCACTGTCGGTAACTGAGAGTAATGTTAACAGGACCTGAGACTGGAAAAACTAATAAGGAACATTTGTTCACATTCATAGAGAGACAAATACTGTCCAACCAAGAGGCAATAATGTTCAGATAAGACTGCAATAATTTGTGAAGAGATTGAATGTCAGGTGCTGATGCAAAAAACGCAATATCGTCGGCATATACACATGTAGAAACACCAGAAAGCACCGGAATAGCGCTTACAAGGATGTTAAAAAGAACAGGGGAAAGGGCGCGCCCCTTGCGGTACGCCCCTACACTGTGGCCGCTGTGAGGAGGTAACATTAAATTTTACACAACTGAACTGCCTGTCTCTCAGAAATTCACAAATCCAAGCTATGATATACCTTGGGAAGTTTAAGTCTTGTAACCGGGACAACAACACAGGGTATTCGACGCTATCGAAAGCTTTTGCTACATCTAGGGTTACTAGGGCCGAAAACTGGTTAGTGCGACGGGCTAGTTTAATCCGGCTTTCAAGGTCCATATGCGCACTCCAAATCGAACACCCAGGGCGGAAACCAATTTGTCTTGGGCTAAACATTCTAGAACTGGACACCAATTGCATTATGCGCTGCTGCAAAATCCGCTCGATTAATTTAACCACGTTAGATGTCAACGCAATAGGCCTGTCGTTTTCAATCAAGAGGCCCTGACCAGCATTCTTAAGTACCGGAAGTATTTTGGCGAGACGCCAGACATCGGGGATCCATGCATGTCTAATAGAATAATTGATCATGTTAAGTAAATGATTGGGAGCCTCGTCAAATAATAATTTCAGCATTTCAGTTGTAATGCCATCTGGGCCAGGAGCTGCATCAGTCAATTTAGTCATGACGTCAGCGAGTTCTGATAGCGTTACCTCTATGAAGTCGTCTACCACGTCTGGCGGAGTAAATGACATCACTAAGGAAGACGAAAAACGAGCTTGAAGCCCATCAGCTATCGACTCTAGTGACTCTGAGAGTTCACCTGAAGATAGCACCACAGAGTCTGTATTATTTGGAGAGGGCACTGCTTTCCGCGATCGAAGAAAGCGAAAAAGCGCACGCTTATTGTAGGCTTGGAGGGACACAAAGATCGATCTGTGTCATAAGTCTGTTTAGCATTAGAAACAGCGCGTTTGAATACCGCTGAAAAATATTTGTAGTTGCACCAGTTAAGCGGGGATAGGTTATGGCAAAGTTTCTTCCAGGCCGCCTTTTTACGTCTAAAGCTGCGCGAACATTCTTCGTCCCACCAGGGACTCGGCAATACTGACTTCTTCGACATCACTTCAAATAATGACGACTGAGCTCAAGTGGAAAGGGCGGAACTGCTTCTTCTTTCTTCTTCTCCTTTCTTGCTGAGTCTTTCTCTTCCGCGAGCAGTCCGCCATCTGCTCAGCGGATTGGCCACGGCACTACACTACACTTGGAACAGAATCGTCTTAACCACTGTATGCACATTACCAAACATTACCGATGTGAAAGTGTCACGTGAAAGTACGAAATCAGTTGGGGTATTTAATTTTCTTTCAAATGTGCCTAATCGAAGAATAGAATTACACTGATGTAGATCGCAGCTCGCAGTGAATAACTGAAGATGGAAATGAAGGAGTCATGAGTAAAATGCCTTGAAATATCTCAGGAGGCGCGTGTGGCAATCAGCCTTGGCGTAGTACACGCCAATGAACGAACGAGTACACGCGGACGGACGAGGACGAACGAGTACACGCACAAGCAGACAAAAAAAAAAAAATGACGCCCTCAAAAGTCTTGCCTTCAGCAAGAGAACCGACCCTGCTTGAGAGCAACCGCCACATGGCGTGCTGCAACATTTACAGCGTCCTTAAAATTTGTTTTTTTTAGCGCTAAATTTCAGCCACCGGCTTATTGCTATGGGGATTTTTAAGTTCTTAATTTCTGTTGCCGCGGGTGCTAGAGGCGCTAAAAAAACCAAGCCTGTCCCCATATTTGTTTTTTGCCTAACGCATGAAACTACTTCTTAAAGAAATGTTGTTGAAAAGACCGTGGGCCACAGTGAGGGCCACATTGTTTATTGCGCGACCAGGACAAAACTTATCTTTGACTTGTTCCTTCCGTCGCAGTACTTTTCAGTCTCACGCTCTGTCTCAAGCTCTCCGGTAAGTAAGGATTCTGCCTAAAGGTCATTGTCTCAAGGGACGGCCCCGATAAGCCGGGAGAC
This sequence comes from Haemaphysalis longicornis, assembly GCF_048455015.1. Classification (NCBI taxonomy): domain Eukaryota; kingdom Metazoa; phylum Arthropoda; class Arachnida; order Ixodida; family Ixodidae; genus Haemaphysalis; species Haemaphysalis longicornis. Next base: position 52,142,953 of record NW_027526335.1, read on the forward strand.
AGCAGCTACAACTAACATAGTAAAAAAGCAAGAAATGGTGTCAGGGCGACGGCCGGATATGAGAAAGCCGATAAAGGGCGGAAGTCGCGGCCACGGCGCTGAGCTCGAACAGGGCGCCCGCCCTGGTCTTAAATTAAGTTTGACGCACAGTGTACGGGTCGAGTGAAAAAGACGCCGCCGCCTAAACAAGGAGCAAAGTCTCAAGCGAGCTAATCGTGTTGAAAGTTTGAGCCTACTCCTCGGAAATTCGCGTCATGGCTCCACCCACGTGTGGCGACGAGCATTAAAAGCCACACGTAAGCTTTGTAACTTTATCACTTTTTAGCTGGGGTCATTTTTTTGTGCGTTTTTCGACGCAAGTAATCGCGTTGACAAAATGTCAGCCACGTGTGTGAAGATTAAAACCTTATTTTAGTAGCTATGGGTGGCACCGTCACCGGGAAGCTTTTGTTCCTTTTTCAGAGGCTTAGCTTGCTGCGCTTAATCGGCCGTGAAAGAAAAGAATGCTGATGCAAATCAATACTTTTAGTTTTGCGAAAACTGCGATGCTTCTGTACAATAGCGCACATGACGTGAGTGATGTTTTGGGTGTCTTCTTTTCTTCCTGATGTAAGATTGTGCGCTAAAAATTACTTTAAGAGCGAAGCTTTCTACCCGTCACTGATGGCGACGTTTCCCAAAGACGAACTGCCGGAAAGCCAGCTTTCTCTGACGATGATGATGATCACGGGTAAAGTGAAAGATGCTCGAAACGCGATGCTTGTTCTCGTCGACAGCCACTGTGTGCAAATTAGAAAGTTAAAGTCCGAAATCAAAATCGTTACTGCCAATATGCGCTGCAGGGAAGCCAACTAACGCAATGAGCTTCCACAAAGGCACATCAAGCGCTTTAAGAAAAAAAAAAAAGCACTTCTCGTGGACGGAATCGAACCTGGGTCTCTCGCGTTACAACGCCGACGCCAATCCGACTGCGCCATTCTTTTTTCTTTCTTTTATGCAGGGAAATTTTAGTAAACTTCAGAAGACAAGACACTAACACACGAACACTAATAGACAGCAAAGGGCAAGGACATCAGTCTAACAAAGATTGGCACCATTTCAAAACTCGGGCAAGCAAACGCACGCATCCAAAAGAGGCAGCCACTCCGGTGGATCACTCTGCGGAAGCATAAACGCTCCGCACCAACGTCGCCTGTTCCCGAAAAATGCACTTGGTCGGCCTAGGGTGTTCCGCATGCCGATCAGTCATGCGGCACTTCCACAAGCTAAACAATCCTAGGAGAACGAAAACGTCATATGGCACCCGATTAACATCTTCAAATGGCAGGGAAGCGAATGCATTCGCTTCCCTGCCGGGGTGATGTACGGGGTGATGTCAATGTCCTTATTTAGTGTCCGCTGCAAAACGTCCCAGAAGAACACAGCGTCCCGGCACAACACAAAACAATGATCAATTGTCTCTGGTTGATTACAGAGGCGACAATTGTCCGATCAAGGAATAGACATTCCCTCTTCGCGCAGCCATGTCTTAACTGGGAGTGTGGAAGAATAAAGCTTGATGAAAAATGTTTTTGCATTTGGCGGGATACAGGTGCTCATTACGCGTTTTAAAACGTTGCTTTTCTGGTGGCCTAAGTAAGGCTGGCGATAAACAGGCACCGGGAATAGGCTTTCAATAAGAGTGTTCGTCATAGTTTTCCTTGACGTGCTGAACAGATATTCCAAGCGACGTGATAGAAGTATTTTGGATCTTTGATTTTGAGTATGACTCATGTTGCATGGGAGAAAGATCCCCGTTTTAATCATCTTTGTGTTAAGCGAGGGGCATTAATTTATTATTTGCTATAATCCCGCAAGGCATTGTGCGTTGGCTTCGACGTTATCTTTTAGTTTCCTGTTTAGCGAGGGGCTTTTAGCACATGTTCTCGGCATCCCGAATTTTAAATATGGGTACGTTAAAATGTCTGCTAGAGTGAGATGCATTATTGCAAGAAGTCATTTTTGCATTCGTGCTAAGTCTTGTTATCCTCAATTCCTCTCGGCGGATTGTCGTTTACCGAGGGCAGACGTAAAGCAAAAATGCCCGTGTAAACAAGATTGCAGTGAATGTAAAGATTTCCGTGTGGTAAGATTTGTATTGTAGGGACGCAGCTACTACTTATGGTGGGCCGTGCGCGTGGTGGTGACGGTGGAGTCAGCCTGTGACGAACAGTGATGGGGACGATCAGCCGCCTATGTGCCATGTGCCCTGTGTGTGTTTGGGTGATTAACAGTAAATGGGACAAGGAACACATGTGTGGTGCGCATCAAGCCCGGAGCATGCCCACAACTACCACGTCTAGTGTAAAGACAGTTCTCACGCTAGCGGTAGGGTAAGTTGGACTGAACAGCCCGGCGGCAGCGGAGGGCCAGGATGGGAGCAGCAAAGGGCTGACAACCGGAGCGACAACCATGGGCCAGCTCGGACTAACCAGCAGATGTGCTGGGCTCGCATGATGTGGCTTGGTGCAGGGACTAGAACGTTTTCGTGAGTGTCGAAGGAAGCGCCGAAATATTTTAGGGGCGAAGCACCTTAAGGCAAGGACGACGCTTGCCCGTTCGGCGTCCGGCGTCCGTTCTCACGGCACAGCACCGTGTAAATCGAAACATCTGTGAACAAAAGGTTCACAAAAGGTTAACAAGAAAAAATAAGAGGTTCAGAAAAGGTTCGAGAGAGAGAGAGAGAGAGAGAGAGAGAGAGAGAGAGAGAGAGAGAGAGAGAGAGAGAGAGAGAGAGAGAGGGAGGCAGGGAGGGAGGGCGAGAGAAAGAGAGAGAGAGAACGCACAACACCGTGTAAATCGAAACATCTGTGAACAAAAGGTCCACAAAAGGTTAACGAGAACCAAATAAAAGGTTTACAAAATGTTAAAGAGAGAGACAGAGAGAGAGAGAGACGCACAGCACTGTGTAAATCGTAACATCTGCGAATAAAAGGTTCACAAAAGGTTAACAAGCACAAAATAAAAGGTTCACAAAAGGTTAGAGAGAGAGAGAGAATGCTCCTGGAGGGCCGTGCTGCGCATGCGCGAGGAGCATTGTATTGGATTGGATTGAATTGAATTGGATTTGGATTGGATTGCATTAGATTGGATTTAATTCAATTGAATTGCATTGGGTTGGATTGGAAATCATTTTAGCAGCAGTAAGCACTCTCACGGGTGATTTACGGTAAGAACGATCCCCAGTGCTTCGCCCACTCGTTATGATTCACTTCGTGGAGATGCGTGAATTTTTTTCTGCGCAGTCGGTACGGTGCGTTATTTAGTGTCGGCGCGTTCCGATGATTATTATATGTTTCGAGCTGCTGTTTCTGTGCGTGTCATTTTTTTCTTGTCCCAGAATAAACCGGTGATTCCGGTTTCTTGCGTGTCGGCGTCACTTCGTCGGGCGGGGTTCAGTTCGTGAACCCTTCGCACATGAAGGAGGTTCCTTCAGTATAAAACTTCAATTTGAATTTTGCATGCGTATCATACGGATCGCAATCCCGATGTGACGTTCTCTGGGCCCAAGGTGACAACCTTTCTCGTATACGAGGGACGAATTCCTCTTTCTTTTCACATTTCTTTGTCATCCAAACAAGAAGCACCAGCGCACATTCCCAAACAGTTAACGTGGTGACCGCGACGACGCATGCATTCGGATGTTCAACACCCCTCGTTTTCTGCCACCACGAGCGACGTGTTAAGATATTTCTCCGTTCGAGTTGGCGCAGATATGCCCGGAAGGCGCTGCAAATTCGAAATTATCGTGTCGCGCCGCGAGATCATTTATCTTTCCGAGTCGCGGTCGAGCCGACGTCCGCCCCTTCAGCGCAGCTCCTCTATCCACCCTGCCTGCATGAAACAACCGACACCCACTAAGGCGACAGGGTCAGCAGTCGGGTCAGAACTTGCGGGCCACTCCACTGACCTCAGCGGCCGGGAATGTTCAAGAGCTGAACAGTAGGAACTTCTGCGTCCGCGTATTAAAGCACAGATTGCCTAGCCGATCAAGAGACGAGGTTGGACGCCATGTTTGGGGGTCTTCCTATCGTGCAGGCGTTGGCGGCTCAGTCTCCACCGCACACTGGGTCTCCCCTCAAGCGCGAGGGAAAGTGCTGGCAGCAGCAAACGTGCCGCCTTGTCGGATAATTGCGAAGCGAAATGGAAGTCCAAATTCGGATCAGCGGCTTCCTCCCGCGAGGCGTGTATCGGACGAAAGGCACGTCGCCTCGGGGGCCAGGACGCGGTCACTTCTCCCGTAGGGGCGCCCGCGAAGCGTCGGATGCTCGCTGAGCGTCTCGGGCGTCGAAGCGCGCAGCGTGTGATTATGCTCGCGCGCTGGCAGCCCGTCCCAGAGCGGCTCCAGAAACGCCCGCGACTGAAACAAAAAAGAAAGTTGTCCCTTCTTTCATTTCCTTCCGAGCTCGTTTGTGGGTTTGTATGTTTGTTTGTTTTAGCGTAGGTCTCCGTTGCGGGCGTGCTCGTTGATACTTTCGTGGACCTGTGGTGGGGTCTGTTTGTGGTTGTGCCCATGCGTGCGGATACCACTCGATGAGGCGTAGTTTCTGTGCTCTGGAGAATGTCTGACTGTAGCTCCTCTTTTCACTTCGAGGAGCCAAGGTGCATGTTTAGTTTGACCATAAAATCGGCAACATCACGGCTAGGCAATGACGGGCGGAGAACCGGAATCCTGTGTGGGCTTTGTGATAAAAGTTCTTGGAGTTGTTTTGAGACCGCGCACGCGAGTATATACGTTGTGGTACCAGTTATCAACGCGTTCAACCGCTTAGGTCCGGCTATGACTTTCTTATTGATTGCTAGATCCACGCGTATTTAAACGAATGAAAAGGACAACATCTATTGACTTAACTTCACAGTTTAGAAACCGCCCCGGAGAAATGGTTCCCAGTAACTTTCCCCTTCTGTCACCATCCGTACCGAAAAGCCCTCGTCGACTCCTTTGCTTTACTTGCGGTGTCTTTCTCAATTGATTTGTGCCTTTGTTTTCGTCAGGACTCTTTCCATGGGGTCATGGACTTTAGGTTTTTATTAGGTTCCGTATACCGAGTGCCGGGAGCTTAATAAGTTGGCTGCCAAACGGATGAACCAGAAGGTAGCGACGGAAAGAAACAGAGCTCTACCACCCTGGGAAGACGGAAGGGCACCGAAGTTGGCGCTGTGGTGGAATTATCTACGGTGGGTTTTAGCTATATTGGTTATTTTCTATGTTGAATTATAAGAACAGTGGCGGTACCTCTGCGCCGAAAGAGACAATTGTTGAGTAGACGCTATGACACATAGTGCCGCTACGTCAATAACGGCGCAGGCTGTGGTGTGCCGCACAGGGGGACGCCAAAGAGCGCGCAATGAGAAAAGGGGGCGAGACGCCGCGCGTAGCTAGAAGTATACGGTAATTGAAAAAGAGCCGGCGGTGGTGGAGAGGAGTATGAAGTGGGGTGGTAACCATAGTGCCTCCGCAGGTGGTCATGCTTAACTGTGCAATAGGCAATGGGGAGCGAATAATGTTAGGAGTAACACTCAGGGACAGTAAACGAGCGACTTAGACCATAGAAGAAACGAGAGTCGAAGATATCATACTTGAAATAAAGGAAAACAAATGGACTTGGGCTGGCCGTGTAGTGAGACGAACCGACAACCGGTGGACGATTAGGGTAACAGAGTGGATACAATTAGGGTAATAGAGTGCATACCCAGAGATGGGTCTTGAAGAAGGTGAAGGACATTAATCGTATGGAGGAATGAAATAAGATAAATTCGGAGGTAAATTGGGACTGGAGCAGCGCCGGATAGGAGAGGTTGGAGGTCAATGGCAGAGGCCTTCATCCTGCAGTAGACCTGAGTCCGCTGATGATGATGGAGATGGCGGTGAAGATACAGACGAAGCAGGGGGAGTAGTTCTAAATTAAAAAGAGTGGGAGATAGAACAGGTCTCTGAGGAACGCCCCTGGTAGGTGTCCAGGTTAGAGATGTTTTTTCTTCAAATTTTGAGGGGCGGGAAAAACACACGTATTTTTAATGTATTTCAGAAAAATATGAAAAAATAGAAAAGTAGATTACACGCACGGCTATAAAAATTTGACATATTTCTTAAGGCGAAATTCTCAGATGTCTCAATAAACACGAAAAGTGACGGTAGTTTGTGGCGACTACACGAATGAAACCAAATTACGGCTGCCGTAAAAAGAAACAAGTAAATAAAATTTACAGATTTTTTTTTCGGTTCGATGGGAATTTGAGCCCGGGTCACCAAGAGCAGCACCCAAGTGTCGTAACTACCGCGCTAACCATGTACCGTGCCAGGATGGAACAAGAATTATCAGGATGCGTGCCGCATGACAGGTGAACGTGCCGGCATCGGAAACACGATGCAGCAATGAAGGAGTTTTCGATAATCGCTTACTTTGGCCTTCAAATCATTCAAGAGGCTTAAGTGCCCCATAATTTTTTTCGTTAACACTTAGAGGAACATAATTGTTACATGCTGCTTAACTAAAGTCCCTCAGAGCCTCCGCTCTCAAAATCTGCGCACGATTTCACACCAAGGCATTGATTTCAGAAAGCGTTTACTTACTGCAGATCGGTCGCATCACAACAAATTTCTCTGGAGAGGCCGTGTTTGTTTCTTTTAAAACTATCGTGGTTGAAAAAACGAGAAAAACCTGCTTTTTCCAGATGCTTTCTTGTTTTGTTGTTTTCAACCGCTCACATTTCTAGGCCAGGCGGGTTGCCCGTAGTCTTCTAACACCAGAGAGGGAAGCCTCGTGTTCGGAAAATTATGAAGGGAAATGTTACATTCGAAGGGTAGAGCACACTTGTGTAGCTGGAGGTGCATGATTGCTCTTGTTCCTTGTGAAGTATACTTATCGGAGACAATCGCCTCAAAACAACCACATAGAAGTTCCTATGTACATTTCAAAACGATATACCTGCCGGTTTATACATTGGAGCGCAACTTTTAGGCTTTATATTAAAGCTGCAGTACTACAAAAACGAGCTCCAACACATCGCACCCAACACGGTTTCGATTGAAACACAATACACGAAAACACCGGAGTGCGTCTTTATCAAGAGGCAAGCAAAATCCCCAAGAAGAGAACACGCTCGGGAAATTGGGAACGCCGTCACCATCGCACTCTCGGAGTCTTGTATAGGGCTGCGAGGGGCCGGGACCGGGGCAGGCTATCTCCAGCAGGAAGCGCAGGCGCGTAAGGTGACGCCGCGCAGGCCACCGGCGCGTGTACACTCGTGCCACGGGAATAAAACCCCCGTCACATTCGCTCGCCCACCCGCCCGGCTCGGAAGGGAGGGACGCGCAACGACAAAGGGACAGCAGCTTCGCCGCAGCGCGCTTGAGAGCACCAAAGAAATTGGCCGGGTCTGCAGAAAGATGAGAGCACGACGTTGACACGGAGCGCGTCGGTGGGGAGGGATGAGACAAGCTTTGGGGAAAGAGAGGGAGATGTGCGGGGAAAAGCTGTGGGAAGTGTAGATAGATAGTTAAAGGAGGAAGGGAAGAGGGCCCCGGATGTAGGAGTAAACGCGGACACTGAAAAAAGGGGCTTCGCCCCGCGATGGATAGGAAAAGAACGCGCGCGCGTAGGCTGTCCGGGTCCTCGCGTGTGTTTGGGATTAGGCGCATGAGGTCACTGGGAGCGAGGGTAGAGAGGGAGGAGGGGGATTCGAGCGTCCGGGTTTCGGCCAGTGCTGCTGCACGAGCCGGAGGGCGAGCTCGGTGTTTACAAAGATCCGCCGTGAAGGGCTCGTCACAGGTGGTGGGGGACCTGCCTAGCCCGGGATTATCTTCCCCTTTCGGGCACACAGTAACTGCTCGAGCGGTGTCGGGGTCGCCGAAGGAAAAATAAGGACAAAAACGGCAGGCCGGTAGAAACAGCTCCCTCTGCCCTCGCAAGAGAGGCCTGGTTGAGATTAAAGCAAATAACGGCTTCGCCCTCAAGATTTGTTTCTTTCGTCCCTCGGCCTGCTGGGAAGGGCAAGAAGAGGGACACGCAATGAGGAATAAACCGTGCAGGCGGTCCCCTCTTTGCTTTCAGCGAGGCAGTGGCACGTACCACGGGACGAGATACGACGAGGTTCCGCTCTCACGATGCCGAATTGGAACGGACGGGAGGAAGGTCCTCCAGGCTCGCCTCTGCTCCCTCTCTCGTTCGTTCGCTGCTTTGGACTCTACGATGGAGCCCCGTATTCTTCTTTTTGCGGTCTCTTTGTTCTCAGACCATTGATTGCGAGGGTTTGGATGCGCCCAGACTTTTGTCCGGGGTCATTCTGGTTTGTTCTCGGTTGGGTTGGGCTTACGGTCGTTGGTTCCCCGCATCGTATCAAGTTTGGCGCACATGACCGCTTATACGGGCCAGCCGAGATACATTCTGTCCCTCTTCTTCGTAAAATGTCGCTTCCCGTCGTCCGATCGATATATGGGACAAGGCTTTGTTTCGGGGACTCTTTTACCGCACTTGCGGTGCCTGACCAGAGCGGTCCGAACTTTTGCGGATCTCTGCAGCTTTTTCCTTTTGCATCGGGAGCAAAATGATCGGTGCAATTTAACGCGACTCACCGTTTTTCCTCGTTGTTTTATAACTGAAAGCTGCCGTCGCTTTTCGCCCGCTTAAAACCGCAGGCGCAGGAGATTTTTCACTGAGGCAACACCGCCTGTTTTTTATTATTGTGGGCTAAAATAAAAGAATTTATGTTGAGCAGCCGAGGTTCGCGCTAAAGAAATTAGGGTGACCTAAATTATTAGGGGCGAAGCCCGTTAGGGGCTCGGGCTGTCGGAGTCTCAAGTCGTCGTCTCACGTCGTCGTCTCATGTAGTCACGGAACTAAAACACCGGGACACTCGTTGACGCCTTGCGCTAGAACATAACGCGCACTAAAAGAACGCACCGGGGTCCGGCACACTCGATTTTCAACGCCTCACGCTACAGCGCTTCATACTTCAAGCAAAGCTGTATACTTCTACCCACAACGGTTTCATCTCCGTGGGCAAAACTCCAATGCGCCAAGGCTGATACACTGCATACTTCGCGCCTCCCCAGGTTTCACGCTATGATGGCCTGGGATTTTTAATTAGAAGTGACCTTTGGAAGCTACGGTCTGCCGCAGTAGCTATGGGGGAATTATGCTCGCAACCATTTCAACCAGCGCCGAGTGCATTCGCAGTGGCAGTGAGGGACTTTCGGAGCATAGTAAAGCAAGTTTATCTGAATGAATCTTAAAACCGCTTTAGGTTTAGTTTTTTAAGAACCCATACATGGACACGGTGGCCACTCCTTTTCCTTTCTTTTCACTATCACTAATCTTATTCTAATTCTGGAATTTCTGTGCGATAGCCAGCAGTTTTAGTGCAACAGCTTTAGTTAACTCTTTGTTTCTAAAATTCGGCACCCCTGGCATACAGATGGCATACAAACTGCCGAAGTCTGGAAGAATAAAAACAGGTAAAAAATCCTCAAATTGACGCCAAAATCTTGGGGGAAACTTCTGAAAACAATGATAACTAATTGAGTATGAAAAGAAACAACGGGTAAACTTTTGCCTGGGTGGGATTCGATCCGAGGGCCCTCCGGAATGCGACATGAGCGCTCATCTCCAACGAGAGCACAGCTCCTGTTCTAGCTGAATTCCTTGAGGCATTTGACTTTGAGTGGTGCATTAGAGACATGTACTTGGGCTTACAGGAAGAATTAGAGCTTGTTAATAACAAAAGTAGAAATTAGGAGAGCGGCGAAATACCTTCCTCCTAAACATCCTCTTTTCTTGGCGGCGCGAACACTCATATGAGCCGGTTCACGCTGGCAGAAAATAAAGAAAAGACGCAAAGGGTAAAGGAGGATGATAATATTGACAGGATAAGTTCGCCAATTGGCCACTCATGCCTACGATATCCCTACACCAACCTAGTTTTTTGTTCTGGTTTATATTTTAGGGGTATGACGCAGGCTGGAATATGCCTTGATATTACAGAAGTAAAAACGAAACCTGAGCCTCCCACACCGGCCTTAAAGCAGCTATCTTTGATTTAGTTTTGCGGGGCATACAGTGACTGCACCCATATTTACACGGATGGCCCGGTAATAACAACTGGTTCGGTCGGCGTTGCTGTTATACCCCGAATGTATCTGTTTGTGGAATTGAACAAAGCTCATTCCAGCTATTCCACGGCTATAGCGCTTACGGCCATTGGTTGAGCGAAATTGTCACCACTGAGCAAAAGTCATGCCAAAGATGAAGAATGTCCTGTGCCTCAAAGCCTGCTCTTCAGTCGCTTCAGTCAGCCTTGCACTGTCGACCTCCCAAAGAGTTCTTGACCGAAATACAATTACCGTTGAACCATGTGGCCCAAGTGTGCCATGACATTGCTTTTCAGTGGCTTTCCGGCTTTCCAGCCACTGTGGCACCATGGAAACAAAATTGTGGACTCTGCCGCTCGTTTGGCCAACCAAAAAGCGGAGGCCGCACCCATTCCGTTATCTATAACGGCTCTTTGCATTCTTCTCGGGAGACAACTGTCCAAATGGACTACGCAAGAGCTCACGTGTAGACGCATGAATGCTATTGACCTGCATTTTAGGCGTTCCCTTTCATTGAGCTTCCCACCGTCTGACACAACCATTCTTGCCGTCACTGGTTGAGGGAGGCATTCACGAATGATTTCTGCCCATCCTACAAAAACACACTTTCCCACAACAAACACTACTGATACACACGTATCGACACCTCTTTACTACCCCTACCTGTCCAGTCTGCGGGTCACTCGACACTCACTACCTTTACCACTGGGAATGCCCCACGGACCCATACCACCCCAACCTTTCCCTGCCCTCATTCCTGGAAGCAGATGTTGCGCGACCCGTGGGAGTCAGGCCAAGTCCTGACACTTCCCGGGCCCCCTGGTGGTCGCGGCGGCCCACAGGGCGTCCCCAACCCCCAATACCTGATCCCGAAAGACGAAATGACGTTCCTCTCTCTCTTTCTCTCTATCTGTACGCTTGATTGGAATAGCAACAAGCAAGGCGCGCGAAGTCCGAGGAACGCCTGCGACACTCGCCCGTTTTATGCCAGTTCCCACGTTTTCCATCGGAAGGAATCGTTCACATTTCACTGTTTAGCTTGCAGATGCATTTGTGCTTGCATATTTAGCACTACTTTTGATTTGCCTGTGTTTATTTTTACCAAGATTTCTAAGCACCATTCCCGCAGGATTTTCCGGAAACCCTGTCTGGAGCGATTTAAGAATACAATGTCAGCCGCAAACTGTGTGAATACTGGACTCTCGGTGGCCGTTTTATAGAATAAGAACCTGGACCACCGACGTTCTCAGTCATCAGCGTTCAAGGCGACAAAGGCGCTCATACGCTTCCTCGGAACGACGGAGTTTCGCAAAAGTGTGTAGCATAAACGACTCTTGCGGTAGTCACTGAACTCTAACATCCACTGGCCTAACGCTGGACACACCTCTTTGCACTATTTTTCCTACATTTCACCTTTCTGTGTGTGAGTTGTCCTTCTTTAGATTTTAGGGGCGAAACTCCTCTTTCTCGGGCCCTGTCCCGTCCCTCGTTGCTGCTGTATCTGGCACATTAATGATGATTGTGGCAGGATCCCCTTAGGGATTGGCCAGCCAAAGATTGGCCGAAGAGGTCAAAACGTTCAACGCGTTCGTTGCTACCCAACAAGGAGGAGAGGAAGAAGAAGACGTTGTCGTTCGTCGCGTGCGAGCTCAAGACACGTACTGGGGGTACGCGACACTAGACGCTCTGCAGAAGGCGACGGCCAAGGTGGCTAAAATGTCACACATCGAATTCGTCAACTTACCCATGGAGATTCTCATCGTCCCAAACAAGCCCAACATATTCACCACAAACATCGACGTCGTCGACGGGCTTGCAACGGAGCGGTGGTAAGCTTGCGTCAAGCTTACCACCGCTTACCAACAGGCGAATGTTTCACGGTTTTACCGATAACCATTTTAGCTTTGCCCCTCTCATCATCATTCACTTCGTGGAGATGGCGGGATTTTTTTCCTCTCCGTGTGTGTAGGATAGCAAGGTGGATAACATTTCTGCATTTATGTTACGTACTCCCTTGCTTACTTCACTCTCTTATATTGTTACCAGAAGCACACATTTTTTTTTACACAAGTCTTTTTGAAGACATATGTGTAGCTTACTGCTCAATATTTCTCAGTACTTCCCAAATTCCGCCCATATCATACAAATTCTGCGCACGCTTTTCTTCTCATGATTGGTATCCGCCCATATAACTTGCTCCAGATAGTAATATTCGTCGACATTTCACTATTTACCATGAGAGATGAATTTTTGCACGTGTATTTGACCCTACAGGGACTCCCTCGTTAAAGCTTACCCGAACGGGAGGCGACGAAAGTACGTACTAACCGGTATTACGGTTTATCCGAATGCAAAGGTTACAAGAAACCGAGTCGGGGATTTGGCTTAACTACGTATAAAAAAAACTACTGCTTATGCAGACATGGTTTAACGAGATTCCACTGTACTTTGGATTTACCTGTGGTTATTTTTGCCAAGATTTCCAAGTAAAATTACCAAAAGATTTCCCGCAGACCCTGTATGGACAGATTTAGTAATACAATGTCAGCCGCAAATTTCAAGTAATTCAAGTATTTCCCATTCATTCGTAAAAGCCTGACTTTTCAAAATTCACTTCCCTAAACACCGCTTCCCGTCCTTCGAAATGGAAATTTCGGACTCTGTTTACGAGAGTTATCGTGGCCCGTACTCCATTGATATTTATTCTACGCCACCATAACAACACGCACAGGAACGTAGTACTCCTGCTTTCCCAGATCCTTTGCGCACAGCTCACAGTTTGGGATGTTTACCCTGCAAAAAAGCGTGTCGAAAGGCACGTCCCACATCTACGCTCTACAAAAGGTTAAGCAAGGCACATGGGGAGCTCAGACACGCGCAATTGCAGAGCGGCGCACATTCCCGAGGTTGTCGCAGGCCTTCGGGTGACTACCCCCCCTCTTCGCGCATCACTCTGCGTCCGGGTGTGTGCTCCATGGGCGCGCTAACCGCATCGGCCGCGTCCGACGGCCACAAAAGGGAAGAAGCGAGCAGGCCGCGTTTCGGCACGCGCACGAGCACTCACCCGCGCCCCTCGACGCGGCGGCCTTCCGGGTCTCCCCGCGCTACAAACAAGGATTTATGCGCCCTCACCGAGTTTCCCTGAGCCCGGGCTGTCTTTGCCTCCAGCACCGTTTTGCTATTGTTTGACTCGCCTCCCACCACGCGTCGCTCGTGCAGGCGAGCCCGAGGTGCAGGCGAACACAACCCGGAGCTTTCTTCTGCCGCGCGGGAGAAGGGCGTCCCCGAAGCTGCTTTCAGGCCTGGCGCCATCCATCACAGGCTCCGGATTATCCGTTTATGGAGAGGAATTGGTTCGCTCCCGCCTCTCCCGTGCCGGAGAGAAATCAGAGCCCCGTCGCTGCTCCTCGGACACTGCGGCGGCACGAGTGCGGCGATGTTTGCGCGTCTGCGCCAGCCGCGCGTTTCTTGCCTCTTCTTCCCCTTTGGGCTCGGCCTGAGTGCGCGGAGGAGCGGTGGACGGCCGTGAGAATTGGATCGTTACGGACGACGCTCTAGGTTCCCTCTGGTAATATCCCGGCGCGTTGTGTGCGTGGCGAGCGGACGGGCCGACGCAGTGCTGGGAGCACTTATTTGACGCGGGAAGAGCCTTTGGTTTAGGGTGACGGCGTGCGTTGTCCGTGGGTCACAGATTCTTAGTGGTTGGGCTCGTTGGTCACGGCACTGAAACCTACGATGGTTGCAGACCAGGCACGCCATGCTTATTCACAAAATTCTTATGATTCCTCAGAACCTCAAATACGTTGGCAGCGATGATAATTCTCTAATCTGAAGTCAATAGTACGAATGACGGCATACCGTCTGCTCAGGTAGCACAAATCAAAACTAAAAATGACATTTCGGGATTTCCTGTTCACCACGAATCCCCGAAATAAAAGAGCCAAAACGTCATTTTTACTTTTTCGTTCGGTCAGCGACTTGTGGTTAATATTTTGCATTATCTTAGCTGTATACATGTTTACTGCTTATTATATTTTACCGTTTAGGAGTTAGTTCTAATGCAATACTAGCGTCCTTTTTGCCTTCCCCCTTCCCCTGTGGCTTCGGGCCATCCTTTCTAAATAAAGTTTCCTTCTTTGCTTCCAATTCAAGGACCATAAAAATCCGTTTTGAAAGTGCTCTACCGACCATTTTTCGTTTACTTGATACATTTGCGGAGAAAGAATGTTAAAAAAGAAGTCGATGTGGTTGTTAGATGGGTTTCGTCATTTTATGACAGTTGACATAATTTTGATATCAGATAGCGGATAGTGTGAGTACAGTGCTGGAATTTTAAAGTGAAAAATCTGGTGAGAACTCTACCTACATACACAAGTAAAAAAGCTAGTAGAAGACCGAAAATGTTCAGAGAGCGAGAAAGAAGTCTTTATAATACCAGAAGAGGCCAGCACTGCGTACGCAGAACTTCCATGTTTAGATGTGTTAAAAAAATAAACGGTTCAGCAGTACCGGTGGTGCAAAAAAATTCAGGGAATTGTGCGCTTACCCGCAAGACTTCAATGGCGGAGCTATTGTATGTGAGCATTGTGGGACACTTAGTTAAGTTTCAGTCACATTGTTTATTTATTTGCATAGTTGCGGTGCTAGTAATCATCGTCGTATGCATTGAAAAAGTCGCCGTCTTCTTCGCAGTGACTGGTGGATGCAAAGTCATCCGCAGCATTGTAGACTTCTATTAGTTCTTCGTCGTCGACTCGAGGAAATGGTGGCGGGATCTGCAAGTTGCCTCTGGACTTGCCTGCATGTACCGAAAGCCTGCATGTAACGAAAAATTGAGAATTTTTGTCACGTCGTTATATCCAGGTTTACCTGTATTAGTACACCTAGGCAAATGTCGCGTGAGTTGGTTGAAGCATCATTCAGAAAGCTCCCTCAAGATATTTTAGTATTAGATTAACTACGTTTTCCATATAGCCCCACGCAATGTTAAGGCTATCATGGTATGAGTGCCTTATGGTTCAACTAGTACACGGAAATGTCACTGCGCGAAAGCCTGAAAAGAGCGCAGGATCAGTTTAAACCTGACGTGCACTCAACCTGGAAATAGACAGCCCCGGGAAAGAGCTGCTTATTTGATGGCAGAGTGGCGGCCAGTTTTACGTGCAGGCGTAAGCCTCGAAGAACGTCTGTTACCGATACATAGACTGTTCACAGACGCGAAGAAAAGCACGCATTCGTTAACGCTAAATTTCTTTGTGTTGTTGCCTTTGTGCAGGACTGTGTGTTCATTCCTCGCCCTGGCTATCGCTTCCTCACTGGAACAACTGGACTTATCTCCCCGCACCTTAAAAAAAGGGTAAAATGCAGAGAATTTAAAATAAAAGAAGTCTTTTTTTTTTGTGGATTTGAATCGAATACACCACCGCCTCTGTTTTTGGGCGTAGTGAGCATTGCGAGCCCTATGCTTTTCATCGCTGCAACCAATGTGGTGGTGCGCATTCGCGATTTTGTAATGTCATTCACGTTATGAATAGTACTAGGTATCGATCTACCGGGACTGTATATATATTTGCGAAGAGCATAGCCTCGCTAAATTTAAGCCTGCGCGAACGCTGCGAAACCAAACAGCTCTTTTGAAGTGTACAGCCTCCCAGATTTTTAATAATATAGCGGGAGCGACTACCAATCGGCATGTCAGCGCCTTATCACGGTGTTCACCGGCAAAATAGGCGAGGGTACGCGCACGCGCATGGAACTATCTGCTGTGGGAGCGTCGTCTGCTCCGCTGTTCTTTTCAGGGCAACACACCCCCTGTTTTTCTTATCTTGCAAGGCCGTTTCGCTACCGCCAAAGGTAGCTAAGCAGCGTGTGCGACACAAAGTCATTCAGATGCAGTAGCCGGGGGTGTGCCACTCTCAAGGAAACGGCGTAGCAGACAACACTCCCACAGCAGATGACCCTATGCGCGTGCGCGTACTCTCGCCTATTTCACTGCTGAACACCGTGATAAGACGCTGACATTCCGGTCGGTCGTCGCTCCCTCTGTATTATTAAAAATTTGGGAGGCTGTACTTGTGAGTTCTTTCATCGGAATTTTTTAGCGCACATTACGTATGGACAACCCGCATATTTATACATGAAAGATGAAGCGTAATAGGAGCCAAGGCATATGGTCACTAAACTCAGTTCATTTTCTAGTTATTCGCTTTTTCCCTTATTGCACCGATGACCTTCCCCTATGTTAACCCTTCCGCCTGTCCCTAATTGGTTCTCCGCAGCGGTTAATTGATCGAAACAGTGCCCTGCCAGCTTGCTTCCGGATAACGCGAAAAGCGTGAGCTTGACATATATAGGTGGCGCCACTCAGGAGAAAGCCCTTTATCGACCCTGAAGTACTTCCTTTAGCGCCCTTGACAGCTGAGCATTCCCCAGCGTTAGGGATTCATGAGATTTCGACAGCCTTTCGGGAGTTTCCAGTCTTTTGTTTGGTTTTTCTCTTTTGGATGGTTTCAGGCAGGATAGCTCGGTCTTGAGCTGCACGCTCTTTCTCTTGCGGCACCCGGAGAGTACAAGGCAGTGTGCGAAAGCCACGACTCGCTTATTCAGATACGTTGTAGTTATCGCGGCACGTCTTGCGCGCCGTCATCGTAGCTTATAGCGATTTAAGCTATAAGCGATTTAAGCTTAAGCCAGTTAAGCTATAGCGTAGCTTATAGCTTATAGCGATCATAGCGATTTCTTTCACAGAAGAAGTGGACGCTTGGCGTCTTTTTATAGTACGTTGAAAAATTAGCGGAGGACCTATGGCTGGTTGTCAAAGAATGTGTGCGCCTCTTGTCACTCTCCCTCGCGAATATGATCCTCGGCCGTATGCGCAAGCCTTGCACCGGCTTTAGAAGTCCCCAACAGCGCGTTTCTCGTGCAGCCCTCGCACACCGTGCCCACTGTGCATTGTGTTATAACGGACTGAGTGGTCACGTTTGCTCGTTTTACTTGTGCCGTTGGCTGCCTGCTGCTCCGTTTGTTGTCTGCCAGTATCGGAGATTCGTTGCCGTCAATCCCCACGCCAACACAAGGGAGGCAAAAGGGAGTCGTTGCCGCAATGACTCTCTTTGACGCTTCAAAGGCTCTCTTTAACACTCCACGACTCCCTTCGAAACAAAGGGGGTCACAGAGACTCTAACTTCGCAATGGGAGTCACGTGTCACGAGCATTTGTAGGTATATTTATCAGCTGGTTTTACTTTCAGATTGCTAGTTAGGTTTGTTGGTACGGCATTGCAAAATTTTCGTGGCGCTGACACAGAAACATTACAAGCGGGGGGAAAAGTGCGTCCCCTGGCTTTGTTGTTGTCTGTGTAAGCGCTACAATACTGAATTTTATAGGAATGTGCAAAAAATCTAACGCACCTTTCTGGGTAAAAGAGCGCGTAAGTGAAACACTTTACTAAACGAGAGGCCATCAGGCCCTGGGGGGAGCAAGGATGCGGGGAAAAGGGGAAGGTCACAAGTCGCACAATGAACACAGTTGCAGTCTTGGGGTCCTAATCACAAAATTAACACATTAAAGTCAGTCAGTGGCAGCAAAATGTCCAGTTCACACTTAAATGTACCGTTCACACTGTAGACAGAATGGGGGAGTCGACCAGGCCGTTACACCAATTTGTAGAGTCCGTTTTCAAGGGCGAACTGGGGTGTTGATTTGGTTGAAACGCGAAGCTTTCTGCAATACGAATGCAAAACAATCCCATCAGAAAAGTCCAAATCATGACAGCACTGAGCTAAGCGAATGTGATGTTAGCATTTTTTATCTATTAGTTTGCGATTGGGTCATCTGAATGTGCTGATTCAGTTCGCTCGGCGTTGTCATTAGTTTGGACTTTGGCTGATTGGATTGCGCACTCGGCATTTGTATCGGTGAAAGATTAGCGTTTCATCATCATCATAATCAACACCACCACCAACATCATAAGCACCGTCATCAACATTATCGTCACGTGTCACCCCGTTGCGTAAAGTGGGCTTTCCTGTTTTGCATTTTATAATCATAATCATCATCATCATCACCATGTGCCTTCCCATTGTGTAAAATTAGCTTTTCTAATTCGCGTTTTATTATCATCATCATGTTTCCACCCATTGTGTTAAGTTGGCTTTTCTGCAGGCAGTTTTAGCGTGACATCTCCATAAGTGAGGCATATAGAAAGCTTTGATTTATTAAATTTTCTGAATATGTCGTATCCCAAAGCAGTCTTCAACAATGCATACCACACATAAGCTAGCCAAAAATCTTGTTCTTAAAATTGTTGAGAACTATGGGTGAATGGAAATGCTAAATCCTTCATTTCTATTCGACCATAGTGAGTGAGTGAGGATTTCGTTCATGAATGAAATCAATTGTCTGTTTTTGTTACGTGAAAAGCAGTAGCAACAATTAACATTTAAACCACACTGGTGCACCGGATAATGCTTTGGGAATGAGAAAACAGCACGAAAACTTACGCTCGTGTAAATGTATGGCTTTCTGAGGTACCCTACAAAAGAGGAGGGAAAGGATGTGGACGCGTGGCACGGTCATAACTAGCTTTTCCATCTGAGTTCTGCCGTCCTGCAATTAAGCCGTTTTATCCGCACTTGCGCCTCCTGCTTACTCGAGCAGCTTTGATTTCATGCAAACAAACCAAATTAACAGCTCATGCTATGCTCAGTAGTGTTTTATCAAGAAAGTAGTTAGTTTACAGCGTCATTTTCTCGTCGCAAATGTGTACGTGAATGCTATCTCGCGTTTGGAACTTGGTGTTCAAACGGAGCGCCAAGTTACCACAGGCCGACCCGCCTAAACAGCAGAAAATTTGTTTTAGTCATTTGAATCCTCTTTTGTATTTGCTTATAGTCAGTACACACTTTTTGGTATTGAGATAATACATTTATTTTTACGCTTTCGGCACGTTGCACGCAATTATCACATGTTGCGCCTTTCTGCGAGCGTCGTCTGCTTCAGTATGCTTAAAAAAGCCACTTAAGGTGACTTTTATAACAGAATTCACATGACTGCTTCGGGTTTGTAAAATAAAAACGGTATGCAATACGTAAAACGTACACATATGCGAAAATTGGAACCAAGAAATGTTTCCTTATTTAAAGTTTTTTCACAACTAAAAAAAAACTAGCGAAGCTCGCATAAGTCCCGCAAGGATTGAACCAAGCGAAGCTTCAGGACTTCTTTCTGAGCACTGAAGGACACATAACCACGCGTTTGTAGAAGTTTCAGATCGTTTATTTACATGTTTCGTCGTCGCTTTGAAGTGCGCTAGCAGTAGCCATCGTCATATGCGTGGATATTGTTGTTTTCTCATGCCAAGCGTTACATGCGCGGTAGCGCTTGACGACCGCTGGGGCGCAGCGGCGGCGCGTACGTGCACGACTCATGCGCTGCGCTCCTGTGGTCGCGTTGACGTTCCTTGAAGCAGGTGTTGCGCCAGCTGTGGCCTTGTTAGTTGCTCGGCAAGGCGAAACGCTCCTCGGGGTTTTCACCATTTTTTGCTAAAGCCAATGCTCGCGCCGGGGATGCTTCGCGGTCACTGCGAGGCACGCACTCACGAGCGCTCGGCATTTTCTCGGCATTTTTAACGCGTTACGCGCCACACATTCCGGCCTGCTACTACAGCTCCGCTTTTAAAATAAGATTACAAATATTCTTAATTGATCCAATGCGAGCCAATCCAATCCACTACTGCGAGAAGTGGATTGAGCTGCACCCGCCGCGGTGGCTCAGTGGCTAAGGCGTTGCGCTGCTGAGCACGAGGTCGCGGGTTCGATTCCCGGCCGCGGCGGCCGCTTTTCTGATGGAGGCGAAAAGCAAAAACGCCCGTGTGTACGAGATTTCGGCGCACGATAAAGATCCCCAGGTGGTCGAAATTAATCCGGAGCCCTCCACTACGGCGCGCCTCATCGCCTGCGTTGCGTCGGCGCGTTAAACCCCACAAACAACAACTGGATTGAGCTGGGGCGGCATGGGAAAGCCCCGGCCGGTTGACTCAGAGCTATAGACGAAGTCAGCTATTCAAATGGCAACCCGATGGAAACAACGTGTCAAGGGTATGCATTTTTTGTGTGAAATTCACTGCGCATCGCCGGATATCGTCTACTAGAGTTCTTCGGTCCAGCAAGCCGACGGCGTACAAGGATTGGGTGCAAAGCCGGAACAAAGACAATGTCTTCGTTTATTCCCGTGAGTACTGTGCCTGCTCGTTATACCAAGCGAAACAGTTGGCTTTGTTAGGTTTCTGGGCCTATGCCAAAAAAAGTTGATTACGCTGTGCTTGCTTGATTGCGTGGAGTAAAGCGTGCCCCAAAGGAAAACTAGCGATTCACATGCGTTGCCTTCACCTTTGCTATGCACAAACTTGTGAACTCTGCCCATATTCTTTACCGCAACCTGGTTTTGCCCCAGTGCATATAGCCCACGTTAAGCTGGTCTGTAGAGCTACTGTTGCGTTCACTGTCTTAACGGCTGCGTTTTGCACCTTCGGTCGGAAAAAAAAAAGTTTTCACCGTTGAACGGCGCGCGAGAATCCGGTAATGCACGGCGCTGGTTTGCAACCACACGCTGTTAGTACGAGGGTCCAGTGGTTCCCCTTTTTTCGTTTTGTGGATTTATTTTTTGAGGATTTGTGAAATGACATATCGTTTTAAAAAAATAAAATCATATTTCGCCCTTTGCCAGTTTATGCCGTAGCAAACTGCTTTCGCAGTTGCAACTGGTGCAATTTTATTCTTGGAACTCCGGGCTGCCCGAAAACTTGTTTTCAGGCATAAGTGTCCACCTTATTAGGAAGAGCCATCCTCAATAGCATGTTCGCTTGCATTGTCCTGTTTGCACGATATTTGCAGGTAAAAAAAGGCTAGACCGCAAATGTGAAAGGTACCTTTTAATATAATTTTCTAAAGAAGCCTGGACCATGCTACCAAATGTAACCAGTGCTGCCCATGCACTGAGTGCGTAATTTTTGTATTTGGTGAGTCGCCTGTTCGTATTCTTATTGTATGCCAGACAAGTTCGTCGCTTGAGCGCTACTCAGTTGTGCCGTAAAGTGCTGTGACGGAAAGTTTGACATCCACCTTAATGCAGCCATGCGGCTACGAAGGAAAGCTATAAAGCTTTCTCAGAAACTTCATAGTTGAAGAAAAATTAGTCCTGGTACCAGATATGGGCTTCATCTTTCCTTTCCTTTAGATTTCGTACGTGCGGCACTACAGAGCCATAGACACGTCAGCCTGTTTACACCATGTAGATCCTTCTGCAAAGCGATAAACGTTCATGCACCAATCGTACACTACATTGTAGTATTGGCTTGGCAGTCTTCCTTGTGTGGACCAATTTACTACATACTTCATTTAATATTGATTAGACAACTTCGTATTTGTGTAAAGAAGATAGTCGAGATACGTGAAATGAGTTGTGTGGGTTCTGCCATTACAGTTTCATTTCCCATTATGTCAATTAATAGTACCTTAGCCATCTCCACCACCTAGCTGTTCTTTGTTTTAGAACGTAAAGGGCAAAGGAAGAACGAGGGCATAACATACCTCATGTGTGTCTAAATTATTGCTATGCCTTATCTGCCTAAGACAAGACATACCATAAAGGTAGAAGAGAGCTGAAACCATAACTGAGGAGATATAGATAAAAAATTGCGGGATTGACCAACTTTCGAGTCAAGTTCCGAAAGCAAAAAATGTAATTACATCTACTATGAACAGAACATTCGCGTTCATTTATTTCATCTTTTACTCGTCAACGTCGAAACTATTTAACGATGCGTCGTGGTCGGAATAAAACCCAAGCTGCAGCACTTCGTGCATTATGATTTGTCGCGCTTCGGGACCTCTCACCGATTCGCTGCTTACACAGGCCAAGGTGGGGTTAAAGGCTAAGTTTTAAATACCGCGGAAACACGTAGAGCTTCTGCATGGGACAAAGCTTATGATGTCTTGGCGCGATGGCTTCTTCAAGTCCCCCTTGGTGGTAAGAGCTTCTTTCCGCATGAGCAAAGGCCAACCATCCCATAGGGTGACCATAAAAGGCTCAATTACCTTTGTTCGACAATGTGGCAGACGCACTCGGTTGGCTTCCGTGGAATTTGTACCTACTCGACACAGAAACAGCGGTCACGAAGAAAGAATCGTTTGACTCTCTTAAAACAATCGGGGTAACTAAGAGGTCCGAGCTGATCACCTCCGTCAGAGTTTCACATAGACTTCAATGACTCCACTAACAGTAGTAATACTGCAACGACTCCACTGAGTAGTACTGACTATCCCTTGGAGGGTCACACATACACTTTCATGACTGTATTTCCATAAGCATGACAGGACTCTTCATAAAAGGAGCGTCCTTAGAACTTACATTGTCGCGACAATCAGCAGGAAGGAGTCCTGTGACTCTCATTATTCATTAGATTAGGGTCGGCGCAGAGTCACTGCTGACTGCATGACCGGTAATCACCCACACCAAAGTCCTTCAGTGCTTTTCTGGTCATGAAACTCCTCCGTCACGCTACGGCAGAGCTTCGTGCGCTGGCCAAGGATGACGCATTGCGGCGCTGGCGTTGATTGAAGGGCACCTGGGGCAGTCGTCGAAGGGCGTTAAGCAGGGAACGAACGCTCCCCGCGGATTAGCAGTCCGCATTCGCTTTACAAGTCGTGGCCCGCTAAAAGAGACTTGGCATTTATGTGGGCCAGAATATTTCGTGTGAATGGTCATGCTGTTATTGTGTTTCGGCTTGCCGGTATGGCTACAGTGGAAACGGCGACAACACGTCACTAATAATGCGTAGCATTCTTTGTCGAGCACCTCCAGAGCCAGGAACGAGTAACGCCCTGAAATTCGACAAATATGCAGATTCGAGAGAAGGTACACCTTCAGTCACTATGACAACGTAAATGGAGATAATTGACCGAACATAATTTTGAATAACCAAAAAAATAAAAAATAGAACAAACAAATATTTCACAAAAATGATTCGACAAAATAAAAAGTATGCATCTCGTCATCTCCCCCAAAACCGAAAAATAAACAAAAAAGTCCGCAAAAAAACGTTCTAAATACGGCTTTATTCAAAATATGGCCATATTTGACTCTAAAGAGCTCACACTATAAACAAGTGGCACAAGAATGCTACGCATTATAGTCGGTGACAGCTTAACTCCGCAGCGACATTTCTCACATCGAAGGTAAGTTGTGCTCATGAGCAACCAATGGCGTCTCGCCATTAGCGTGACGTCACTGACGAACGAATTTGGAATTTTCCGATTGTGCTGCATTGCATCAAGAACGCTCTCGTTCCGTGATCGCTGTTCGTTCCGTGTGCGCCTTTATAGTCGTTATTTGTACATGAGTGAATTGTGGTATTCTGTTTTTGTGCGCAACGTCGTCAGCAATAAACCGACAACATCAAGGCTGCACTATTGCTGCAGTGATTTTGGAAAGTGCGTTTGCGTAACGCAACATCTCCACTCTCTCAGTCTCTCGGGAGTGGAGAGGTTGATGCCTCAACTTCTCGGGAGTGTGAGGCATTTCTGCAAGATCGTGGCATCCAGGTAAAGCATTCATCAGTGTACTAACCAGAATCAAACGGCTAAGTAAAAAGATTTAACAGAGTTTTAGAAAGTTTAATTCAAGTGGCTACTCTTGAGCAGCGACCCTTGCGCCAGGTGATAACAGGGTACCTCGGTGTTTACCGCTGCACGCCGCATGCTACAACGGCAAGTGCTCCAGCTCTTCTGCTACGCGGACGCTGCCAACAACTCGGTTGGATATCGTCGGGCATCCGTCGGTCACATTCTTTGATGATCCTCGGTTGCAACTCCGGCGTTTACGTGAGCGGGTGAAGCAACGGCAACAGGGCAGTAAACGATACACGGACGCTCGGAGGGCTGCAAGAGAAACCACAGTTAACGTTGGTGACGTTGTGCGAGTGAAGAAACCCACCATTAGATTTAGAGGCGGCCTGGAATTCAGCCACCGAAGTGAAGTGATAAGGAAGAAGAAACCACACTCTTACCGCCTGAATGAGGTCAAACGTGGTACGCATCGAAGCTTTGAAAGGTGCCACGAGCCTGTGCCGCCCTTGCTACGTGGGGTCTCTGACTATATATATACATGTGAGGGCTCTGCCTCAGACAAACACGAGGGCTTCAGCTGTTACTCCTTCGGCTGCGCAGGCGCCCAGGTCTCCTTCGGCTGCGCAGGCTCCCAGGTCTCCTTCGGTGGCGCAGGCGCACATGTCGCCTGCTGCTACGCCGTCGTCCAAGTCTCCAGGAGCATTAACATTGCAACACAGAATGCAACCACCAAGGAGACGACGACCACCAGATTGCTATGGCTACAACGTGTAGTGCGCGAAGTTGTAATGTAGCGAATGGAACTGACACTTCTCCGGAGTGGCGGATTTCTTTTGTAAATAAAGTGATCTCGTATTAGCATATAGCTATGTTCATAGTACAGTTGTATTTCTCTATGGTATTTTAGATGCGACGCATCTCTTTAACTAGCCTTGTCCCTCCGGCGTCCATACGTAGTCCGCATCCCTCCCCCATTCTCTTTGCCACGCCAGCTGCGTGGTAACGCCGCTTAGAGTTCCTTAGGGAGCATATACAGGAACTCTAACGCCGCTCTCACCGCAGCGCCATCTGTGTGTTAGCGCCCGTTCTCACCGCAACGCCAACTGTGCGTCAGCGCGCGTTAGCGCTGGGTTAACACATGCGCATGCGCTGCTCTCTCTCATTCCCCTCACCGTTAACGCGCGGTACATATAAACGCGATAACTGCGCCGCTCCGCTCAGTCGCTCCACCGCCGCCGCTCCGATGACATCCGATGACCACCGACGATTTGAATGGACACTAAAAGGTCTGCTACCGCGATGGTCGGCGCAACCATAACAAGCACCGCCCAGATGCGTCGCATCACCCCATGGTTTCCCCCCGCGGAAAGATGAGGTCAATTTTTTTTGGATGGTATTTTTTGCATATGTACTACCGTACTAACCTACCACGTAAATAATCCTTTTAGCGGTTTTAAGGAAAGGAATATGTTGCATATTTGTATATTCGGCTTCGGTTCCACGATAACGGCCGGTGGTGGCGCCAGCGTAGTTTGGGTATATAAGCATGCGTATGTTTGAATAAAGGGTCTTTCGTTCCGATCTCTACTAAAGTTGCCTAGTCATTCATTCATCGGCGGCACACGCTGCCACTACATCTACACTGCTGAGCTTTTGAGTTTCATTGGAAGCTCGTTGTATAGGAAGTTCCTGCGACGGCTTAGCGTGTCGTGTTGCGTAAGTAGCTGCAGCCAAAGCAGCTTTCTATACTGACTCCATCGTTTCTTCTGCAGCCTCGTATTTGCTTCAACCCTATCTACGGCCTCCGGATCTATAGCACTAGAGTTTCTTCCCGTGTAACGGCTTCAGCCGATGCACCCCCGCTTCGGTGCACTGCAAATGTTTGATCAATCATCCTTCTCAGTGCATTCCTATAGGCACTGACAGGCTTGACGTCAGCCCCGCTAACACCTGGCTGAACGAGGCGGCAGTTTCGAAATTTGAAAGTAGGCCACTCTGCGAAGAAAATAAACGCTTTTCTTTTTACACGCGTGCATCTAAGCTGGTGCTTCGACCCATTTTTCTTTCAGAGGCCGCATTTATGTGAGGCGAATCTCAGCCGGTAGAATGGATATTTTCAGTGCTTTAGAATATCGTTTCTCATCTTAGCGAAACGGCTGAGCGTGCCCGTGCTATTACTACAATAGGTTTTTTTTTGTTTTTTATGTTTCGCGTGGGGTGAGGTTGGTGCGGAAAAAAAAATAAATCGTTCTTCCATGGCAAAAAATGTAGCGTATTTAGGCCGGCATACAACTTTTTATATCCCAGTATTAAATATATTTGCAACGCCAGGGTGAACGTGAGATTCTCTACAGATAAACGTCAATAACTTCCCTTCGTTTGCCGTTCCAAAAGTAGTAACGAATATTCCTCTTTCAAAACATGAAAAAAGTAAGAAGAAATGAAAAAGTGAAAAAAAAAGAGTAATGCAGGAATTCTCCTTTCGCAAGAATGTATCATTTTTCATGAATTTCAGCACGGAGAGGGTATTGCCCTTGTGCAATAAATAGACTGGCGTATTGACAGCTCATAAACTCCGCAGGAAATGGTATAAGGAGTTAGTAGTTCGAAAAATTGGTCGTTCGCTCCGCATTCTTTGTTATATACGTATAGATCACGAAGTGGAGCCTCGAGTGGTGGCGGTCGATAGCTTCCGTACCATTACCAGGAGTCGGAGAAGCGGCTAGGGTAAACGAAAGAAAGGCACAAGAAACTGACAAGCGTATGTGACTCGAGGGATGCTGTTAGCAGCCAACACGAGCGGCGAACTGCGCCAAGAGAAAAATAATGTTTGTAGTGAAGGGTATCGATTTGTTTGACAGGTTTAGGACCAGCGTTGGCTGGCCGGATTAGGTCAAACAGGAAGCAAGGAAAAGATCGATGGCTGAACTCGTGAGGTGAAGGAGGCCCGAGCCAGTCGCCTTTCGTCCAGACGACTCTAGATTGAATTTTTAGACAGCAGCACGTCCAAACGTTGGCGAAATGAAATATGATAGTTTCCGAGGCGTACACCATTGGCGGCGAGAAATGAGAGCGGGGTCACGAGCACGTGTAGTTTGGCAACTTTAGTGACTAAGCATTAAGTAGACTTGAGATATTTAGATTTTGAGAAGCTGAAACCAAGTCCCAGGGAGATCTGTGATTGCATCCAAGATTGAAGAACGCGCGGTAAATTTGTTTTTTGTTGGAAGGCCAGTCATAGAGTATTTCGATTTGTGACCTTGCTTTACGCCCAGTAGTACGAATAGCTCCTTCTTCAAATTACCCGCGAGACCTTCACATGGTCATTCCTGTCGTCTACTGCTTATTACTTCTCTTTATATAGCAGCCTATGGTTAAGCCGAATAACAAGCCATTTATTTATTTATTTATCTATTTATTTATTTATTCAGGTACCCCTAAAGGCCGTCCGAAGAAGGGTATTACATAGGGGGGGGGGGCATTCGTATACACCAAAGAAACAAAACATGAATGGGTGCTAACAAAATCACACATTATAAATGTAGAAAAACAGAAGCAATAACAACTTCTCAAGCCCATAACTACAAATGAAAAAAAAAGAAAAGCTTATGCAAGCAAGCAGAAACACAATTAGGTCGCCTCATTCCTTGAGAAGTGTTGAAATTTTGTTATGTTAGCTTTAGTGGCAATGCGCTGTGGAAGGTTATTCCATTCTATTATAGTGGGTGGAATGAATGACTGTACGAACGCAAATGAATGGAAAGTGATACGCTTAATTTTGCAAGAATGATCGCCCCATGGAAATATAACAGCAAGTGAATGAAAGAAGTCATAACAAGAGCGGTCATGGTGATATGTTGGCAGTTCCTTCTTACATTGCAGCCTTTGTGTTTACTTTCCCCTGGAAACAGCACAAAATAAATATGTTTGATCCGAATACTTTCGGATCACCCTTCGCCTAGCACAAGCTTACGCAGTTCTCATGCACCCCTTTTTCAGGGTTACTACCGTCGGCGTTTGGTAAAGCCGTCAGATGCGTCGATATTAGGGCAAACAAATTAGAAGAAGATTTGTTGCAGGCCCGTTAGAAGTGCGTAACGCGGATTCGTTTTCGGAGTTCTTTCAGAGCACCTCGATGTTTTTATGATACTTTTTTTTGGGAAGTTTGCCCTGTGGCATAATTGATAACCAGGTTCACAGGTACATAAACAGGTTGGCTTCGTGTATGAAGTCCGGGGGATCTTGGTGAAACGCGCCGTGCCCTTAGCACTGTAGGTTCAGGAGAGAGCGACCAGGCTGGAGGCCGGTTGCAGAACGGTGCCGCACGCGAAATTGATGCCGTCCCGGGCAGGTCCAGAGTAGATGCGGCACATTGACATCCCGTATAACGGGGTTGCAGAACGGGCAGGTGTAGGCTGTAGCCTCGTAGGCCATCCGGCAGCGCCAACAAGTCTTGCATGCCGCAGAACAATCCTCCACAAGGATGATGAATACCCCAGGCACGATGCGCGCAGTACAACAAGGCCACCGGCGCCCTCCGAAGCGCCAGCAACCTGCTTCCCCACTGCCAGCCTCCGACGTCAAAATTATCCTACGCCCACGCGGTGGACTAGCGCTAACGTCTGTCGCACAAGCAACGCTGACTTACGTCATCTAGGCTCAAGCTGGATCAAGCCCTAACCGAGATGACCAGATAAGAATTAACCAGGTCGCCAACTACGTCATCATCAGCACCCCATCACAGGACCGAGCGAAAATGTACGCCAACATCAACTCCCTCACGCTCCGTGGACATCAATATGAAATGGCAGCTCACGTCTCGGCACCTGCGAACACCGTTGTCGGTGTAATCTACAACATTCCCGAGGATGATACTTCAGAGCAGATCATGAACAGCATTTGCAACTACAACCCGGATCTTAAAATACTGGACGCCAAAAGGTTGAACTTATCCAATACGGTTCAAATTCTATTCGACGGCATGCAAGTCCCCTATTGGATCCGCTACAGGGCCACTAACTATCGCTGCAAGTCGTTTCGGAGGAAGACAGAGGCCTGCACGACATGTTGACAGGCCGGACACAGACCATATGTGTGCCCGAATTCGAACACTCAAGCTCGTCCACGCTGCTCCAGCTGCGGCACAGTGAACCCCGCTGATGTCCACCTTGTTCTCCCAGGAGCATCGTCTGTGAGGGCCCTCATTTCACTGGACTGCGGATTGGCCTAGACGATTCCAGCCACGAAGACGGCAGCCCACATTTGCCCAGATCGTGACTGAAGGGTACAACATCAACAGGACCCCTGAAAAGGACGCCGAATTCTCGCGATCACAAGACAAACCTCAGGATCATCCCGCCCGCCAGGCCAAACACGCGGAACCCAAAGCAACAACTCGTGGCAACTCATTCTTGCACCGCCGCCGCGTCACCTCATCAAAACCCCAAGTGAACTTCGGAAAACAGGTGAGCTACCCGATCGCCTCCCACCGTGGCTCGTCTCGCCCACTCCCGCCCCTCCCTCCCTCCCTCCCTTCCCTCACTCCCTCCCTCCCTCCCTCCCATAACATTCTTGAAGAGCGTAACGCCATTCGGGTGGAAATGACTCTCCTTCGCCAGGAGAACGCAGCCCTCAGGCAGGAAAACCAATATCTGAAACAGAGAATTACTCCTCACGTGGAAGAAGCTCCATCTCCCTCTCCCAATCCCCCACCACCCAAGCGTAAGGCAGTTTCAGACGACTCCCAGTCCGCTCCCGCCCGGTCGGACGGAGAGGAACTGGTGGGCAAGCACCTTACCGCTATAAAAGACTCATGTAAGCAGGCACTCCTGGAGAAAAAGGCAGAATACTCCAACTTTTATCAGGCTCTGCAAGGCAATCTCTCCGTTGTTCAGGCCAACATTGAGGAACTACGATCGGAACTGCACAATTTCATGAGGGAAATTTTTGTCTATATTAATGCTTCTACGCCCCTCCCGCGGTGAACCAGCCCCCTTATGACACCACGTATGAGCTGGGCAGGCCCCAAGCCGGGCTGGCTACATCTGCGGTGCCGACTCCGGCCAAGTCACGAAGACCTAGCAATAGGACTTTATTTCCAGGCCCCAATGAATTTTTCCCAATTCAATACAATCTTCGGTCGACTTCACAGTCCGAGAGCATGTTCTCCGACTGTGGCGTCCGCCGCCGCCTTACCTGCCGGGGTATAGTGGCGTGGAATCCTCCCGACGCGATTGTCTGGGTGGTTCTTGGTGCTCTTCGAGAGGTTCAGATCTCTGGCAGAGATCCGACCTTTCTTAAGATTTCTGCAGTCCACCTGGAAGTCTATGGGTGTGACGCCTCGTTCCTTGCAGGGGATATCAACGAAAACTGGGAGGAGTTCATCGATGCTCACAAAGTTGACCAAGTCGAGAGGCTCAAGCTGAGTACCGGAAAAGCACAGTTGATCAATGTCGCGAACTATACGAACGGCTAGAGGTGGTTTCGCTGTCAGTCGCCAGGCACGATGCGGATTCAGGCGAAGATGGAATGATCGCTTCGGTTGCGAAAACACTTTTTTTTTTCTGAGCGCCCGTGTTTCGCCTCGCGGTCACCGAATACTACTCTCGCATGCCCCCGTTCATAGACAGCTTACTCTTATGATTATTCATTCTCGGACAGTACAGAGTATTTCGCAACGGAAAACACCCTGCTTTATATCTTTTCGAGCAACGCACGGCTTAATTTTAGTGAAAGCATTGCAACGGGTTTTGGTCCGGAAAGACAAAAGTATCTACGCGTGACAGGCGATGGCCCCTAATCGTTTGTTAGATTAAGCAGTTAAAGTATTATTCTGCTTCTTGCTGAGGGTAGCTCGTGACGAGGACAGTGAGCACGCTGATTGATATAGACGACGAAAATATTACATAAGTATCTAAGTACAGTTTTTAGCCTCCAGGAAAGCCAGGATTTGTATTTATTTTTTTTTTCCGGTCAAGGAATTCGAAATTTCGGGAGAAGATTCCTCGGATTTGGGGGAGCGACATTTTCTACTTATCAGACAACAACTACTAAAATAAGCGGAGGGAAGGAAGGGTGCTCTGACACCCCGATTTTGCTACTCTTCTCGGCTATGTGGGCATGCTCACAGTACTCGAAAAGAGGCGATGTGGTCGCCGTTCGTCCGATAAAGGGGCGAAAACTGCTTAAAATGAGGTCGACCTAATTTGGGCTGAGAACTTTTTTAAAACCTGGGTGCTTTCCAGCACCATTTTTCAAAATAATTGCTGACACTAATTGAATGCTTTTTCCCGAACCATCCCAGAGAGGTAATAAAAAAGCAGGTCATAATTTCAAAACGACTGATGGGTCCAATGGTACATACTTTTGCCAATAATAATCTCTTTAAATACATTGTAGAAAATTTGCAAAAGCTTTTCAGTTTGCATGAGAAACTTACCGGTGGTTGTGCAACCAGAAATAAGCTAAGGTAAAGGCAATTTATAACAGATAATTTTGTTAGCGTAAGTTGATTTCACTGGTTGCAGAAAGTAAAAGAACGCCCCGCCGCAATACTTTTTCTACAGTGTAAAAGCACCTTTTGAGCAAGCACAGTAACAAAATATGGAGCGAACTAAACGATGATGATGGTGGAGTTTTAATGGCGCAAGCCCAACTGGGGCAAAGAGCGCCAACACAATGTCCATATATGTACGACGTAAACACTAAAACCACACAACAAGAACACAATTAAAATCAGTCAAAGACAACTTGAATGGCTGGTGTAGGGGGCCAGGTTGTGCTTATACGTGGTATGAAAATAGGTGGTTAAAAAAGTACGCGTGATAGGAACTGAGGTGTAAAATTTGATTTCGGTAAGAAACTTAAAAGTGCGTTGTAGAGGAATCATGGGATCTTCCACTAAAAACAATGCTTGCTGTAGTGAAATGTGCTGTCTGTATAGTTGTGGGAAGTGTTCGCGTCTTGTTGTGTGGAGTGCTTTTCATGTAAATAGATTGTGAATTGCGGTTAGGGCCTCCCCACACCTGCTACACAGGGTTCTTGGCGATCCATTGAGCAGTTGGGAGTATGTAGTAGAAGTGTGGCCTATCCGTAACCTAGTTAAAGTAGCTTCAATGTGTCTGTTGTGGGAATCAGAAATGTACCGTCCTAAGCGTGGTTTTATCATGTGTAACTCGTTGTCGGTCTGTGTAATGTAGTTTGTTTGCCACGTTTTCCGAATGTGTTGACTGATATGTGGCTTGATGTCAGTGTAGGGTACTGTTGTTAGGTCAACTGTATTTGCAAGTGCAGTAGCAACGGTCATCTGATCGGCGGTCTCGTTCCCGGCGGTCCCACAGTGACCTGGCACCCAGAACACGTTCACTTATATATTTAATGCATATGCTGACATGAACGTCTTATACACTTTATTAAGACAATTTTTAGAAGGGTTCCTGAACAATTGTGCACGTACAGTGCTCAAGGAATCCGTGAAAATATTAGACGTAGGAGTTTTATGATGAACTATGTGATTTAAAACCAGGGCGATTCCTTAGGCTTCAGCCGTAAAAATTCTGCTTTTTGAGTTCAGGGTCATAGCTACCCTAAAATCAGGTCAATGCGCAGCACACGACACGGTAAGGGCTGTTTTTGACGCGTAACTAAAAAATTCTGCGCATTTGTATTTGTTTCGCAGAGGCAAGAAGTGCTACTGAATCGCAGTTGTCAGCACTCGTTTTTTATCTGTTGCAACAAACGACAAGACGCGTGATATCAGGAAAACCCTCCATGGCGGTAAAATGCCAGAGAGAGCTGATATGCAGGTCTGTAAAGGTGACGGCTAGTTCAGACGCTTAATTTCTAGCTTGGTGTGAGAATGGAGCAGGAATAGATCGGTGGTTTAAAAGAAAGTTGGGATGTCATTGTGTCAGAGATGACAGGTTTAGAAGGATGGTGGGCCAACGATGAAACCTTAGACGCATATAAAAGATCCATGTATGTTCGCTGGTGACCTAACGATTTGTCGCATTCGACATGCCGGCTCTGTACAGGACTAGTGCGAAATGCACCCTACGCAAAGCTAAGCCCCAAGTTCAGCACTGGGTCTACCATTTTCAGCGCTTTTTTTTTTTTTTTGCAGACCCGTGAGCCACACTCCCATAATCCAAGTGAGACCCAACCAAGCTGGTAAAAACTCGTAGGACTAGCTGCTTGTCCGAACTGTAGGACTGGTGCGAGAGGATGTTCACTGTTTTTAAACATTTATGTTTAAGTTGCTTAATGTGAGAAACGCACGTGCGTTTTTTGTCCAGCACTACGCCCAAGCACGTTTGTTCCTTCTTTAAAGGAATTGAGTCACCATTAAGTTTAATATCAGGGTCCGGCTGGATACCACGCCTCTTTGAAAATATGATACAGGTACCTTTCGTCAGATTCAGTTTAAAGCCATTTCCATCTGCCCAGCGAACAAGCTTATTAACGCCAATCTGCACTTGGCATTCACAGATGAACCGATTACAAGATTTGAAGGATATTCGCAAATCGTCCACAACAGAATAAGAGACTGTTGGTGGCAGTGTTTTCCCCAGTGTGTTCATCACTACAATAAACAATGTGCAGCTGAAGACTTCCTTCTGAGGCACACCATTTTATTGTACGCGAACCCGAAAAATTGCAGAGCCTACTCTCACCCGAAATGTTCTGTCAGACATGCAGTGTTTAAGAGTGTTAAACATGTTACCTGATATTCCAAAAGATTTCAAATCTGAGAATGCCATAGCGCCGTGCTGTATCATATGCTTTTTAGATATCGTAAAATGCGGTCATGCAATATTGCTTATGTAGAAAAACATCTCTTACGTATGATTCTAAGCTCACAAGTTGATCTTTGGTGGATCGCTCCACCCTGAAGTAGGCCTGGGAGCTGTTGAGGAGACCATTGCACTTCAAAAAATGCTCCAGTCGTCTGTTAATTATCTGCTCGAGCAGCTTACACAGGCAGCTTGTCAGGGCCATGGGACGATAACTTGCGGGAAAGGAAGGGTCCTTCTTCTCCTTCTGAAAAGCCACTATGATGGCCTCCCTTCAAGACCCTGGAAGGCCCCCCGAAAGAAATATTTTGTTGTAGAGCTGAAGCAGTGTTTCAAGTGTGTCTGCCTGTAAGTGCTGTAGCATAGTGTATGTAATGCTTTCTGTGCCTGGAGCTGAAGGCTTAAAAGTACTGAGTGCAATCTTGAGCTCATGAAGTAAAAAGGAGGTGTTATAAGAGGAGGTCGACCTATTATTTTCACCCAAGGACTTCTTCTCACAGAACGTTTTGTTTTTTATGAAAGTGTTGGTGTAGTGTCCTGAACTGTACACATGCTGGAAGTGTTGTGCGACTGTGTTAGTCTGGTCTTCCAAGGTGTCTCCAGTTGTCCCCAACGGAGCGATTTAAAGGCATCAAGCGCGTAAAGTTGAATCTTCATCACAGCTTAACAGCATGGATGGCTCAGTGTGAAACAACGCAAGCAGCCAAAATATGAATTACATTACGACAGTCGCGAGAACGTTTCTTATTTTAAGCAGATTTTTAGCCGCCGTAGTTATTAGCAATGCTAACCTGAACGTAGTGCGGTTGAATGCCCAGGGTACCCCTCTGTTGGATTAACTCTTCTCACTGTTGGAAACTTTAGCCGCCGCGCGCTCCAGGGGTAACCGGCAGCATAACCAAGAGAGACGGATGAGGTCTCGCTCTATCCATCGCTATTCCTGGCTCGTGATATATTCATTCGCGCTTTGCCGGGCCGGTCAACGCAGCACGGCCGACCTGTTTTCCCGTTTTCTTTTTTTGCCGCCACTGCGACCAGAACTGGATGTGCGCAGGAGCCGATCTTCAAAGCAGAGATCGAAGCAGGCACAAGTGTTTCTTTGGCACCCCGCATCCCTTTCGACGCTTTAGTAGTTACCTGCCTCTGCTTACCCAGACACTTATCGAGATCAAACAGTCGGAAAGCGTACGATTACCCAACTAGCATTCTCGTTACGGCGAAGCTCCAAGGCCTGTGCTTCCGGCAGAGGTTACGTGGTTGAGCGAAGACGATGTCGCAAGGTAATGGAGGCTGGACGCATCTGGTGTCTCGCCGGATGCGATGCCGGCCCAACGCGATCGTTGCGACAGGCGATCATTGATCTCTGGAGCCGCATTGAGGCATAAATCTCGGCTCCTGGGAGGAATGCAACATTGAAACAGATGATAGCCTTGACTATCACCGACGCGGTCGGTGAGGCAGGGTCTCGGAGGTGTTTCGCCGCTGGGAATGAATCACTCGATTCGATCTGGTCACTGAATAAGCTGTTGCGTTTTGATAGGGAAAAGTATCTATCACCTTTGCAATCAGCTATTCCTCCGCTTACAGACGCACGCTCATTCGCGTTAAAGACGGAACGCTGCTGAATATTTCGACCGTTTAGATGGTGGTTTACATACCATTAGTATATCATAGGTGTGGTTGAAACATCTTTAAACCAATTTTTATTTACGTTTACAATAAAAAAACTCGCCCACCTTCACAATTGAGATGCGAAGACCGAGGGAACAGCAAAGCTGGAGGTCTTCAATGGTTTACTTTGGCTTTTCTTTGGTCTGTCCCTTTTTTAAATAAAGATGGTTGAAAAGGGAAACTTTTTCATGCAAACTGAGTTTAAACAAAGTCCACAATCCACCCTCCTAAAGCCCAAAATCCAAACTGCCAAAATCCAAATCCATTTCAACTCAGCCAGAGTCCAAAGCCAACGCCCGCCTTACGAATCCAAAAGAGATGCTGTGCGCCCCAAATGTGATGATAGCGAAATTGAATAGGCGCCGGGGGGCCTGGTTTGATTCCGACCATGGGAAGCGTTTTTATTTTGAGGCGCGCATTTCAAACACTTGTTCGTGGGCTCCTTGCCTCCTCGTCACTTTCCCTCACAGTTCTTGGCCTGGGATTTTCTTTCTCTGCAATTCACCAAGCAGAATTTTTAACACGAAAGTGTTTTATGCCGGGGTACGCAAACCTCACCGACGTCATATCCGTCACGGAAATGACATCATCAGAAAAAAATTATGTCCTTATGTCGTTCCCTCTAACTTGTCCATTTAGATGGACTTGCCATCTAGGAGAGGTAAAGCGAAGTAGTGCGTCAAGACGCTAATGGACGCCGATAGTTGACGCCTCGATAGGGCAGCTTGTAGCAGCGGAAGCTGCTGCGTTTACCCGTCCGCCGCCTAAGTGGAACGCCGCTCAGCTTGTGGAACGCCGCCGCCGCGTTCGACAAGCTGAGCTCGTCGCAACCCAAGCGTCTGGCGTACATGCCACGGAACAGGACCAATGTGGTCGCACCTTTGCCTATAGCGACCCGCCAGCAATACGTCGCTCCCCAAGCACACCCACAAGACAGCCGCGGACTCGCGAATCATGCTCCTTTTGCTGTACTGGGACTTCACCAAACGATTCGCTGACAACCCGTTCGGTTTTGTTCACACGGTTTGCGAGCGCCTGGGGTTTCATACTGATTTACGCAATGCTCCGGCGCGTGTAATCCAGTGCCTAATGTTGATGCGTATAACGGTGCCATACCGACGAAATTTGGATGCACAATAAAGTTTGGATGCACAATATTTGGATGCACAATAAATTTGGTTGCACAATAAATAAAAGTTCATTTGGATGCACAATAAACATTGAAATGCTCCTGTGAAGGCACATTCCACTTTCGTGTTTTACCGATTCCTATGAAAGAAGGTTCTACCACACTGTTTTGTTAACGATCCGCACGGACCGAAGAAAACTGAAACCGCTCCACTGTTAAAAGCGGTGGGGAGGGCATTCGAAAAGGCTCTTGTCGAATAGGCTTGCCTGATTTTACTATTTTCAGTGTATCATGGGGGGGCATCACTGCAGTTTTTTTATCCCACAACTGCTCTTTGGAAAGGCGAACACGTTGCGCGACTGGAGAAGCGTTATACCATGCATGTGCGCTTGTTCTGTTAGCCACGTGCTTGTATTCACATTGCGCGTAGTCTGTGTTTTGAACAAAGATGCACCACCATACCCCAAAAGGGCTGCTTAATGCCGTAAATAGACTGACAAAAGAAGCGCCCAAAGTTAAACCTTCTCCACCTTGGGCCGCTTTTGTGCGCGTTATCATCCCAGCTACGTAACGTTTTTCTTTCGGATTTGTTCCTCTTCGCCACGTTCAATGCAACAATACCTGTTGCGTGCCGTAAAATTGCAGTCCCCATAATACTTTGGGGCACCATGCCTTCACACGTGAACTCGATATCGACTCAGGAGTGTAACCGGTTCAGGTAGTCGCTCGCAGTCTGCAATACTGCCCGTGCATCCTAATCTGGGCCCTCCATACAGTAGGGTGCCATCCACCGACCACCGGTAGATACGGGGTCGCGGTAAGGTAAGTTGAACAATTAAAGCTAGCACACAGGAACCTGGTTGACATTGCCCAGGTCAATTACGGCAACTTCCTGCTTCCAGAAGCAGGTGTGATGAAGCAAGGTTAAATAGAGCCACTTGTCATGTGCATAGATTAGCCCTGGTGCATTATTGCACATCGACCATTAAAATGACTCGTAACAAAGTTTAACAGTGATAAATCAGTCAGCTCATTCCAGTGATGTCGGCATAATGCGGGAAACTAATTAAGGGGGTCCGCCTAGACTCACACAACGTATGCCGTTGCCAACAATCTTCATTATCTCTTACCATTTATCTACACCCTCCGCGTTACTTAGAACTACCTTTTTTCTGGTTTGTTCTGTAAAGCGTGCATCTGTAATATTGACAAGTCAGTGCGGCGAAGCCTGCCTCGCGTGAGAATGGAATGGATGACTTTATTACAGGAGGAGGCCAATAGGCCCTGGTGTGGGGCACGGGGAAAAGGGGAGGGGAAGATTGTTCATATAAAGTCTGAACTGCACTGTGAGCGTTCACTTAGCACGATATGCACAGGGGAAGTTGTGACGAGGGCACTCTACTAGGACCATGATTGGGGTATCCAAAAGGAGCCGTTCAGGAGCCACAAGGGGTGTGTTTGGGGGTACATCTAGAGAGAGGGTGAACGATCCGCCATCATACTACTTTATAGAGACCTGTTTTGAGACCGAATTCTGTAATCTTCTGTAAAATTTGGGGGTTGTTTCTGACGTGTTGGACATGTTCTTCAGAAGTCGTCGGGCGTACGTGCGTCGTAAGGAACTGGTCGCGGTCAGTCGAGTAAGCTGAACAAGCCCAGATGAGGTGGAAAAGATTCGGTGTATTGTTGCTGCCACAGTAGGGGCACCGAGGACTAGCAAGGTGCCTATGCGTTGTCCATTTGGAGATGACGTCAGGAGTGTAGGCCGAGTCAGCGTAGACTTTATTAGCGAAAATTTCTCCTGTTCTTGGCAGGGACTGCAGAGGAGCAAGAAAACCAGGTGATGAGGCGTCGGCAAGCCGTTGCCGGCTGAGGTTCTTAATTCGACGGTATTTTTGCTGCCAGTCCATTTAGCATGCCTGTTGGGGCTCAGGTCTTCCTTGGATGGACACGGGAACCATGGGAGGATTGCGTAAACACTCCCGGGCAGCATTATGCGCCGAATGGTATCCGTCCGCTCCATATGTGTGAGCAGGAGTCCAGACCAGGCGTATCTTGAACCCTTCGTGAGTGAGGTCACGAATTTTGTAAAGAATGTTAGTGGCCGTAGAATTGGGCGAGAAGGACCTGTTCAGTTCCCGTAGAGCGACATGGGAGTCAGTGATGACACGGAACTTGTTGGTGGTGATAAATGAGGTCGCACTTTGTATGGCCTGAATGGCGCCGAGGATTCCTAAAAGTTCGGCTTCATCAGTGAGACCGTATGTGTTTGTTATATTGCGAGAGCCATTAAGCTGGGGGATGTCAGGGCAGGTCCAGGCCACCGCTGCTGTTGTTCCGTTGATGGATGCGTCGGTAAAAATGTCTATTTCATCGGGAGCTTTGTCGTTGGCGAGAGGGCGGACATATTGTTCCCGCACGGCGCGGTTACGGCGAGAAATGGGTCGGCGCCTGAGGTGGCCCAGGGCGGGTTAATAGCAGGTGGAAAAGTGTCAGCATTAAAAGTACTGTTTAATGTGTCCTAGTGTCGTCTCCTCTTCCAGGTTAGAAAAGAACGAAATATATTAAAGTGTGCAGCTAACGCGCAGGGAAAGACGATACCGTACGAATAAAACAAACGCAAGTTTTCCGCGTACTGAAAGCGGAGAGGACCATTATATGCTCTGAAGTTTGCCGGCTTCACTAATTTGTGAAGCCCCGTAATGTTACATGTACAAAGGATGAAACTGGAGCTTTCATTTATAAGGGCCCACCACGAGCATTGTGCTATAAACCAATAATCTTCATAGATCTAACGTATCTAATACAAACGACGAAACCCGATATTGATCCTGAGCGTTAGTTTTCTGAGGGAAATTGAGAAAAAACTCAGATTGTGTCGACGATACTGAAACAATACGGAAACCAAGAACAAACGTGATTCACGAAGACAGCTTGGTTTTGCACCCACTAGTAAACCCATATAAAAGCGTACACTGATCATCCTGCACAAGCTCGGAGAAGAGGCTGAGAGCCAGGCCAAGCTAATGCAGACTCGGGGTAAATGGCCTGTCGCTCCATACGCCGCGCTAATGAGGCAAACTCGTTCCGCACCGGTCGATATTCAAAAGGGCCGCTCCGAAGAGCATCTGGCTTCTTCGAAGAGGCACATAGCAGGTAGAAATTACAGCATAGGAAAGTGCGCACACTGTGGTATGCTGGATGGCAACCAGAATATTTCTGGATACTATGCAAATGTGTGTTATCCTTTCAGCTGCGTCATTTACGATAATTTAAAGAGGCATTGACGCTCTGAACATCATCTATAGCGCGATCTCCCTCGAGCATAAGCATGCGCTTTCTGGGTCGTTGATTTTGTTTTGCTGTAGTGGCTTCTTGTTCAATATATCATCCTAATTTTGGGACAGGATGAAAACAGCAAAACAACACCTGTCATCGACCACAAATCGAAAACAAGTTGGAAAACTGGAGATATTGACAGGAACAATAGCTGTTAACAGGAAAAACACGGCATTTTCAGAATCACACTACTGGTGATCCAATCAGGTATCTTAGCTCTC
Organism: Haemaphysalis longicornis; assembly: GCF_048455015.1. Taxonomy (NCBI): domain Eukaryota; kingdom Metazoa; phylum Arthropoda; class Arachnida; order Ixodida; family Ixodidae; genus Haemaphysalis; species Haemaphysalis longicornis. The sequence goes on from NW_027526335.1 coordinate 52,182,858, forward strand.
CAGTGAGCAAGGCCGATGCTCTTTCATTTTTGACTTTAACAAATATATGAGCCTAAGTGAGGACAAGTCAGAAATAAGCGAAGCTGTAAATCCTACAAAGCTCATGTAACATCTGTAAAGGAAATCAAACTGTCGCAGACGACACGGCCTACGCTTCCGGCTTGGCAGACATCAGCTACGTTGACAGGTTCGTTGTTGAGTAGGTGGTGTTGGTTTCTGCCACGGCCGCCGCTTCTCTGATGGAGGCGAAAAGCAAAGACGCCCGTGTGTATGAGATTTCGGCGCACGTTAAAGATCCCCCGGTGGTTAAAATGAATCTGGAGCCCTTCACATACGGCGCGCCTCATCGCCTGCGCTGCGTCGGCGCGTTAAACCCTACAACAAATCAATCAGATGGTGTTGGTTTCGCTCGTGATGCAATAGAAACGGCGGTTCGATGGGTGCCTGTTATTCTCCCGCGAGCTAGGGGGCGTATTATTGGACGCACAGTCGCTTAAAAGCGGTGCCAAGCAAACTGAGGGGCGTCTTCTTTGCTGGTCCTAACACGTTCAAAGGCCGAGCATGAAGAGGAGCGTGAGGGATGGGCGGGTGAGAGAGGGGAAGCAGTTACGTGGCGGCGGCTGCAGAAGACTTTCGAAAATGTATGCTGCGAAGGCAGCAGATATGTGGCCATTTTTTTGTGTCTTCTTTTCACTTTTCTGCCCAAGACATTGCTTTCTCTCGCCAGTCTGACGAGCTACGGAAGTGGATCAGTCACGGGTGCGATGAGCGATATCACCGATCGCGCTGTGCCTCTTTGCCGCCTCTCACACAATGCGGTAAACCCCGCCTCCTGATTATCTCTCCCGTTTCTCAAAACCTGGAGTGGAAGGTTAGTGCAAAAGTGTGCATTTGCTGTTGTGTCAAATAGTTTCGAGAAGGCACCCATGAGCAAAGAGAGAATCGACTTTGCTTTGTAGACAGCGGTTGCGAGTTTCCTTCACTAAAGCCTACTCGTTCCTCATCAGGCCGGACAGCAGTGCTCACTGTGACGCCTGTGGGGTGGTATATACAATATAGCATGTGCGGTGTCCCTACGCCAACTACTCGTTGGAGAGAAGCGTGTATATCCACCGCGCTCAGCCAATTGGACAATCGACTATTTACAGTAGAGATTATCTTAGGTCATCGGTATCTACCGTCGATTAAGCAGAAGTCGCCAACAGCCCTTATACGTTTCCAGAGGGATGCAAATTTACATGAACGACTGCTGTGCCTAAAACAGGACTAGGGTGCGCACCTTTCAACTCCTATCTCTCCCTGTTATCTGCCCTCTCTTTTTGTCCCATGAACCCCACTCCCCCAGTGTATAGCAAACCGGGCCCTACACCAGGTTAACCTCCCGGCCTATCCGGCCTTCTTTCTCCTCTTTCTCGTCGCACCGCAACAGCAGTTTTCTCTTTTTTTTTTGGCAGTGGTTCTCGAAGAGGTTGCTGTATTAAAGTAACAAACAAAAACTAAGCCATACATAAGAGTGACGCCTGCGTCCATACCAAGTAAGAAAATGTCACGGATACAGACCGTGCATGTATGTAACACGGTCCCGATTGTGCTAGCGAAGCTTAAAGGGTAGGAGTGAGCAAAGCCACAGGACATCTTTGTGAGAGGAAGTCTGTAAAAGAGCGCGACAAATTTTGTCAAAGTATTTTGGGTGCGAGGTTGTACAAAAAAAAAAAAAAAACGCATACGCCGAATTCTGCCTATTTTCCACGTGGTTTAGAACGAAGCAAAGCAGCTTCATTTGTTATAGCTCCTACTTTTTTTTTGCCTGTAATTGCCCGAAGCATATCGATGACGACGGAGCCAGCAAGTGCCGGCTTTCAAGCGTACACTCCTTCCTTATGGCTCGAGCAAGAATATCTCGTTTGCGGGAACTGTTGGCTCCAAAACGATGTGAGCGTACAAATTTATGCGCATTCGTTCGCGATCTGCGCACAACATGAACACCTACATATGCGTTCAGATTACTGGCGGGTGCGGTGCCCGCATAGACATAAAAAAAGGGACTCGGAGGTGGTGGAATCAATGGGGCAACAGAGTTCGTGTTTCGTGAGACTGCGTGCCTCGAGTCTTTCTGATAAGAGCGCTAGACTTAATTTAGAACAGCGAAACAAGCACCGTCGTATAAAAAAACGATAATAAAGCAAATGCTTACCTGGAAATGAGGCCGCAATATAAACGCGAAACGCGACAGAAATGAAGGATCTCAACGAACGGGGATTTCTATTTGCATATTCGCTGTAGTGCATTCGGCGGAACTAATTTCTACGCACGCAGGCGGTGAGTATACAAGTACGCTACGTTGACAGGTGAGCACTTTGCAGAACTATTTGTGTACGCCTGCTTCTAACTGTGTCTCCATTTTTTTGTCTTCTTTACCGGCGCGTGCTAACGTTCCGCTAGCCTTTCTCGTCATGCAAATGTGCGGTAGCGAGGCGGAAGGAGTGTTGACAGCCGTGGGGATTCAGAATTGTCAGTTTCGGCCGATATGCCCTCCATTTGCGAGAACAGCGAAAAAAAAAATAGTTAAAATGTAAGGTAGCGAGTGTTTGAGTAGCGATTGTTTGAGTGCCAATTTTCTATCCGGCCGTGGAATCATACGGGAAAGCATTTAGCCGGAAAGAAGGAACGAACGTGTGCGCGTCAGTGAATATCAGCATATGAGAGTATGATACAGTGGAAAAGAATACCGAAGGAATATTGATAACGAGATCCCAGAATTTGGTTTCCGTCCTTCCTTTTTTTTGGAGAAAAATCTATACTGCGACGCGAATCCCTTTTTTATATTCACGTCGTATACAGGGTGTCCCAGCTGTCATGCACCAAGATTTTAACAAAGAGCAATGGCGTTACTCCAAGAAAGCCTAGTGCATAATGTTTCCAGCACAGTGGAGTACCGGCCTGTAATTTTTGCTTAATGAGATATCATTAATTATTCGCAATCAATTATCGAACTCGATAAATACTGGCTTAACCTTTCCAGTGTAAATGAAGCACTTGTAGGTACCCACGAGAGTTATCTGACTGCGGTATTTTTAGCGACGAACTAATTGCGTACTTGTTAATTTTGACTGATAAAGAAAGCCCGCGAAATATAAAAAAATACCGCGTGACGGCGCTCCCACTCATGGATTCATGGAGGCCCTGGGGTCCTACCTGGACGTCTCAGGACTCCTCCCGTCTCTCCACGTTCTCCACAACTAAACTGAATTGTGGTCGTTTGTGTGTATGTGTGCGTGCGTGTGCGTGTGTGTGTGTGTGTGTGTGTGTGTGTGTGTGTGTGTGTGTGTGTGTGTGTGTTTGCCTTCCAGTTTTACTGTTTAGCTTGTATATATTGTACATATATGTCCTGTTAGACCTGTATATATGCATCCTCCACTTCTCTCTCTCCTCCCTTTCCTGTACAACTGTGTTGCCCATTCCCCACACCCCCCACACCAGCAGGCGTTCCGGTGTCCACCCCTAGGTGAGACAAACTACGCCTGCTGGTGGTCTTTCCTTTCCTTGTTAACAATAAATTCATTCATTCATTCATTCTCCAACTTGCTTCCTAAAAAAGCGGACTCAAATAAGCTGACTGAAAGCAACTGCTTTGCCTGTCACCCGCCCGGAGAGATAGGGCATCACCTTTATAATTGCATGCATGGAAGGTAGAGCAACAAGTTTCGCAGGGCGTGTGTGTGTCACGCGCCCTACCCGGCAGAGAAGAAGGAAACGGGAAACCCGGACATTCTTGGCTAAAGAGATTTATCACACAAAACACGCACGTCGAAACCAAACCCGAGTAAAGAAACTGACACGCTATAACAAACTACAAAACCCAATAAACAATGTCCTAATACGACTCTGCCTTACAGCTTCACAATGTCCCGGGAAGATGTTCTACAGAATGTAAGGCTTACTGAAGTCATGGGCTACGACGGACGGGAATCGCCGTATGTCTGTGAAGAGCTGGTGCCATCGTTCTGTCATCACGATGTGGGGGGACTGGCGTAGTGCGACTCGTTTCGGGAGCGTTGCCGTTGTGGTGTCCGTCGTAGCGGAAGACGACGGTTCGATGCCGCTGACCGAGAACACACGCCCGTCGCCGCTGGAGCCGCCAAGACGTGGGTTGGGGGAACGTCGGGAGGCTGAAGCCGATGCGTCGTCGGCCCGCTCCCGTCCAGGCTTGTGTGGCGACGTCGGTGCCCTGGGTAGCGTCACCCCAGGCTTCGCTCTTCGGGAGCCCGATGTCTTCCTCCGCCCCTGCCTCGATCTCTTTTTTTCCTTCTCTTCTTCCTTCGTCGTCCTTGCGGGGATTTCCCTTGACTCATGACAGTGTGCCAGGTACGGTAAAACTCGGTCGCGATTTATTCTTTCTTTTTTTTTCATACTTGGTAAATCGGAGGGAGCCTAGCTGTTCGAGGGAATTGCTTTACGATGCGGGTGGGAGCAACGTGACTTGGTATTTTTCATATCTCGCGGGATTTATTTATCATTCTAAATAAATGAGTACGCAATTAGTTCGTCCCGGAAAATACCGCAGTTGGATGCCCCTCGGGAGTACCTACAAATGCCTCATTGACACTTTAAGGACAAGGACACTTCTTCTCGGTTAGATAATTGATTACAATTGCTTAATTGCTCAATCAGATACTTCACTGTACTGGAAGCATTGATTCGTCTCTGTATTGGAAGCATTATGCGCTAGGATTTCGTGAAATAACGCCATTGCTCTTTTTGGAAATGTTTTGCATGATAGCTGGGACACCCTGTATACAGCGGCAAACGAGCTCCGCAGCTGTGCAAATATTGAAGTGAAGATTTAATTTTACATAATTAGTTTAGAAACGCCATATCACCAGTATTTACAAATGCAAAAGGACAAAAACTCTCGTTGACTCCTTTATCATAGTAATCGGTAACACACGAAAGTAAAATGCGCAGCTAAATCAGCAGCTGAGCATGATTTGTGGGTAGGCGGCTGTCTTGTGGGTGTGCTTGGCGAGCGACGTCCTGCTGGTGGTGTACTGGTGTACTGGCGTCATTTCCGTGACGGATATGACGTTAGTGAAATCTTAGGGTATCGCGGCATAAGACACTTTCATGTTAAAATAAAAATCTCGAAATCGGACAACTCTAAGTATAACACACTCTTTAGTACTAAAGGTTGCTTCCCCGCAAAAAGACCTGCGTGCAGGGGTGCACCCTTTACGGGAAGCTTTATTCGTTGTACTGGCGCCACTTCCGTGACGGATATGACGTCAGCGAAATCTTTGTGTAGCCGGGAATAAAACACTTTCGTGTTAAAAATCGAAGGAGACCTAAGTGCTTCTTGTGGGTCGGGAGAATTTATTCAAAAACAAAACGTATATAACTCAAACTCAGTGCTATTAGGGGGACACTGCAACACTGCGAAAAACCAAAGCTCTTTTCATCTAACCGTCAAACAAGAAAGATGGTTGAAACGTGGAGCTTTCTCTGCGCGAAATTAAGAGGGTGTTTCCGATTTATTTGTTTGAATTCTATTTATTGAGAAGTTTGAGTTTATTTGTTTATTTATTGCCAAGCGCAGTTAACTTGCGCGGATGTCATATCTTCCTGTCATTACACATTTCAGCCCGTATTGATCCTCCTTACAAATTGAATACCATCTTTCGGAGAACCAAGTAATACCAAAACTCGCCTATAACCCTGTCAATAACGGAATGTAATTCTTTGTCAGATAATATCGCAACTATAATTAGAGTCATCTATTCTTAAAGCATTAAAAGTGTTCCGAGAAATTCCAGTTGATAAGTGCACTTACACGAAGAGGTTGCTGATGTTATTTGTAAGATTTCGTTTGTATGTGTGTAATGTGCGCCTGCACTTTGTTACCTGGGGCATATTGTATTGTTGGTAGCGTATCCGCTCTCTCGCATAAATCTTTATGCATGCACTTTCGCCCTTTTGCTTCAGTTGTGTGAAGTTTGCATGCGCTTTGACATTTTAAGCTTTGCATAATGATGTCTGGCAACATTGCGTGTATTGCGCCCGCTTAATGAACTGGTTTGATATCCTTCAAATACCCCCTCCCCTATGTTGTACCCTTTCGGGTCCTAAAGGTAAGCAAATAAATAAATAAATAAATAAATAAATAAATAAATAAATAAATAAATAAATAAATAAATAAATAAATAAATAAATAAACAAACAAACAAACAAACAAACAAACAAACAAACAAACAAACAAACAAACAAACAAACAAACAAACAAACAAACAAACAAACAAACAAATAAATAAATAAATAAATAAATAAATAAATAAATAAATAAATAAATAAATAAATAAATAAATAAATAAGTAAGTAAATAAATAAATAAATAAATAATTAAGTAAATAAATAGATAAATAAATAAATAAATAAATAAAAACTCCTCCCTCTGGTGTGCACACAACTGTAAAAAATAATCACTTGCTTGCAATGGACGCGCTGTGCTCTACTTTTATTAAACGAGTTCCTTAATACGATGTACAACGCGGAGAGAACATCCAGTTTAGCATTTCACGACAAGTTTAACAAATTTCTTGCCCAAATTTCTTGAGAAGCTGTCGCCAGACTACACTGTTTAACTTCGCTGGGCGTAGAGTACATTTTGCAATCATTTCAGTTATTTAAGATTATCTACGAACCTGCCCGCAAAGAAGACAAAATTTATAATATATTGCCTTCATTTCTCGGATCGCAGCAGATGAAACGGGCCACGTCTCTAGTTGTACTTAATGATTAAAGTGCACGGCTTCGATTCCGCGACAGCCTGGATAGTTATTCTGCGGGCCGCCGGTGAGATACAATGCCCTGCATATTCCATAAAACGGGGATCTGTGCAGCCTAAGCAGGAATTTTTCATTCACCATCTAGCTTAAATTTTCAAACGTTGATTATAAAGAAATGTTTGGATTGAGAGGCATTCTTGCGTCGTTGTACTCATTAAATTATAACTAAAAAACACACATAGGTAAGAATGCATATGCCATAATCTCAGTATCAATACGCAACTATATCAGAGATATGTACTACAGTCAAACCCGGTTATAGTGAACTGCAATATGCGCCGCGATTAGTTCGATATACCCAATAATTCGATATAGCCGAACCCGTATATAACTAATTTTTTTTGTTACGAGTTCGCAATACGCGGGAGCCCCCCCCCCCCCCCTCCTCCTGCCATTCGCACATAAAAAAACGAACACATAAAGTATGCCATTACCTCACAGAAAACAACCCATTTATTGCATGCAATAAAGCTACTTTCCGCCTTAACTGCCTATTTCGCAAGAAAAAGATGATTTTTGTTTCCACTTTCGTTTTGGCGGCACCAACTAGCACCGCATTCTCTACACGAGACATCGTTTGCACCAGTTCAAGTCGGTATCCTTCAATACAGTCAAATCCAGTTATAGCGAACTGCAATATGCACCGTGATTACTTCGATATATCCAATGGTTCAATATAGCGAAACCTGCCGATAACAAGTTTTTTGGTACGAGTTCGCAATACGCGGGACACCCCCTTCCCATCTCCGCTTGCGGAACTCAACACAATTAAGAATGTTGTTACTATACACAAAACAATCCATTTATATACTTTCCGCCTCAACTGCCTACTTAAAAAAAAAAGAGGTGATTCTTGTTTTCACTTTCATTTTGGCGGCGTCAACTACCACAGCATTCGAGTCCGTGCCCTTCAATATCGAAGCAATAATGGCGGAGCATGTCAACTACCGAAACGCTTCATTAAGCGGCGGACAGCTTTACTGCGCGACATCTTCTGCCACTTTGCTGCTTTCACCAGCGACAGCTGCCATGACATCGGCGACGTTGTCTGCGTCAGAGGGGCTCTCAGTGACGGCAACATGCTCGTCGTAGACACTCAGAAAATCCCCGAAGGAATTCTATGGTGCCGTTTTATTGTGCAGAGTTGCAGTCAGGAACCATTTTCAACCAGCCCGGCTTCCAACCCTGCTTCAGTTACGGAAATTGTCCGGCGTCACGTCGCTTTATGTGAGGCTCAACGTCGTAACCGCGGCGAATCAAAGTCTGAATTACCGCTGTGAGAGCATACGTTTCGGCGGCTACCCTAGGTTCGCTGAGTTCGATATATCTGATGTGAACTTCGTTATAAAGAACACGTTACGCGTGTATTTTTCTAACTGATTTGTTTGTGTTCGATATATAGCATAATTCGCTTTATCCGGGTACGTTATAATGGGGTTTGACTGCATCGAAGCAATATTGGCGGAGAACATCGTCTGGAAAAAGCACCTCATAAAGTGTCGGACGGCTTTACGTTGTGACATCCTCAGTCTCTGCAGTAATTTCAGTAGCACCAGCTGCCATGACATCGGCGGCGGTGTATGCGCTCGAGGGGCTCACAGGGACGGCAACATCGTCGTCAACACTCACGAAATCCTCTGAGGACACTCCTTTCGGCACAGCATCTGGAACATTGGTGAGCTCTTCGCGCAGTTCGCCCATGATGCCGTCTTGGTCCGGACTCGCTGGCTGGATGGGCTCCGTCGTGAACCCCGTGCGTCGGAAACAGTTGCGGAAGGTGTCAGGCGTCACGTCGGTCTATGCGAGGCTCAACATCTCAATCATGGCCAATCAGCGCCTCAATCGCCGCTCCGAGACCACGCATTTCGGTGGCAATTGTAGGCGCGCCGAATTCCATATACCCGACCTGAACTTCGCTATAAGGAACATGCTTCGTGTGCATTTTCGTAACAGATTTGCTTTTGTTCGATATATAGCGTAATTCGCTCTATCCGGGTTCGTTATAATCCGGTTTGACTGTATTTGTGAAATTAGAGGTTTTCTCATGGACTACAAACAAACTGTTTACAGCATGATGAATTCCAATAAAATCAAACATCTTTTTTGGTCATACCATCTTCACGACTAGAGCCTACTCAACATAAAGAAGCGTTTGTTTCGTAAAGCAAAACTAGCGAATGATGCAGCCCGTTGGTTGGACTGTCAGCGAACTAACGCAGAATACACCAAGGGAGTGCCCAGTGCTAAGCAAAATTTCTTTAACAACACCATACCTATGCTTTTACAAACTAACCCACGAAAATTTTGGAACATGGTAGGTGGTACTAAAACAAGTCTGGTGCAGCTCACTTTATACTGACGATGTTGCGGTTACAGTTGATGAATGCTGGACTGTCCTTAATAACGCGTTCTCTTTTCCGTGCTTTTTTGAGCCACTCAGGGGCCTCATACTTTTTGTGCTAGGCAAGAACTCTCCCCCGGGAACCCTGATTTTTAGCCCAAATCGTTTTCTACTCTCTTGACTAGTTTTATTCACTTTTACTGACAATCATTGGCCCTCATACACCAATTTGACATAACCATCTTGTGATACTGTCTGTGTTTTCCTTGACTTCACCAAGGCGTTTAACTCTGTCTCGCAAGATTTACATATTCTTAAACTCAGCAAGCTAAAGATAGATGACAATGTACATTTTTTGATCAAAGTTTTCTTTCTAACCGCACGCAATACGTCATTGCTTGTGTTTTTTCATGCGCATCATCTCCTGTCTCTTCCGGGGTGCCGCAAGGGTCACGCCTGGGGCCACTTCTCTTTCTCGTTTATGTTAACGACCTTCCCAGCTGCGTCACTCACTCATCATTAAACCTTTTGCATATAATTGTGTTTTATACCGCAAAATTAACTGCCCCAATTATTTGCCGGAACTCCAGGATGACCTTAACAGCGTTTCGAATTGGTTCGAAAAATGGCTCATGAAATTAAATATGACTAAATGGAAAACCATACAAATATCTCGACTGCATAACAACCCGCATGCCTATCATTTCAATAATATTCCCCTCTCTTCCCTTGACTCTTACAGATATCTCGGGCTTCATATCACGAAAGATCTCACTTGGAATATGCATGTAGAATACGAAGCTAACAATGCCAACCGCATGCTTGGATATTTACGCCGGAACTTCTACTTCGTGCCACCGGATGTTAAATTAACACTTTATAAGTCACTCGTTTGTCCAAAATTAGAGTACGCCTGCGCTATCTGGGACCCGGAAAAATCACGCTCGCTCCATCCATTGAAGCCGTCCAGAATCGTGCGACTCATTTCATTTTATCGAACTATAGCCGTAATGCCAGTGTCTCCTCAATGAAATCTGTTCTTGGCCTGCCTGACTTGTCAGCACCTCGAAAATATCATCGTCTTTGACTTTTCAAAAAATATTTTCCACATTATTCCCCTGAAAGAACAGCTGATGCTTCCGCCTACACATATTTCATCCCGTGCAGACCGTACAGAAAGTTGGTGTTCCTTCTTGTCGGTCTAACCTTTATAATGATTCTTTCATTCCAAGAACCAGCGTTGACTTGAACCACCTTCGCGCCTACACCGCGGCCATCTCACAGCATTTCCAATTCAAGGCTGCCCTACAAAACCTCGTTTGTTATAGTGTGTAACCCACCTATGTACTACCATTGTCGGTTGTCATTGTTCTGTACCCCCCGCCACCCTCCACTCCTTTCTGTAGTGCCTCTTGGCCCTGAAAGTATTGAAAATAAATAAATAAATAAATAAATAAATAAATAAATAAATAAATAAATAAATAAATAAATAAATAAATAAATAAATAAATAAATAAATAAATGGAGTACTTAGAGCCCACGAATAGGGCGTGGGGGTATAGGACGGGTTCAGCGCAACCACAGCTTCGAAAACAACCACAGCATCAGTGGCGAGGAACTTCCAGCGACTCCTTCTTCTTTCGGCGGAAACACTAAGAGCGTGATGGACATGTCCACCTGTCCACGGCTTTTGCGCCATCTTTAGTACAAAAATCGTTCAGCGCTGTCATTCACCGTCTGTGACAACGGCTGGCGGAAGGTACACCCCCTCTCCCCCTCCCCCCCCACGTTATTGGCAACCATGGAGCCTAGTGCCGTCGGCCAGAATGACACCAAAGCTGTAGGAAGCTTATACAAAAGTAAATGTGCCATCCCTACACTCCGCAATCCTAGTAAACTGTGCTGTATGGTACGGGTGGAGGCAAGGGCACTAGTACAATGAGCTGCGCTTGCGGCCTCGCACAGTGGCTGAAATCAACAAAAAGATAGCCGTTGGAGTTACTACTCTCTTATTTCGCCGATACAAGGCTCATAGTAGTTTCATTTCGTATATAAACGTATCGAGAACTGATCCCGACCCACGTGGACATTTTATACACGTGTATATCTTGAAGCGCTCCCATTAAAATGGCTAGAAGGTTCTTTATTCTTCTGGACCCTGGATAAACCAAAAGCTACGAGGCAGGTACAGAAGCCCCAACAGGACTGCCTCTCCTCGGTTAAACACCTCCCTCTGGTACGGCCAAACTAGTTTTGACCCTTTCGCATTCCGCATTTTTGTGTAGACCAACATTACCCTTGCCCTCATCGGAGCTCTCACAGGTAGGGCCACAGAGAATGAGCAGTGCACCACCCCCTGACACCAACTAGAAAATGCCTTTGTTATAGTCTAGGTAGGAGCACGTTCCCATCACTCTGCCAAATGTGTCTTACCTACAAGAAGCACATTACGACGACGTTCGATTGGTTTCCTCGTACAATTTGATTTCGTACCTCGTACCTCGTACCATTTGGGTGCAGCGGTGGCGTAGAGGTAGAGCATCCGTCTCGCGTGCAGAAGGACCGTGGTTCGAATCCCGGTGCCGGACAGTTCCATCCGGATTAAAAAAAATCCGCGTGTTTATGGAATTGCAGAATGAGGCCGGACGCCGGTGACCATTGCCGGCAACGCATTTGTTGTTAGAGGAATTAAAGGGCATTAAATGGGATATCATAGGGCTTAGTGAGGTTAGGAGGACACGCGAAGCCTTTACGGTGCTGAAAAATGAACCCGTTTTATGTTACCGTGGTCTAGTGGACAGAAGAGAACTGGGAGTGGGATTTCTAGTCAATAAAAGCATAGCTGGCAACATAGAATAATACTACAGCATTAACTAAAGAGTAGCAGGTCTTGTAATGAGGCTCAATAAGAAGAACAAACTCAAAGTGGTGCAGGGATACGCACCCACATCCAGCCACGACAACAAGCTAGTTGAACGCTTCTATGAAGATGTGGAATCGGTAATGGCCAAAGTAAAAACACAGTATACCGTAGTTATGGGAGACCTCAGTGCTAAAGTAGGCAAGAATCAGGCAGGAGACAAGGCAGTTGGCAACTACGGTCTAAGCTGTAGAACTAGCAAGGGGACCTAATAGTCAAATTCGCAGAACGGAATAATCTACACATCATTAATACCTTTATCTGCAAACGGGAGAGCCGCAAGTGGACGTGGAGGAGCCCGAACGGGGAGCATAAAAATGAAATAGACTTCCTTCATGCGATAACCCTGGCGTCGTGCAGGATGTGGAAGTGCTCGGAAGGGCAATGGATAGTGAACACCATATTGGGAGATCTCGAATTAGGCTAGATTTGAGGAGGAACCGTAACAAGCTAGTACGAAAGAAGCCGATTAATGAGCTAACAGTCAGACGTAAAGTTGAAGAATTCAGGATCGCGCCGCAGAACCGATATTCAGCTTGTTCCGATGAAGCAGAGTTTACGACACAGGAAGCCAGCCACAATCTTACACGCGTTATCACGGAGTGTGCAGTAGAAGTCGGGGCCACGATGGCCACACAGGATACTGATAAACTTTCCCAGGAGACGAAAGATCTAATTCCGAAACGGCAAACCATGACAATCTCCACCCAAGCTGACAGAATAGAACTAGCGGAGCTTTCGAAGTTAATCAGTAGGCGTAAGACAGCTGACATACGGAAGTATAATATGGAGAGGATCGAATATGCTATAAAGAACGGAGGCAGCCTGAAAGCAGTCAAGAGGCGTCTAGGCGTGGGGAAAAATCAGATGTATGCACTTAAAGACAAGCAAGGCAATGTCATCACAAATAAGGATAAAATAATCATAGTTGCTTAGGAGTTCTATAGAGATCTGCACAGTAGCTGGGACATCCAGGATAATGCCGAACGAGAAAGTAGTTCCGAGGAGATAGACACCAGCAACGACAGAAGAAGTAAGGAAGGCTTTGAAAGAAATGAGCGGGGGCAAAGCACCTGGGGAAGATCAGATAACACCAGACTTCCTGAAGGATGGCGGAGAAATTGTACTAGAAAAACGTGCAAGTAAAACGTCAAAGTAAATCTTGTACACGCAATCCTTAATGACCGCGAGTGTACCGGAATCTTGGAAGAACGTGAACATCATACTAATCCATTATAAAGGTGACATGAAGGACTTTTGAAAAATTACAGACCGATCACCTTACTGTCAGTCGTCTACAAGTTACCTACCAAGGTAATCGGTAACATAAGTTCTGCCACCTTAGATTTCAGCCAACCTAAAGAACAAGCAGTGTTCTGTAAAGGCTATTCAACAATGGACCATATTCACACGATCAATCAGGTGATAGAGAAGTGCGCGGTGTATACTAAACCCCTATATATAGCCGTCATAGATTATGAGAAAACTTTTGACTCGGTCGAAACCTCAGCAGTCATTCAGGCATTATGGAGCCAGGGGGTAGACGAGCATTATGTAAGAATACTAGAGGATATCTACAATGGGTCCACAGCTACCGTCATCCTCCATAAGGAGAGCAGTAAGATACCTATAAGGAAGGGCGTCATATAAGGAGACACAATCTCTCCAATGTTATTCACAACATGTTTACAAGAAGTATTCAGAACATTGGATTTGAACAGGTGGGAGTAAGGGTTAATGCAGAATACCTCAGTAACCTCAGATTTGCTGCCTTGCTATGTAACTCGGGGGACGAATTGCAAATCATGCTTACGCACTGGACAAACAGAGTAGAACCGTGGGCCTGAAAATTGATATGCAGAAAACTAAAGTAATGATCAATAACCTCGGGACAGCACAGCAGTTTGAGCTACGTGGCGAGGCCGTGGAAGAAGTAAGCGAATATATCTACTTAGGCCAAGTTGTGACCCCGGATCCCAAAGATGAGGCAGAGATAATTAGAAAGGTAAAAATGGGGTGGAGTGCATTCGGAAGGCATTCTCAGATAATGAATGGCAGCCAACCATTGTCTCCGAAGAAGAAAGTGTACGACAGCTGCATCTTACCGGTACTCACCGACTCGGCAGAAATTTGGAGGCTGATAAAGAGGGTTCAATTTAAATTGAGGACGACTCAGCGAGCAATGGAACGGAAGATGATAGGTGTAACATTAAGGTACAAGAAGAGAGAGGAGTGGGTAAGGGAACAAACGCGTGTTAAGGACATGTTAGTGGCAATTAAGAAGAGGAAATGGACGTGAGCAGGGCATGTAATGCTTAGGCAAGATGAGCGTTGGTCATTAATGGTATTAGAGTGGATCCTTAGAAAAGGTAAGCGTGGCAGGGGGCGGCGGAAAGTTAGATGGGGAGATGAGATAGAGAAGTTTGTGGGGATAAATTGGTCGCAGTTAGCACAAGACCGGGATAATTGGAGAATAATGGGAGAGGCCTTTGCCCTGCAGTGGGCGTAGATAGGCTGGGGTGATTATGATGATGATGACCATTTGATTTACTCGGCACTGTCTTACACAATACTACCCGAAAAGGAGGTTCCGGGGGAATAATGGACTCTTTACCACATGATTAAGAGACCCGATCCACCACCCATCCCCGACCATTCCCATAAGAAGTTAGAGAATCAGTTGACCAGATCACCTTCGTAGACCGAGAGACCTGCGCCAAGACGTCGAATAGACTTCAAGGCTAGGCATAAGTCCGAAATTGTTTTTCGGCTCAGTGAAGTCTTTTCCCTCCCTCCCTCCCTGCCTACCTGCATGCCTTGCTACTTTACTAGCTTCCTCCCTCGATGCTTTCTTCGCTGCCTTTCTTTCCCCGTCTCCTTCTCCCCCAATAGCCCGTATTTTTCAATTATGCGCTCCATATTGCCGCTAGAAAATTTTGCGGTGAACTGGGACGGCTGTGGTAAAGCGAGACCCGAAGGCATGCGTGAAGGTTTAGTTCATCTGCTGTGCATGTATTAAAACGATGCTTCAGATGACAGATGATTCTTTTTTCTTCTCAGGCAGATTGATGCCCCTGTCAAACGTGCCTATTTAAGTGCACTTACGCCGAGTGCACTCGGTCTTCCCGAATGACACTTTGGCTGCACGCTGCTTAACCACGAAATAAAGTGTTTTTGGCCATGTTGTCAGTGATGATAGTTGGCGCAAATATTCGGCAAAATTACTTGAAATTCTACCTTTTTTTCACATAAGAGATAATGAAACACTTCAATGCGTTTACACTGCTCAACACTGCAATCGGCGTCTCTCACTATTCCAGAAAAAACGCTGTCGGGACTGCGACTGAACCTCGCCGGTCATATTTTCATTGTTATTCGCTGCGCAGCGAACCAGTAGAATTATTGTCGAGAGAAAATTATCCGAGAGCGTGAATTATAACCGGAAAGGCTGAAACGGGATCACAATAACAAAGCCACAACAAACCACCCACGCGATCGCCGTAGAGAACGGCGGCCATGGCGCTACACCACACCAGGCGGCGCTGGCACATCGTTGAGCGAGGGCTAATTTTCTTCTTTATCGTCGCTGCTTCCCTTTTCGTAAAATAAATCAACAGCACATCCAGAATTAAGTTTTAACGTAATTTTTAGTCTTCTAAACGCTCGTTCTGTTACGTCGCTTTTCCCGATTTTGGACCCCTGCGACCGAGACAACTCACTCGGCGAGCCGGCCTGGGTAAAGTGTGTTTCGGGAACAAACTCAGCTTAAAGGGCTTTCGGTGGTAAGTGTCATTTGCGTTTGCCGTTCAGCTGCACCTGAGTGACATTTTAGCCGAGTGCACTCGGTGGAAGTGCACTTAAATAGGCACGTTTGATAGGGGTCCATACCAATGCCCGTGGACCCTCAAAGTGGGCTATTATCCTCATAACTCTGTCAAGGCTCACACTTAGTTAACCTATTTCGGTCGGTATAAAACTTGTTTTAGATGCGAAGCAGCTTATGGTCGAGCCTGTTCCCTCCGCCATTGTGTGGGCACCGTTGTACGGCGTCCACACCCCCCACTGCGCATGCCTGGCGAGGCACTGCTGATGATGATTATGGCAGGATGCCCCTAGGGATTGGCCAACCAAAGAATATATCACGAGATAGCTTCGCGTTCAACCACCGTCGTCATCTTCCTGTAGGGGAACCCTGAGTAGTATGCAAGGCATTCCTCTTCTCCTCTCCGACGCTCTTCTCCTCTCCGGCATTCCTCCTCTCCTCTCCGAAGCTCCTCTCCTCTCCGGGATTGCGCAGCGAATGGCAACACCTGCGGCTCCACGCGCGATAATGCGAAGGAGCTTAGGGTTAGAGACGCGACGATAGCCGCTGCATACTCCGTTGAGAGCGCCACTGAAGCTCCACGGTATAAATGAGCGCGCGCGTGCTCCACTCCCCTCATTCTGCTCCCTCAACGCCGCGATCGAACTGAAAACTAATGTGAACTTGAGTCGACCCCATGGCTGCTTCGCATACTACTCAGGGTTCACCTACGCGAAGATGGTGCAATTTTTTTTGTTCTTTTTCCTTAACCTGTTAGTACCTGTACTTGTCGTAATTATGCACAACCAGCTTCCCAAATTTTACATCACCTCGCTTTTTAGATACCATTCGCAGTGTATGAAGAGGATAACAAAAGAACCCATAAAGCGTTGTGGCTCACAACACTGCCAGTTTCAAAAGGCGAAGACAAATGCGAAATACTTGATGGGGTAGCCATCTTTATGTAAATCTCTTTGTGCAGCTTCGTTTTGTTACAGGAAACACTAGAGTGCGAAAGATGCAATTAGACTTGCAGGCCTGGCACGCATGGCTGACACGTGGCTAGCTCAAATCTCTAATTTTAACCGCTTGGTGTTTAGGAACGTCAGTATGTTTTCCGATGTTCTTTTAGATGCGACTGCATCTCATTCAGTCGCCTTGTCCCTCCATACGGTGTCGTTGTCCATCCACACCCCTCCCCCATTCTCCTCACCGCGCGAGCTGCGCTCTCCGCCGCTCACCCCCTCTCCTCTCTGATAGCGAACAATCTTTCGCGAGGGGCATTGGATTGGATTCGATTGGATTGGATTGGCTTGGCTTGGCTTGGCTTGGATTGAATTGGATTTGGATTGGATTGGATTAAAGTGGATTGTGTTGGATTGTGTTGCGTCATAGCCGCGGCAGGGGGTTCACGGCACGTTTCACGCGATGGGAGAATCAACCTAACGGAAACAACAACGGAACCCCCTATGCGTCGCATCTACTCAGGGGTTCCCGCGAGGGGAGGTGGGAGTAATTTTGTTCTTGTGTTAGGTGAAGTAAAGATGCATGACCACGCGTATTCCTCAAATTGATATTACAAAGACATCAAGCACCAAAGAGAACGCTTTTTTCGCCATTACTGTCGTCGGTACTCTACGCGGAGATTTCATGTATGTAGCTATAATATTTTCCTAATCAAGGTTTTCCTCCGCTATTAATGGGTTAGTGTTCTGCGTCCTGAGCTTTTCTGAACCTTATTCCGCTGCACGTGCCTGAAATAAAAATCGCTCGCAAAAGCGGGGAGATATAGCGCTGATGAAACTGCTGGTTTCCCGAGACATTTCGAAACACTCAGGCCCAATTTTCCCTTCATTCAAATGACACTGGCTTAACGAAAAAAAAATGGTTTGCGCAAAGAAGATTTCGAAAACAGCGGACCAGCTACCGAGGAAAAATAAAGCATGGTTTTATGAACACATATTTCGAAAATCGCATCATTTAGCCCTCCTGATTAGTTGAGATCGTGAAAGTGACTTATGGAGCGTTGAACTGCCGCAGAGGTCGACAAAAGTGAAAGCAACAGCTTAACCCCGTATTTAAAGAAGCATCAAAGCAGCGTTACTGCTAAGGTCATGACGATTGTGCTGAACTTTGTTTGACGTGGCAAATTAGACGTTCTCTGAACAGTTATCAATCCCACTTGTCTGCACTACGAGTGGACGAATTCAGGTTTGAAGCCCGACTCAAAGAAACATTCTGAGCCTACTGGGAATTGTTTCTTTCGATGTACACGGTTGATTTGGCAACGCTACTCAGAATGTCTCAGCCGTGCAATCTCAGTAATCGTTGCTTGAACCTTTACCGTTAAACGAGATAGGTACGACTCTGTGGAGCCACGTGGCTCCCTAATTAGACCAGGCTGAAGTTTTTCAGCGGGCGGCGCTGTCTGTAAGATCCGAGACACAATTACATGTGATCTCCTCCGATGTTTTCATGTAATTACTTTAAACGCTTATGAAAAATTCAACCACCTTTTAAGAAATATCTTCCTCAAGCCGTTTGGACCTTGGACCATAGCTTGACCAATCAAGTTGGAGCTAGTTATGTGACACCATTGAGAGAAGGAATGTTAGGAGAAGAGAAGGAGGGGACTTGAAGCTATGCAAAAACGTTTCTTCCTGTACAATTTTTAATCTCCCTAGGTTGTGCAATAAAGACAAACGTTTACCAGTAAGATCACCAGAGCAGTAATGAAAATCGACAGACCTTCATTCATGAGCGAGCCCAATATCAGTACCCTACCAGAAACCTGACCAGCTGCTAAGATCAGGCGTCTTCTACGATAACTGCTTAACACACTTTCACCGTCTAACCGGACTGCACTGCCTAATAGGACAAAGTTCCACAACGCAGACGCTGATTATGTAATAATGTTTAGCTGTCTCTCCCTCTCTATCTCTCTCTCTGGCTCCCTGTCCCTCTCGCTTAGAGAGTAGGCATGCAAAAAGTATCCAAGGAATGAGCAGAGAATGCGGCAAGTTGCAGCCAGACAAGCCACAAAGGGTGCCGCTAGGACCCAGCGAGGCCATTACGAGGCCTCCGGTGGAAGCTTCCACACAGGCATCCACTCCGTAAGACGAATAGCCTCTTAGAGAAGGAGGCTGGAGGCGATCTTCAGCAATCGTAACCAGAAATGGCATTTCCGGAAGGAAATTTCACTTCTGGTTACGATGTCGGCCGTTCCAGTGATGTCGGCACACTTCTGTGAAGCAGCAGCTGCGGTTTAACTGGTTGGTTCCATCCGTATCCGAAGTAGCGCTGAAACATGGACCGAAATATCGAGAACGTTCTTAGAAATATCGTGACCACTTACGCGTGCTTTTCGCAAAGTGATGCGGTTATTAGAGACGGGAGGGAACTGAACTAACCCCTTAACTGGACTGAAAATGGTCCACCTTGTTCCGAAAGCCGTACGCCTGGTATTTGGTGTCATTGGAGCATTACTCATACAGGGATATAGCCTATAGGGATATAGTCTAGGGATATAGGCTATTAGTCGATATTCCTGGAAATAAAAAAAAAGACCCTTTTTGCATCCTAAATACTTCTATAGACAATACTGCAGCTCCCTCAAGTACACTTATTATGTTACAATATTCATTGTCGGTGCTAGCACAGAGTATACATTGTGCTAAACCTAAGCTGTCAACAGAAAGAACGTAAATTAAAAGAAAAAAGATAGAATAAACACTCGTTATAACAAAGTCTTTGGATGGAAATTCGACTTTGATATACATGGTGCTTCGTTAAAAGGGGTGATGATTTTCACCCGCTGCTCTGCAGTTGGTGCTGTAAACAAATTTTCAATAGAGCGTGACTTCCAATAAATCGATTTATTTATAACGAGAGCTCAATATACGCGTCGGCAACCTAGTTCTGAGGCGGCGATGCCCGGCAACGTTGCGTCGCTCTGCGGTTCGATCGTTCGTGACGGACGCTACGTTGGTTCCCCATGCCAGCGGCTGTGCAAACGGGACCTTCGCAGTCGGCAGCTCTTGGGCTGCGGCTGCCGGTTAATGCGCCATGAATAACGGCCGCCATAGAGCAGTCGGAGGCCGTGCATCATGCATGCAGCGGCGCCCGAGCAGCAAGCGACGGCCGTCTCTTCCACTCGAGCGCAGTGGAGCGCGCACCCTCCGCACCGGTGCCCGGCGATCCCGTTGGCGCCGCCTGGATGCGCAGGCCGAAGACAAATGCGGCCGCTCTCTCCTCCGACTGCTGCTGTACTCGCGTGACTTGGCGCTCCGGGGCTCCGTCCAGCGCTGCCTGCCCTCCTTGTTCCTGTTCCGCCGGAGCACAGGCTACTTGTCAGGGCGAAGGCTGTTACGCAACTAGGGAAACTGTCACGGTCTGGCGGCGAGGAGGAAGCAAGAGGCAGAAAGGAACGAGTATTGAGGCGGAACCTTCTCTCAAGGCAATGTGCTGTACAGCCACACAATTTGCAACTAATGAAAACGAAAATTCGGCGGCAGAACGCTGAATATTGCGAAACAACGTGGTGTATATGCAATAATTTCCCTGCAGAGCTCTGAACCTAATTTAGAAGAGTATGAAAAAAAGAGCTCTGGCGTGGTGCCAATGGGAGACGTTCGGACAGAGATGACTGCGCTTCCAATTTCCTGCTGAGTATGACTCCATTATTCCTTCACCGACGCAGCATACTTTTAGAAAAGTTGTCTCTAAACAATGAAGCCTCTCTTCCTTTCTCTGTCTGTCTGTCTCTCTCTCTCTCTCTCTCTCTCTCTCTCTACTTTGATGATACTGTTGAAAAAAAAGCAAAAGACAAGTCCCCTTGCACGCTGTCCGTGTTCAGTTTCTCATAGAAGGGGTGAGCGTGGCCTCAGTGTGTACTTCTTAATTTCCCTTTGTGGGTGAATGGAGAAGGCTTCCAGTGACGTATAAATCTACAAGTCGGTGCATTGTGTCGAACTTTTCGCGCACGTCAAGCATCCCCAGGTGTTCAAAATAATTCCGCAGCTCTTTACTGCGGCGCGCCTTATTTTCCAGGTGTAGCTTCAACGCGTTAAACCCCCCAAAACTTAAATTGAAATCGGCGCATAATATAGTTAAATGCAACAAAGATTCGGCTGCTGTACAATAGGGGTGTGATCCATATCCAAGGAATTTGTGGCCGGGGTAGGAACGCTATAACGGGTGTGACATATGGTCGTAATACAGTGTACATTACGGTTCTACGCTAGCATAAGATGGCGACGACGTCAAGGTCCTTGGAACACCTCAGTCGACGAAATTTTCCCACGCCCGCCTCCAGAGGTGGAATGAGCAGCAAGGCTTTGGCAGACAGGTAACATTAACGAAATGTTCACTTGATTCGGGAACAAAGGTTGTTTACGTGCTAAAAGTAGTCTCTTAAAGGCGACGAACGGGCCCTGTAAAGCGAGGAGAGTTCATGGTATTTCTTTCATATCAGCAGAAACGAATTAATTGAGGCAACTAAACTTGGACTTAAGCAAATCCTACCCGGCGAGGTAGGTTTTCTTGTGTAGCGTGTTTTTTCACTGCTTTTCCTGGACATCATGAACCCACAGTGTCAGTCTTCCATTTTACTGTTTAAGCTCTTGGTTGCGCCGTCGATGAACAGAAAAAATACCAAGAGGACTACGAGCGCATGTGAGCGTGCGCCTCGTGATGTTACACGTAAAACAGGCACGCATCCCCGTGGGGGATCGACCAGGAATCCGGCGAAAGAAGAGCTAATGCGCCTCCTAAATAAAACTGTAAATCAGAAACCAACCGTTTCAAAACTAGAGCCGTTTAAAAACTTGGTTTCGCCGTCAATAATCAGAAAAAATGCCAAGAAAACGTCGAACGCATGAAAACGTACGTTTCGTGATGTTCCCTGGAACATGCCACGCACCTTCATAGGGGATTGGGCAGGAGTCGGGCGTAGGGAGGGCTAATGCGCCCGCTATAAAAAACTGTAAATTAGGAACTTCCGCATTTAAAGAAAGAAAGATAATGTAATCGCAAGCGAGGACTGGTTGCGCCGTCAATGCAAAGAAAAGCGACGCCACCTGTCCTCTGCTGCTGACGTCACATGCCACAGTAATTATACCGAGAC
Source organism: Haemaphysalis longicornis (assembly GCF_048455015.1). Lineage (NCBI taxonomy): Eukaryota > Metazoa > Arthropoda > Arachnida > Ixodida > Ixodidae > Haemaphysalis > Haemaphysalis longicornis. The sequence continues at coordinate 52,204,884 of NW_027526335.1, forward strand.
TTCGCTAGTTGGTACCGCCGCCAAGCTGATCTTTCTGTCCAAAATTCGAGTGGCTCGGCTTGCTTAGCTGTGTGTGCTTCTTCGCCTTCCTTCTGGTTCTTGTTGTGGCTGGCTCAGTACATGCTTGGCCTGTTCAGAATGGCGTGTCTCACGCTTAAAGGGACCGTGCAACGCTTCCGATAAACGCTTTCACTCTTTTCTTCGCGTCTTGAAGCAGTGCGGAAGCTACAGTTATCACCAGCACGCGGAGCGGCACTGCGTGATTTGCTTGTCGCACCAGATACCCCTTCGGTTGCTGCTTTGTTTTTGTGGCGACATTTTTAAGGTTGCTATCGAAAAGCGTTCATTGCCGCAACTTAATAAAAAGCGGCCAACAGCCGATACATGGCCTCAGTGACGTATTTCGGGTCGTCAAAGAACGTCAAAAGTGGGAAAGAGAGAAAAACCTTTTGAGCGAGTTTCCAAGTTATTTGATTGGCATAGAGCAGTAATTTTTGGCTGATGTACTTTGCAAATCCCTAATGTAAGTACTGGGTGTGTTGGGTGACTACGTTCTGCAAGCATTTAAGGTTTCAAAAAAAAGTTGAAAAAAGTGTTGCAGGGTCTCTTTAAGTGGACCCTGCCTACTACTGTGCGGGGAACTTGCAAAGATTTGGTCTATGCCAAATTTGACTTTACGGAGATTTACAAGCCACTGCAAGTCTACAAGGCCGTCTTGGCTAAGCGTAGTAAGAAGCCGGAGGCACTGATGATCATGGATGATTGGGTGCCTCTGTAGGTACGACCACGAGTTGATCCCCCGAAGAACAAGAAGTAGGAGAAGTACCGCAGGCCTTCAACGGTGATGGAGCGTTCGACAAAGACTTTGCTGCAACAGACGATGAAGTATACGAAGACTGAAGAAAGCACTATACAAATAATGAATGCACTTATATTTCGATTTAAATGCGAAATAATGCACTTTGCGTTCGATTTGTTCTGCTGATGAGTGCCATATACAGGGTGATAAAAATTAAACCGACACGTTTTTAAAAAAAATTAGGCGCTTAGATTTACGTGAAGACCACCTGTGAAGGGGGGCACAGAATTAGGGGGTGATTATTAACCTCGGTGGCTTAATTAACTAAAATTTAATAATTAACTGTTTAGTGGCTGCAGTAAGCAGGCACGTTTGTATTGAAATGTTGGACACAATCGTGTTTCTGTTGAGTTTCATCTGGCAGAATTATTCTAGCGCATCCGTACTACGAGATATCGAACTGCGAAGTTTAATTGACGTTCGCATAGTTACGCAAGCTAGACAGCGAAGACCCGCGCAAAAAGCCCCTCCCTTTTGTGACGTTCCTGCTACGTAGTGTGTTTAGTTTGGAAATGGGGTTGAGGCATAGGCAAAAGCAATAACTGGCACCATTTCAGCCTTGGCTGGCGTTATCGCAATCGGCAGGACCCGGAACCGCTATCGAAGCACAGAACAAAAATGAGTACTGCTTTGTGCCAGTCTTCGCTGTATAGCATGCGTAATCATGCGCACGGCAATTCAATTTCGCAGTTCGATATCTCGCAGTATGGATGCGCTAGAAGAATTCTGCCAAATGAAACTGCGTAGAAACACCATTGCATTTAACTTTTTAATGCAAACATGCCTGCTTCCTGCGTCCACTAAAAAGATAATTATTCAATTTTATTTAATTAAACCACCGCCATCAATGATTACCACCTAATTATATGTCCCCCTGGGCGCATAACCTCACTGTAGAGGTGGTCTTCACGTAAATCTAAGCCCCTAACAAAAAAAAAAAAAAACCTGTCGACTTCATTTTGATCGCTCTGTATATACAAAGACTAAACGGTTCTTAGTGACTTATTGGGGCGATCGTCGAGTTTAGCTTTGTAAGACGAACACGTTCTGCTGTGACATGAGGCTTGCTAGATTGTGCAAGCTGGCTTAATTTTTTGTTTGTATGGGGAATGCTGCATTTGTATTGCGGTGGAGTCGTAGCATCATTTAAGATTACAAAAGTTTCAATATGAACAAATTGCTGGCTAGTGCACAACATTAAATATTTCTACAAGCAGGACGTTTGGTAATGCTGCGGCCTTCAAAGAATGAGAAGAGAGTATCGGGGATCAAGCAGGCTTCGTAGCTGGTGATTAGTAAGGAAACGAGATATTTGGACGTGGCTCCTATCAGAAAATGCCCCAGAGAACTTTTCTATTCTGTCAGATGCCATCACTTTATGTACGGTGACAGTGCGTTCAGAAGTTCTTCCATTGGGGCATTCACCCAAGTTTACTAAAGAAAATAGAAGAAATAATGCGATAGCAAAACGTTTTGACCTGCCACTAACGCGACTCAGGGTAGTGCACGGTAGTTCGGTCACAACAATCCCGACGTCGATAATGAGCCCACAAGAAATGCAACTGCCGCTCCAGTAAACATGTACATGGACAAGCCAACGCGTGACTGCACCGCGACCGGGAAGTGGGAAGCTTTATAATGCGGTCAATGTACTGAGAGCAGGAATCCGCGTTGCTCTGCGATAACGGGCCCTATGCGTCGATTCTAATGGCCGAGGCAATCCGAACGAAGTTAACGAACAAACGTCGAGCCAACGTTTTCACGCTTTGATTTTCTCGTGCAAGGGTCGCTACACCAGCTACCGAGTACAAGTAGCAGGGCACACAACAAATGCGGTGTCACATCGACGGTACGTGAAGTTAAAGAATAAAAATAAAAAAAGAGCCGCGCTCACATGCCACTGTATTCTCCTCGTAGGGGAAGAACATCGACAGTTATCTTCCCGGCCGCGGCGGCGACTTTTCTGATGGAGGCGAAAAGCAAAAACGCTCGTGTGTACGAGATTTCGGCGCACGTTAAAGATCCCCAGGTGGTCAAAATTAACCCGGAGCCCTCCACTACGGCGCGCCTCATCGCCTGCGTTGCGTCGGCGCGTTAAACCCAACAATCAATCAATCAGGTTCAACTTGCGTGAACTACATACCGTTACTTCATGAACCTATCTCGTGATGGATTCTTTGGTTGGCCAATCCCTAGGGGCATCCTGCCACAATCAGCATCAGAGGCGCTGCGGACGGGGCTGGTTGAGCTGCAAGGCGCGTGGCGCTTCCCGCCACAGCTTTCCCACGGGAAATTCAGCATCTTCCTCTAAAGTTTTCAGTTCGGCGTTTCCGTTGACGTTCAGCTTCGCGTGCCTTCGTTGTATCAGTAGCTTCTTGACGTAGTTTGAATGAGTCAAGGACATAAGGCGCGTTCGTAGCACTTGCTCCTGTCCCGGATTTGTAGCGTAGTGGGAAGAGCACCGCGTACCTCCCGTTGCGGCCAGAGAATCGTGGGATCGAAGCCGGGCGCCGCTAACTATTTCTTTTTTTTATAGTGTAGTGTCGCGGAGCTGTGGGTGTAAGGAGGAGAGTTGCGCATGCGCAGTGTGAGTGTGGACGGCGCCGCCATCAACGACCGAGGACCAGGCGAGCCTAAGAAATACTTCGCATTTAAAAAAAAAGTACACTTCTTTCTCAAGCAAAAATGGGCAGGGGAGAAAACTACCTGGAGAGATGAGAAAAGAAGCCGCGAAAATATTACGTGGGGGAGGATTGAGGGAGGGAGCGATGATATCATTTCGCAGACACGGGAATAGACGGGTAAGCAGTAACTTAGAGAGCCTTTTGTTGTTTCTTTGTTGTTTCTTTGTTCGCAAGGAAAGCGCATAACAAGGCTGACGGTGTGATGGTCGACTTGAAAACTTTTACACTCCTGCCGCTTGCGTCCCCGCAAGAAGATCAGTAACCAAGTGACCATCGAAAATACACAAAAAAGCGGTTTAAGACCAAAGAGAATAGGCCGTATGTGAACAACAGCGTGAGCCTGACTGAGTAAGCGTTCTTGCTCAAAATCAGGAAAGATGACAGAACGACGCAAGAAAGTAGACTGGCAACGCCGGCTCCTAATCTCTGAAAGCGGCGTCCGTGATTACCGCGTGCGGGGTTTCCGTTCAGCTATGACACTTATAAGGCGACCTCGACGCACGCCATGTAATACAAGGCTCTTATGGTCGCAGCCTAAATATGGCGACACAGGCGAGCGGCGTCGTACCCCGCCGCGGGGTCGCTCGTAAAACACGCATCTCTGCGTGTAAGAACGCGCTGCAGGCGCCCTACGAAAGCAAAATAGACGAACGTGGCGCAAAGGTAGGGCGAGGGGAAGGAAGACAGGCGACCAACAAGACGAGCGGCGGCTGTGCCGAGCCAAGCCGAGCCGAGCCGGGCGTCATGAAGCGGGGAAACGGCGACGACCTTTGGCGAGCTAAACCAGCTGGGATGAAGAACAACGCGCGGCCCCTGTGTTCGAGCAACGTGCGTCCGACTAAGAGAAGAAGCCTTGTTCCTATATTTAGGCCCGGTGTCACTGCGGACGGATGGGCAACGAGGAAGGTGGCGCGGGGAGATATATATCCCTGCGCGCCTCTCGCCTGGATCCTGCACCGATAACGACGCCTCTCGTGGCTTCGGCCGCACCCCTGCAGGTTTATGCCTGGGTTACGAGAACGCGGCTGGAGATCGGGGGACTGAAAGCATCCAAAGAGCGCCAGGCGGACGCCTGGAAGTGCCAAGTGGGGGTGCATTTTAGCTTTTCACGGTCTGGCGTTGGGAAACTGATAGGGAATTCTCCAAGTGTTGACTGTAAGAGCGGTTTTTCGGCCAGAAACACCGCCGCTGCATTTTATACGTCCGCGAATAGACCTGCTAACGGCGAATCGAGAAAATGTTGCCTACGGCAGAAGTATTCCGAGTAACATGCGACAAACCCATAAAAAGAGGGCTAATCGTGGTGGTACACTGATTCTTCTTCGTCTTCTTCGTGTTAATAATGCAATAAAGGCGCCATTTCAATGTGGTGAGCAACGGTATCCGGGAGCCGGAGCGAACGCGAAGCAAAAATACTCTAGCAGCAGCGGAACAGACAAAACCACTGCAGTTAAATTTAGCACGCCAATTTAGCTTTCAGTATGGCGAAGGCGGGTTTGAGGGGAAAGCAATAGCCTGGAAATTACACCAATAGCAAGCCTTATTAAAATATATGGTTGATTACTCTGTCATAGGAATCAGTAAAAAACGTAGGCGAAATGTGCAGTGAAGTGTGCAGCTGAGCATTATTTCCGGGTCGGCGGCTGTCTTGTGGGTGTGCTTGGCGAGCGACGTCCTGCTGGCGAGTCGCTTCTGCAAAGGTATACTGGCGTCATTTCCGTGGCGGATATGACGTCAGTAAAATCTTGGGGTATCGCGGCATAAAACACTGTTGTGTTGAAATATAAAACCCGAAAACGAACAACCTTAACTATAACGTACTCTTTGGTACTAAAGGTTGCTTCCCCTCAAAAAGACCCCTTATGCAGGGGTGCACCCTTTACAGGCCCCTTGCTTCGTCGTACTGGCGTTACTTCCGTGACGGATATGACGTGCGCGATATCTTCGCGTATCCGGGAATAAAACACTTTCGTGTTAAAAAAAAAGACTCGCAACCTTTATATTCGTCGTATAAGAGATCCTAAGCTCATCGCTTAATAGATCGCAGAAGAGTTTCACTTGATAATAACTAGGGAAGCTGCTTCTCCTAACTGCAGCCTTTTTATAAACTCGTATTATATTTATTCAAGATGCGACTAATTGAATTTGTCTGCGCGAAAACTGAGGCCCTACAACTTCCTATGTCGCCACCTCGGAACTCAGCGCTTGTATCTTGCTTGTTATTAGCAAAAGCGACTGCTTAAAGCAGCAGACAAACTGTTTACTCTCTTAAAAATTACATTTTCCCTCCGCCTGCTTCCGGGAAAACCGTTTTAATGGCGTTACTTAACCCATGGTTGACGTTGCTGTCACGCCAGCTTTCGCAATACCAACCGCCGCTGCTGTGCTCACAAGGACAGTACGTTTGCGTCGCGTAGCGCCATCGTACGACACGGCGCGACTGAGCATGTCAGCCAATAACGCATCGTTGTCGCTACGAAGAAACAAGCAAAGAAACGAAGACACACAAACGGGCGGCGCGAGGAGACGAGCATAATTTACGATCAGCCGCCGAGCTGGGCAACGCTGGGTCGTAAATTGAAGCGCATTGATCGGCCCGGCGACTCTCGCCGAACCCTCGTGTATGCGAAAAGGCTCGGCTTGCAACCTCGGGCGCAGTTCACACATAGTTGGACGCTGTGCAAAGACTGATGCAGCGATCACGATCGGGTGGTGGCGGCTGCGATATGGCATGCACGCGCTCCGCAGCTGCAGTGCTGGGGCGATCAGGCTGGAAATGATGTTCACGCGCTTCTTGGGCGTGTTCGCAGAAAGTGTCGCTTCCCGGCGCGTTGCCTGCGCACTGACTGAAATCGCAGCCCGAACGCTTCGTCAACACGGATGACCCATTTTGAGTCAGTATGCAAACCTTGCGCGGCGGCGTGCGATCAATTTTGGCTCGATGTGAGGATTCAAGGCTCGTCACCCCGCGAATGCATCGTTAGTTGAAAGCATGCGGCCCTCTTCCGGGGGTTAGTTACCAACAATCAAATTTGGGCAGAATATTTGGCATTTTTATTTAGCTAGGCAAACATTGTATTTTGATGAAGCGTAAACGTGGGTGCTTGAGAGCTTTACCCATTCAGAGTCCAGAGGGGGCTTAGGAGTTCAGGAGCTTTACCCATCAATCAACGAATGCGACTAGGTCGAGCGGTGTATGACTATCTCGGGTATACATCATGTAGGGCGCACACCTTGGCTGTTGGAGGGGGGGCGGGATATCGTATTGCTCAAATACCCTCCCCAAAGTGCACAAGACGTTCCGTACAATTCACTTGAGCTTGGCCGCCAATATGGTCTGTTTCTTTTTAATCCAATACAGCCAGCTCGTTTTTAATATAATTATTGGACCCTTACGCAGAAAATCCGCCCTCCGACATCTGTACCAACGAAACGGCCCCTAAAAGGGCCAATGGGGCGAAGATAATAAAAGTAAAGTGATTTAATTGAAAACAAATAAAAATTTTCCCACTGGGTGGGAATCAGACCCAAGTCCTCTCGGCTACGAGTAGAAAACACATCTCCGACAATTCTTGTTTTTTTTGTTATTTTCTTTGGCACCAGTTCGGATCCTTGACTTTCTCTGACAAAAGGTTTACGTAGTGAATGGTCTGTGTCCTTCGACGCTGATAGCATTAATAACCGGTACACAGTTCGGCGTGCAATGAGTTTGGCGTTAATGTGGCCTCCATTAGTCTCAACATCAGGGTAATTATATGTTAATGCTAAGTAAGGCATAACAGCAGACCCAGACAGGTGGACTGATTAGGTGGACGGACGACCGGGGTCGTCAGAAGCTCACGCCTGATTCACCGGTTCCCATTTAGTTGTGACGCCAACGTAACCAACAGAAATTCTCACATACCCACTCAACGGTATTGGCGGCTGTTAGAGGCTCGCGGCCGATTCATGAATTACCGTTGGCTGCGACGTCAACACATCCATTTCTAGGCGCCCTCTGTGGCATTCATTTTGACAATATAGCATTCTCATTCGTGACTCAAAAGGAATGCTTAAAATTCATCTGACTTCGTTGCGTGTGGAAACTGCGTGGTTGAGAAACAGCGAATAAGCGGATGCCGAGGTTGCACGGTGCGGGACTAATAATGCTTAATTCGCTGCTCCTCAGTGGTTACTCCACAATAAAGACGTTTGCATAAATGTGCCCCCGGCGTCCAGCACACCTAACAAACCACTTCACCTGCCTTCCTACCATCGGACGCCGTCGGACGTGAAGCTAAGTAGTCATTTGTTGCACCGCCTAAACTTAAGCAAGTCTAACGCCTCCCATGACGATGTAGTAGTAAATCAACATTTGAAACGTGCTGAATCTCAAAAACCGTCCCAAAAAGCTATCCCTGAGCACTAGGGGACCGCCTTCATATCTATAGAATATATTACATCACCAGAAAATATCGTTATCCCTTTTTCATGGAAAAAAAAACGCGTTTAGAATACGAGCAAGACTCGACGAAATCACCCCTCACCAGACCAATCAAATAATTTCGTTCCATGTTGTATGGCCGTGCTAACGTACCAGCAGGATCTTGGAGTTTCACATATGGTACCTCCTAGGATGCTTTAGGGCATTTCAACGGGTTACTAATGCCTCCATTGATCTTTGTCCCGTGGGCATTTGTACCCAAGGGAGGGAGGCAGGAGCGAAGAAGCCCACACAGCCGCCGCACCCTCCTCATACATAGATGCATCTGGCAAGGTCAGGTCAAGCGCAGAGACATTGTCATGTCAAGTGCTGCAAAGCATGCATTTTCAGCTGGCCGCATCCCTCCTCTGCTCAAGCCCCGAGCGAATGTATTCATTTCCCGTTGCAATCGGTACAGGTAGGGTCAGCCGTTGTTCTGTAGAGTCAACAATAGCGACGCTTTGTCTGTAATCACGGAAGTTCGCCTCACATTGTACAAGAAAAGCAAGAACCACAATAAGCCCCTACAAAGCGATCTGTCTGTTTGTCTCGCTTTCTTTCCGGATCTTCCTTGCTTTATAAGGCAATCATGGAATACCAACTCACCCAAACCTTCAACTCACTGAACTTGTGTAAGACATGACACTTGCTCCACCGAGCACGAAAGCATAAGGAGAGTAGTAGTGTCTTATGGGGGGCCTTGGCAGCAAAGTAATGGAAAAAGGCAAACGCGCCGACAGGCCTAACTCGATTCGCCAGATCAGTTATCTTGACACGCACACGCGTTAGCACTACCTGTCTCGCTCGCTAAAGTCGTGAAGTCCATATCACGTGCATTATTCCTCTTTAATCTCTAACTAGACGACTGCAAATCAACGAACACGAACGTTCATACACATAAGCCGTGTTTTTCCGCGGGTACAGAACCACTCTCCCTGAGGGCGCTCTCTCTGAAGATGCGGAAACCGCGACAGGACACTTGACAACCGCCAGAAGAGAAAGGAACGGCACATGAAGGAAAGCCTGGCAGCTCGCCGGAGCGTTCGCCTGCTCCCGTGAGCGTGGCCGACGCGTCTGCAGCCGGCGCTGACGTGTGAGGCGTAGTCACGCCAGCGATGCGTGGCGTCGACCTTAATGAAAGCTGCCCGTCGCCGGGTCGGGAAACCCGCGGCGGTAACAGGCGTGGCCGCGAGCTTTGCGTGGGCGACGCCCACCTATTTGTCGGCCGCCCTGCGCGCGTGTGCTCAAGCCGCAGACTGTGGCGGTCACCCGCCTCGAGAGCTCAGGGCCGACCAAGCTGCGGCTTTCTTTCTGTGGGCTTCATTTTTTTATACTTCCTTCTTTTATACTTCGTTGCTTCCTTGTTTTACAAAGCTTACTCTTATTTGTGCGTTTCACTTCTGCGAACTTTATTAGACATCTGCATGCTTTGCGCGCTGGTAAGATAGAAAATATATTAGATCCCATCATAGCGACGTTGGTAACACTTTGCATCTGATAAATAGTGAAGTTATATAAAAATCATACTGAGATCTGGTTATTAGTTTTATTTCCGCTCATGTTTAGATCGAAATAGCAATAAACTACACTTATCAGAATTGCACAGGAATAGTGCTAACACTCCGACCATGCTTGCATTCGTTGTGGACGAAATTTGCGCGTTGAATTGTGGATGGCCTCTCAATTGAATACAGTCCGACAAGTCTATTCATGTATGCACATGAACTCAACAGATAAGATTTGAGTTAGGTAAAACTGGTAAAGTATTTCAACCTTGTTATGTGATGGTTGAGGAGACGATAATAATAAATGCTACTCAACTGACAACTTCATTGTTGTGAGTACAGGTGCTCGGTCACCGTGTTCTTAAAAGGGCGAAGGGTAGCGTTTGCACATGTACTCGACTAGTCATAATTTGCAACTGTAGCTTTCTTTGGGGCCGGGTAAACTGGCATAAACTCCAAGCATCTTATCCCGACCAACGAACAAATATGCCGCCAGTGATTTGACTAGGAACCTCAAAACTATTGAATATTTCCTGTCGAAATGGCAGAAATAGAAAGAGAGAGGGAGAGAGGGAGTAAAATTTTCATTAGCTGAAACGCAGAACTCGAAAGCAATCGAACAAGCCTCACGAGCCAAGTGTACTTAAAGAACAGGTCAGGCAAGCAAAGTGTGCTTAACGTATCTATGTAGGTTCGTTTGGAAGCATCTTCCCTTTTCCTCTCGTCCTATTTTGTGAACTGTGTTTGAATTCCAAAAAACAAGGAAAGTTCCGGTTGCATAGAAACGGGTTCCATCTTTCACAGATAACGCCCAAACCGCAACTGTAGCGGTTCACACGCTACAAGCGCTAAACGAGAGAACCGCGTGCACAAGGGACAAGGGGGAGCCGAGCGTCGCGGGTGGTTGTGCTTCGGCCCGTCCTCGAAAGGCGCCAAATCAAAAAGGGAATTTAAAACAGTAGGGATGCGGGAAGCCAACATCCCCAAACAGCGCTCGGCTTCCCCCCCAGAATCTATTAAGTTTGAACGCCCAGACCGTTGCGGATCCCTTCAATATGAATGACCCGTGCCCGCATCGAGCCCATCGCGTGCCCCAGCGGTTAAAACTTTTTGGGGCGTGAACACCGATAAGCGGTTATTTGCAGCGCCTCACGCGACGTGCGGGAAAAGGGGACGGAAGAGATGGGTGCAGAATTCGGGGGCCGATTGATGGATGGTTGACTGATGCAGCGTCTCAGTGGGGAGGGGGGCATGACTTATCGGCCGCCGAGACTTTGGGGCGCTTCATTGCCACGCAACCTTGAGTGCCAGCTTTAGCCACAGCGAACGCCTTTATCGAGCTGACGCCATTCTGTTGGCTGTGCAGTTGAATCTGGGAGCTTAAGGGCACTTGGCATGTGCTGTCGTTGCGCAAAGTGCCGCTTATCCGTGGTCAGCGGTTTTCTCGAAAGGTTTTGATGAACGCCCGAATGATCGGCTTCTGACACTGCATTTACGAAGCACTGCATAACAAGCAGGCATAGCACGTTCTCCGGGCTTCTCTAGCGTATTTTCGAGTGTAGTTTTTTCTCTTGATCTCAATTACCTTGCTCTTATTGTTTGAGCTTTCGGCCATGTATAATGTGCCGTCTGCGTGCCAGGAGCATCGCATTTTCCTCCACCGAGTAAACTAATGCACTCTAAAAAATAGCCAGATGTTTGCTTCACCACGAAGCTGCGGAACGGTCATTCATCGTGGCCAACTGTACGAATCTGGCGAATCACGAGGCCCAGCGTGCGAGTTTATAGTAAAGAAAAGAGAACCTGCGCAGGGAGTAACATATCAAGAAGTGTATTTTCAAGGTTGTTCCAGCGCATATTCTATTATTTACTTACCTTTCCGTTTTCTACTCCACTAGGTGCATACCCAAATTACTAATGCCTCTTCATGTTCTTTTCGTAAATTATGCCTACTTCTGCATAATCTCAGAGACGGTCCACCTAAAGTTAAGTTACTTTCATAAACCACTATAATTAGGCCTAAACTAGAATATTCTTGCGCTGTTTGGTACCCATTACAGCAAAGAATATATACTTGCAAGGAAAGAGTCAACGAACAGCTGTTCGGTTTGTTTTTCTCAATATCATCGCACACATTTTGATTCTGAGCTGAACCGAAACAATGGTGTACAAACGCTGCAGTCCAGGACGAAGTTTCTCCGCATTAAATTCCTCGACTTATTATATAACAGGAAACTTGCTCTAGGCGCGAGTCCCTTCCTGAAATTCCTTGCTACTCGTCGTACTCGTCATTCCCATTCTTTATCTCTTAACACCGTTGTTCGCTTCTACCAATGTGTTAAAATATTCTTTTTTCCCCGTAGCATAAACGATAGGAACAATACAGTAAAGCCCGCTTATATCGAACAGCGCGAGGATTGTGAAATAGTTCGATATAGCAAAAAAACTTATATGAGAGCAATCTTGCCGACGGAGTCACGAGCTAACGCTGATATCTTACCACCCTGCAGTTCACTATTGGTACGACACTTTCTCGGAAAGAAAACAATAATTTATTGGGGCGGAAGAACTGCGGGAGTGTAGCCTGCTTCTTGGAGCACAACGCGTTGCTGGTGACTGCTTGCTCCATGGTATGTAAACAGTCAACAAGCACAAGACCGCTGCCCTCAATGGCACTGCAGTATCGCCGTAGCAGGGCCACGGCAGCGACGGCTTCGCTCGTGCTCGGAAGCGGTACGGAGTCCTCGGCGTCTTCGACAGAGCGGAGGCAAGCCTGGATACAAGCGAATGATGGCGAACCCAGCGAACCGAGCAAGCGCGGGCAGTGAGTGGCACGGAATTGAAGTTCGGTGACACCGCAGCCCGCAGCGCCCAATGTGGCGCTTTCAGCTCTAACGGCATGCATGCGTGGAGCTGGTCCACTCTGCCACCGCCGGTTTGGACGCGCCCGACCTCGCGCGGGAGTCGCAAGCGAGACCCGCGTCACCGCAGCGCGCCAATGTATTGCGGAAAAGCCTGCCGCATGCCTGAGGAAAGCGAAAAATCTCGCGAGGGATAGTTCGATATATCCATTGTGAGCAAAATCGCGTTCGATATAAAAAGTTTGAAATGCATGTATTTTTTACCAGAATTATACAAGGGTTCGATATATGCAATAATTCGATATATCCGTGTTCGATATAAGCGGGCTTTACTGTATACCCGAACAACTTCTGAACTCTGGCGATTTAGTAGAAGCTAATGTTTAGTTGTTCCTGGAGACCAGTGTTTTCTATACTACTTTTCAACGTTTCCATTATTGCCGCTTGCACTGTGTACTGTATTGTACCTTCGTTGATGTTCACACTTCGTGCCCCTTCTGTCAAATGGGCCTCTGGCCTGCGGTATGTTCTCAAATAAATAAATTAAATAGAATCGCATGCTGTGCCTCGCCAGTCACCAAAATCGCACATTTGGTCACGCTGATTAGCTTTTCGGGAGCATTGTTGTGAAGCCAACTTGACGCTATTTTTAGACTATGCTTTTCGCTTTAAATAAATCAGAGATCCGGGTGAAGCCAAATCACAAAAATACTGAAGTTTTCAGTCGTATTACTCTCCCATTAAGATACTCTAAAACGCTCATCAGCGTCCTTTTGTAAAATTTAAGGGACAAAAACGCCTCTTCTAATTAACCCAAAAATTATATTTAAACGACTTAAAATTATCGGGAGTCGACGGGATATGTGTCGGTGCGCGTTCCCGCGAGGTTTATTATGCAGCGCTAAGTCAGGAGGTCAAAGAGCACCGAAAAGAAGAATGGATACACAGAATAATGTATGCATAGAGGGACCAGGCAGACAGGGCTTTCCTTCTAATTACGTTTTACGTGCAAGGTTTTCTGACCACGAGTCCTTGAAGTCATCGGGGGGGCGGCAGTGATGTCGTAACGTGCGCAATTGTTATTGGCTAACGCGAAGAACAGCAAGGGGTGCCAAGTGGCGGGCAGTTTAAAGTTGCTAGTTTCACGTTGCCCAGAGAGAGAGAGAGAGAGAGAGAGAGAGAGAGAGAGAGAGAGAGAGAGAGAGAGAGACAACTTGGGAAGAGGTTATGTGTAAGGGAACAGCAGCTGCATCCACAAGCGTGCTAGTCACTCAAGTGAAGGTCGCTCGGAAACGATGATGAGTCGGCGGGACGAGGGCTAATAGCGGAACTAACGTGCCACCTTTTCTCTGTGTACGTAGTGACCGCGACATTGATAATTGCTCAAACACACTGACTTTCGACAGGTGTGTGAGTCCGCGCCTACTGACGAAAAGTTGCATCACCACCCCCAGAAGGCCGCACCAAAATAACTATGTTCTGTTTTTTAACAACGCACTTGTAGTAGCAGCGACATCATGAGGTTATCAGTGATGATGATGCTTGGATGTAATGACGCAAGGCCAACTGGGGCAAAGGACGCCAAAACAGTGGTTATATATGAGGGATCAAGACGTGAACACTAAAAGCGCCTCACAAGTACAACAGTGAAATTAGTGAAAAACAATGAGGATGGCTGCTGTAGAGGGCCAGTTATGTGAACTGTTTACATCATGTTGTGTCAAGTGCCTTACATTGAATGAGCATGCGGATGACGCATAGGCCCTCCACACCTGCTGCACATGGGTCTTGGTTATCCAGTGAGCAGGTGGGAATGTGAGGTTACCCAGTGGTGAATATGTCAACCCTCTAGAATCCACTCGAGTGACGACTACTTAAAAGCAAAGCCAACAGCGCGCACCGATGGAGGTGGTTCAGAAGCGACTGTAGTCCCGCCTTGCATTCAAAATAGCTTGTGTGAATGACAGGAGTGAGAGTGGCTACGAGAGGCGCGTCTTTCACGTCACCAGCTGATGTCATCTGGCATTCAGCACTCGCTCACCCAGCCGACGCATAGAGGTTTGAAAAAAGGGTGCCACGCCCATGCCTCGTCTAGCGAAATAGGTTGCACTTACAATAGGCCTGTGAGGAGGCATGGTTAAGCCATCTTTCCCCGCCTATCACCGGATCCTCACGCAATTTTTTCTTTAAATTCGAACAATATCGTTTGCCGCTCCACCACACTCCTCGCTCCTCAACTTTGCTTCAAAAACTATACTTCTGCCAGCCAAGTACGTTGTTGGCGAAGACGTTGGGCAATAAAATATTCCTTGTATTCACCGCATGTGCATTCCAGCAGTCCTTCTATTGAATCGGAAGCGATCTCAAAGTGCCCCCTGTGGCGGAAGGACGGTTAAACATTGCTTACAATTCTTGGAACATTGATCGCGCGAAGGCTGCACCGCATTTAAAGGGTGGAGCCCACTCGTGCTCCCCAGAAAACTAGCTTCTCAGAAGAACCGCGCCACGAAGAGTAAACACGAGCTGACGTATTTTCCCCAGAACGAGGTTTGCTTGCGTTCGCTTGTTCGGGTGCCTCGGGGTCTGCAGTATGGAACCGCGAGAATCGCCGCCACCGTCACGCTAAGCCGCGCCCCATATTTTCTCTTCTTGCCTTTTCTCTCGAGCTCCGGGTCTCGACGAAAGAAGGAGGAACGGGTTAGAGTGAGTAGCGTGTCGGAGGAGCGCGGTGGACGAAGGAAAACGCTTAATGTTATTTCTCGTTTACGCGCCGCTAATTTTCCCGGCGTGAGAGGAAGAAGCGAATGATCGGCGGAGGCTGGAAAACGACGGGCGTTGCGGCCGCCTCTGCGATTCCTTGCGCCGGTGGTGCCTCGCATCTGTACGCATTGAGGCGAGTACCACCGTTTTGAGAGCCGGAAAAGGAGGAGAAACAACGCTGAACGATGGCGGACGCGTTCTTCTCCTCTCGAGTAACGGAGGACTCGCGGAAGGGGCAGGCAAGATAACAGCAAAGGCGGCACGGAAGGGGAATTAGAAAGACAGCCAGAGGAAGAGTGCAAGAAAGACAAAAGGAGATAAATGAAGATAGGGTGTGTGTAGGAGAGCATAGGCGTGGTTAGTGCGCGCCTTCCGAGGAACAAGAAAAATAAAGGACAGAAGAGGAGATACGACTAAGAAAACAGCGCTTCGAAAGCGCAGGCAAGAGAAGCACCACTGACGAATGCCAGGTATGCACCGCCACGACAGCGGATGCAGAGAGGCAGGCCGCCGGTCGACTTCGCGAAGGACGATGCGCTGGATGGCCGTCTTTAACGGGACGCTGGGCCCAGCGCGGCTCTGAAGTCATGCTGCCGCTGCGTCAGTTGCTCCTTCTGAACAAGACACGGAAATAATAATAACGATTATAATGAGGAGGATGACCATCGTGATGATGATGCCCTAAAGAAACAAGCATGATTTTTCTTCGTTCTCATTTTCAGCAAAGCTTGAAGTAGTAGTAGTAGTAAACGTTCATTGGAGCAAAAGGGAAAGGGAAAAGGGTGGTGGTGAAGCGTCCCTAGTCCAGGATACCTCTCGACCGGGCCGACTCAATGGCCCGAGAAACCAAGGCCCTCTGGCGGGCCGGGTCCGGGCTGGTCAGCTCAGTCTCCCACTGCTCCAGGGTGGGGAAGGGGGGTGGGTTAGGGGAGTGGGGACAGGAGTATACGAGGTGGAATGTGGTGAGTGCGGTGTCGCAGTGTTGGCATTGACGGGGGTAGATAGTGGGTGCGATCTGGTGGAGGATGACGTGGTTGTAAAAGGTACCGGTCTGAAGGCGACGATATATTATGGCTTGCTGGTTGGTTAGGGAGTGGTGTGGAGGGGGGTAGACTCGGCGGGTAAGGGTGTAGTGGGACAGAAGGGCATTGTACGTGTTATCAAGAGGAATTTGGAGGAGGTCGTCGTTCGTGCGGGGTGATGGAATCACTTGACCATCGGTGGAGAATGCCCGGAAGTGCAGAGCTCGGGCGGCGGCGTGGGCCGCTTCATTCCCCGGAAGGCCGGAGTGTCCGGGAGTCCAGACGATCGTAATGGTGGTCTCGTCAGGTAGACGCTGGAGAAGTGGAATGGCCTGGGGTGGGGCTAGACCTGCCTGGTAGAGGCGGCATGCCTGCTGTGAGTCGGAGACTACAGTGATGTGCGGATGCTTGGCATGGGTGGTGGCTGCGAAGGCGATTGCCAGAGCTTCTGCCGTCTGTATTTTGTTGGTGTGCGTGGTGACAGCCGTGGAGATTCGGCCAGCGTGATTTAGGGTGACCAAAGTTGTGCGTCGAGCGCAGGAGTCATAGGCGACGTCAGTGTAACGGACCTGGGGGTCATCTGCTAGCTTCTTCATGAGATAGCGGACCCGCGCTTCCCGACGGCCTCTGTTGAAGGTGGGATGCATATGTCGTGGTATGGGGGAAACGTGGATACGGTGCTTGATGGTAGTTGGGAAGCGTTGTGGTCGGTCTTGATTTAGCGGTGCAGGGTAGCCGAGCGTGCGGAGAACGGAATGGCCAGTTGGCGTTAAGCTGAGGCGTTGAAGTTGGGAGTTCCGCTGAGCCTCCACAAGCGCGCCAAGGACGTTGTGTATGCCCAGCTTGAGCAGTTTGTCCGTAGAAGTGTAAATGGGGAGGCCAAGAGCCGTTTTGTATGCTCTACGAATGAGGGCTTCAATTTTAGCGGTTTCTTGTGTTCGAAGATTGAGGTACGGTGTGGCATAGGTGATTTTGCTGATCAGGAGAGCTTGGACCAGACGACAAATTTCCCATTCAGTGAGGCCGTGATGTCGGCTGCGGATTCTGCGGATAAGATGGGTTAGGCGAGTAATGGATGTCTGGGGTTGCGGAATGAGCGCTGTACCCGTGCCGTCCCGATGGAAGGGGACGCCGAGGACGCGGAGGGTGGTCACGGAGGGGATAAGGTCGCCTTGAATCGACACTTCAGGATCAGGTGTGGGAGGAGGAGGGCGGCCACGTGATCGGGCCCGCAGGATGAGAAGGGCTGATTTGGCAGGTTCACAGGTCAGGCCCCTGGGACGTAGGTAGTTGACGGTGGTGTCTACTGCTTTTTGGAGGGCGTCTTGCTGTTCTCCACTGGAACCAGAGGTAGTCCAGAAAGTAATGTCGTCGGCGTATATGGCATGTTGAAGGTTGGGTATTTTGTTCAGAAGAGTAGGTAGTTCAAGTAATGCGATATTGAAAAGTAGGGGGGATATTACAGATCCTTGCGGTGTCCCTTTAGGGGGTGTTCTGATGATGGCCGAGGTTAGACTTCCGAGCTTGATAGTAGCCGTGCGCTCTCGGAGAAACGCTGCAACGTAGTTGAAGGTGCGAGACCCGCAGTGGGTGGCGTTGAGGTTGTCTAGAATCGCTTGGTGAGTAACGTTGTCAAATGCGCCTTTTGCATCCAGCGCAAGGATGGTGCGAGGCGTGGTGCGGCTGAGATGGTCTAGCACCTGCTCCTTAAGTTGTAAAAGAATGTCCTGCGTTGACAGTTTGGCGCGAAAACCAAACATTGTCAGTGGATATAAATGCTTTTCTTCGAGGTAGTCGGTGAGGTGGTGATGTACAAGTCGCTCGAACAGTTTGCCAATGCATGAGGTAAGGGCGATCGGACGTAGTGATGTTAGCGAAACAGGTTTGTGGGGTTTTGGGATTAAATAAATTTCCGAATGCCGCCACTGCTCTGGAAGAGTGCCCTTCGTCCAGTGAGTGTTGAACAGTTGCAAGAGGGAGTCGAGGTCAAGGATGTCGAGGTTACGAAGGAGGCGGTTTGTAATGCGATCTTTGCCAGGTGTGGTATTACGTTTCAGATTAGTTAATATGGCCTGTAATTCTTCCATGGTGAACGGGGCGTCGAGTGCAGGGTTGGGATGGCCGGTGTAAGTCTGGGTGGGGGGAGAGGGGTAGGTTGCGGGCGCGCCGAAGAGGTTCGTCTGAGCTGCGTGGAGCAAATCTCTCGGGTGAAGAGAGCTGTTTCGAATAAGCCTCTGTATTTGGTGGTTACTTTGGGTACGGGAGGTGGTGCTGTCAAGTAGGTGGCGAAGTAGGTGCCAGGTACGTTTAGAGCTTAGCGTGCCTTTGAGTTGGTCGCATAGCGAGAACCAGTTCTGCCGATGAAGCGTGTAGGCATATTCCTTCGCTTGGATAGAGAGGAGGGCAATGCGTTTCTTGAGTGTTTTATTGTGGCGCTGATGTTTCCAGCGTTTAGTGAGGTTGCGGCGCGCCTCCCAGATATGTAGCAGGTGGCCGTCGACTGCTGGGTGATCGTCGGTAAGTGTCACTTCGTGAGTGTAGCGCTTGAATTTTTGTTCCAGTGCCTCCGTCCAGGCATTGAGATCATCCATAATGGGGGGAAGGGCCTTGGCGTCCTTTCTGAAGGAGGGCCAGTCTGTTAGTTTGGCAGTGCCTCTGCTGAGCGGTTTCTTGTGCACCGGTAGCTGTATGGTGATGATATAATGATCGCTGCCGAGGGTTTCCGAGTGACAGGTCCAGTTGGTATGAGGGCAATTCCGGGACCATGTGAGGTCCGGAATGGTGTCACGAGTGACACTGTTGCCAATTCTAGTGGGCATAGAAAGGTCATTTTGTAACATGAGGTCGTGGTTGTGTGTGGCTCGGATTAAGGCTGCACCTTTTTTTGTGGCCCGTGGGTAACCCCAAGCAGGGTGAGGGGCGTTGAAGTCCCCTAGGACAAGGAGGGGATCACGTTGCGAGATTCGAGTGGCAGCGTGGAGAAGTTCCTCGATCGCGCGGAAGTTCTGTCTGGGAGGGCTATATATGTTTAGGATGTACGTGCTCGGGTGGAGTGGTTGACGGGGCAGCAGTTCGACAAACGTGTTGGGGATGTCCTGATCGAGCGAATGCGCCTGGGCAGGAAGGGAGCTGTGCACCAGTACTGCCGTCCGATGAAGGGTGTCTTGCGTGTAGGTTTGGTATCCAGGAAGAGTAGGGTGAGGAGTGTCTGTTTCTTGCAGCGCTAGGACATCGGAGTGAGACAAGGTGAGGTAAAGTGCTAGCTGAGATCTCTTGTTGTTGTAGGAGCGACAGTTCCACTGTAGTATGGAAAGTCGGTCGTCTGGCGGTTTAGTCATAATACGGGTGATGCTTGGATTTCTTGGGGAGATGAGAGGAGTGAAGTGATTCTGAGATGCTTCGGAATGCTAGTTCTAGCTTGGCCTGTCTGTCAGTGAGAGTCTGGAGTCCTTCGCATAGCGGGGTAATCATTGCTGTGTGTGATTCTGTGATCTGTTTCACAGTTTGAGAGAGTTTCTCTTCCATGTTGGCGAGTATTCGTTCCAGGTCGATGGATGGTGGTGGGGAAGGGGGCAGGGGTTTCGCCGCAAGGTTTTGGATTTGCTTGGTGATTTCAGAGAGCTGCTGGAGGACCTCGTTGGTTTTCTGTTGGATGTGTGTAATGACTTGAGCGAAAGTGAACGGGGAGGCAGGTGGTGGGGAGTGGGGAGTGGATGGAGCAGAAGGAGAGTGAGAAACTTTGGCTGACCAGCTTACCGGTTGGATGTCTGGCTGGGATACTTGTGGCGGTGGCCGTCTTGTTTGGAGGGGGTGCAGGGTCGGAAAGTCCTCTTGAAAGTCGAGGGGGCTGTGCTTCGAGTTTGGAGTGGTTGAATCTTGGCGGCGCTTAGGAGCGACAGGAAGGTGGCGTTTTGGACAGTCCTTACTTGCAGTGATATGGGGCGCGTTGCACAATTTGCATTGGGGCTGGCAGGTGTGGTCCGCAGCTTGATCTGAAGTATCACAATTCGTGCACAGTTGTCGTTGTGGATGAGGGCAGACGTCTAGCCGATGGCCCATCTCGCCACATTGCTTGCACACTTGGATGACACGCCGATATGGGCGACATCGGATCAGTTCGCAGTTGAATTTCACGTAATAAGGCACACGGGTGCCATTGAAAGTGAGGAGTGCCGATTTGGAGCGGCCCATAAGGCGTGCATGAATCAGGTATGGGCGGTTTGTATCTAAGTAGTCCAGAAGCTTCTCAGGAGTGATGTCGTCGGGGAGGCCATGTATGACCCCCCGTGACGTCCCTGGGCGTGGCTTCATGTACGCAGTGACTTCCATCTGTGTTGTCCGGAGCGGGATGCTTGTGAGTTGCGCGAGCCTGTCGGCGACATACGGGTCTGGTGTGCCAATCACAAACAAGTTTTGTTGAGGTTGCACTTGCAATGTGATGAGGGCGCGAAATTGCTTGTCTTGGATTCCACTGGCTTGAGAGAGGCCTTGCGATATGTCGTGATTGGAGAGGTCTTGAACCCGGTGCCCTTTTTGCGGCCGGAAAACAGTGACGTAGTGGGTAGATGGAATTCTGGGCGGAGGTATGAGGGGCTTGGTCGGGGTGGGTTTGGGAGTCTCTGGAGTACTTTCCAGCTTGTCGTTGCGGTGTTTATACTTGCGAGAGGCCACAGCCTCTAACCATGGGCTGGGGGCGTGAATAGTGCGCCCGCTGAGGGCGTCGTAACTGATGGAAGGGTGGTCACTTGGTTGAGTGGCGTTGCCGGGGGCGTCCGCGTTGGTGGTGTCCATTGGTGCACGTGCGGCGGCGTTGTGCGAGGTGTCTACGTCGCAATCCATGGAAGGAGTGTCCGTTGGCTGAATGACGTTACCAGGGGCGTTCGCGTTAGAGGCAGCGTTGTGCGAGGTACCTGCGTCTTCGTGAGGCATTATTGCGGACAGCTGAGCGCGCCCGGTGCGGCCGACGTGGCAGGAGAGAGGCGCAGGTGGCCGCGCTGCGCCGGCTTGGGAGGATGGCGACCGCACTCACTAGGCCTGGTGGCGAGGCCTAGCAGTGGGGCCGGCGTGGTCGGTTGAGAAGGTCCCGTTGCCGAGCTGTCTGGTGAGTGAGAAGTCCAGACGGGGTGTCCGCAGGTTCCCGGTGATGTAAGGAGCCCAGTGGTGTAGTCAGCGAATGGCCAGAAGCGGTAGATCGGGTTTGGAAGAGCTTAAAACGGGAGCCGAAACAAGCCGTGTTCGACTGTGTTGGCCCCCTGGCGGCCGATCCAGCAAAGCTTGAAGAACTCACGTTTTGTCAACGCATGCCAACACTTCCCCGGGGCAGGTTTTAATAGTGAACCGTTGGGAGCACTTTGCGGTGAAGAATTATTTCCCACTTTTACTCTTTAGACGAAAGAGCATGTTGGCAAGATGAGCGGGAGGTGCAGAAGCTGCTATCGATGCAGCACGTATGCTTGGGAACATATTCGATTTTTACGTTTCACAGGCAGTAAAAGAAAGAGTTAGAGGTGGTATTTTCTCCTCAACATATGTCCGGAATTGAAATAATTCTACACGTTAGCTACTAGTTTTAGCAGGTGGCATTTACTGGTACGTTTTCACTCATACACACATTTATTGTTTCAGTAGTAAGTAAAACTAAGCTTGTTGGTATTTTCATAGAGAAAGAAATACTAAATAGAGAGGACACTCCCACAGAACACTGCGGTCGAATTGAGTGTAGCGTGTGTACGAGATTTCGGCGCATGTTAACGATCCCCAGGTGGTCAAAATTAATCCGGAGCCCTCCACCACAGCGCGCCTCATCGCCTGCGTTGGGTCGGCGCGTTAAACCCCACAATAAATCAATCAATTGAGTGTAGCACACCGAGCGACTAGACAAAGAACTAACTGCTAACTTTCGGTTTCGGTTTCGCGGACACCAGTTTGAGCGGGTAGTTTTAATGGCTGGAAAGCGGTGCTCATGGCGACGGGCATCTGAGCTGTATTCCGATACTTTCATGAGTTGGTTACAGCGTTATTTCAGTATATCTGTCTCAGCTTAGTGTCCGCATGCTTTTGAAAGAAAAAATAAACCTTTGAAATGTGAAGTTGCCTTTTAAAAGTACCATTTACGGACGGTTATAACTTACAGTTCGATTGTGTGTTCATCTTGTCACGCCACATAAAAGAGACCTATAATACATGAAGAAATATTTATTGTACGGCATAAATGTAACAAAAAATTACCAATGTCACCTTTGTCCACAATACACGCAGAATAATAAAGAGTGAGTAAAATTACACACCCGGGAAACAGTACCGAGTAGTGAGACGAAAACCTGGTTTCAAGAAATAAAAATACCAGCAACAAGTCACTGTACCACCACCACAAACATGATTTATTCACCACGGTAATCGAAAACGCAGAGAATACAGAGAAATCTGTAGTTTTATTTGTGCCTATAGCTTCCGAAGACTATCTGAAGTGACAATCATACAAAACATTATCAGCCATAATAAAATGTAGACACTGGGATACTCGCGAGTGTTCACGACAAGTTTTGCACATCGAATGTTTTTTACGTTGGCATTTTTAGTTAAAATGGGAAAGAAAGGAAACACTTGTGCCTTGTTTACCAAAAAGGCTTTGATGAAATCGTTTAATTAATCATAAACCCCAATGAGGTATGCTGCCTCTCGGCAGCTACTAATCAGTAGTGGTATTTGAACAGATATCACACGTAAAACCTCTAAGAGAAATAAAAAAACGATTTTATATTGGCCCCTGGCAAGCGTGCAATTCCCCAAGAAGCAGGGTTAGCTTCCCAAAGCGTTGCCTTCCCAGTAAAGGCAAAGGGCTAGACTGCAGATTTTAGGTACTTGTACGTAGGGAACCGGCAGCTTCCAGGTTCCACCAAGGCACAGAAATTCACGTGTTCCGAAGCCAATACGAACACTCTAACGTAAAAACAGGGAAGACGTTTACGCTTGTTGTGTATGAGACAATGGCGACATTTTACAGAGTCCAATCAGGTAACGCGACAACATTTGTGGGACCACGCGCCGCATTTTCATCATTTCAAACATGCAGTCGAGCACAATTTCAAAAGTTCCGCGCACAGGGGCCCAATTGAACTTCCAAACATTCCACAACTAGCCACCACGCAATGAGGAATGCTACTTGACTACACTTTGCATCATACATGTTTCACAATCCACCATGTGGCATGACAGAGGTTAAAAAGGTTTATGCCAATATATGCTCGCGGATTATATCAGATACGTATATATAACATGCCGTTATACATTTTACCTGCCTGGTGACAACAAAGAAGATCACAGTGCAATTTTTTTAAGAGGCACATCATGCGCACACTTCGTATATTTGAAAGCTGTGCTTCAACTGGAAACGAAGGGGCCGGAAAGGACCACCGCAGAGCACGGTCGGCGTACACTACATTCACAATAGGGACATCTATTAGCCACAGTGCGAGTTCACATTTGGGCAGAAACAAAAACCGGATTCAAGTTTTCCCTTTTGAGGTGTTACACTAAGTAGCGACGAGCTAATAAGGCACAGCAAAAGAGCCATCCTTACTGAGGACGTTTTTAGAGCATTTGACAACGTAGGTCCCGACACATTCTCTTCCATCTAATTCACTCCAGCAATACGCAGCTGGTAAGGTAAAAAACAACGACATTTAGCATGACTTTTCTGCGTAGAAATCCTCATATTGTAAAAAGATTTTTCGTAAATGTACTGCTTTAAAGTTTTAGAGCTAACAGGAGCGATAATTTGCGACTAGATTTTGAAGGCTGGACGTTGTTGTGAGCGGTTTTAACGTAATGAGGCACGTCAGGGATAAAAATCCCCTTGCTCCTTGCGTCAAGACTAGGTTTTTCAGTTGTCACGCCTTATTGATTGCCGAGATTTGCATTCGATTTCCGGCCGGATGCTAAAGGCAAGGTTCAAAAGATGGGGTATATTTGCCGTACTCCCCAGCAGCATCAATAAAGCAGCAAGAAGCACTACAGGGAGTCATTGATACAACTGGATAATACTGGGAAAAGAGCTGACACGGTCATTTTTGTGAGTCGTGTGTGGGAAGGATTCATGAAGTCGTGTGCTATTAAGTGTTTACAGCATGCCTGGTATGAAGAATGCAGTTGGCTGGTTGGCCTTGTCTTGATTTCACCTCTTCAAGTGTAGGCCTCCAATGCTGTATACCTGCATACGTGATTAAGGAAACAGCACGCAAGCTGTTTGCAGTGACGAATGTCCTGCGAATAGTCAGTAAATTTCACCACAACTAGTACTCAAGTATGGCCTCCAGCACACGCCATTCATATAAAACATATGAAATTCTCTTATTCGATTCAGTGATCATGCGGTCGCGCTGTTACGAACACTGGAAATACGCATGCTTTTGTTATTGCACAAAAGTGATTACGCACATTCTTAGCGCAATTTAGGTATTGTTTGGTATAATAAAAATTATAATGCTGCTCACATAACCTGAATCTCTTTGTCTTTTTTGTCAAAACCGGAAAAAACAGTGATAGAGAAATGAAGGTAATACCAAGCCCAAACACACCCGTTGTCCCATGGGATGTGAAAGAAACGCATTCTGAGACCGGGTACCTGGCGAGCGTATATTTGGCCGCTGTATGGGCACCATGGCACGCAGAAGTGAGCATCTTATCGGTGAACCTCCGTGGCCATTGGCTGAAAAACATGGGAAGAACACGCACAGCTCAGTGAATGGGTTCAACATGCTCAATACATGCTTTATAAAACTAGCCAAAATATGTCTAGATGACTAAGAGCAAATAATTAAAAACTTCAAGTACGCAGCAGTTGTATACAGTGCCTGCGATGCAAGACTTGATGTACAATGTATTTGATTGATTGTGGGGTGTAACGCGCCGACGCAACGCAGGCGATGAGGCGCGCCGTAGTGGAGGGCTCCGGATTAATTTTGACCACCTGGGGATCTTTATCGTGCGCCGAAATCTCGTACACACGGGCGTTTTCGCTTTTCGCCTCCATCAGAAAAGCGGCCGCCGCGGCCGGGAATCGAACCCGCGACCTCGTGCTCAGCAGCGCAACGCCTTAGCCACTGAGCCACCGCGGTTGATGTACAATGTAGAACGAACACCCAATTTGAAGGTTTCAATTTACTGCATACTCACGGTGCCTCGAGCAAAGCTGTCATTTGCCGACTGATGACGCGTGTTCACCGCAGTTGACGCGCCATACCGAAGCGAACCGCGTGCGCCTTTGGCGTCGGTGAGTGGGTTCGCGGGTACGCAGGCAGCGCACAATAAATGGCGCACGTGCAAAAGTTTATGAGTGTACGGATGCTCTTTGCGCTCAAACCAGCCAATAATGCGGTTACTTCATTGCGTACTTTTGCATGGATGGCAGTGCAGTGCATCACATCAAAATACACAATAGCAGCGATAGCTGGCCAAGCTAGCCATGGATGGCTAGTACAATAATCCAACGCAGCGTGCGGCTCACGTAACTAAAGTGCAGCCACACCGCACGACGCTTGTTTTGCCTCCGGACCGCTAGCCAGCCGGCCACTTCCGCACGCAGCTCACCGCCATCGTTTGCGGCACGTGAACGTTACGCGCGACGACGGGCGCATACCGCTGACATTCCTCACTGCTTGAGAAAACGGCAAAACCTCCCCAAAATATTATTACGTCCGGCTAAAAAAAAAATGGCCTGTTAGGCATTTCCTGTAGATTTCCTAAGCTCTTATCTGAAAGACGCAGAACCAGCTCTGTCTGATTTCACTAAAGCTACGCGATTCTCGCAGCGTTCGAAGCACAATGAAACGTAAATACGATACCGCACACCAGCACTTTTAATAAAAAAATTATCTCATTTCGTTCAGGATGTAAAACTGATGCCACGAACAAAGCACCAGGGGTTTCTTTCTCCACAAGAGAAGTGAAGTTATCACAAGGCTGCAGAAACGCGCTTGTAAACGCTGCCTAAAGAGCCAAATGGCGGCTTCTGCTTACGGCTTGGCCAGGCTTGCCTTCATATCATTAATAAAGAAACAACAAAAGTGTACATTAACAACTAATCAAATTGTTACATAAACAAACCTGTGTAGCCTAAAAAGCAACAAAATTTTAGAAGTATAATATTGTGTGCTAAGTAGTAGTAGTAGTATAAACGTTCATTTGCCACAAATGGTAAAGGAGCGAAGGATGATATCCTGCGTTGTTCTTGAGGTGATTGTCCCCTTTGGTTGTCGTCCCTAGTCGGGTATGCCATGGCCTGCCGCAGCACGAAGAGCCCGGGTCACCAGGCCACGCTGGTTCTCCAGGACCGCGCCGGTCAGCACGGCCTCCCACTGCTCCGGTGATGGCGCCAGGACCTCCGGTAGTAGTTCCTTGACGCCCTTACACTCCCACACCATGTGGCACAGGGTGTTGGGCGTTCCGCTGCAGAACTGGCATTCGAAGCTCTATAATGGGGAGTACATCATAAGCAATTGTGTGGCATGTGGGAAGGAATTTGTCTGAAGTCTTCGTAGTTGTGTTGATTCTTCTCTGGTGAGCTTTGGATGTGGAGGTGGGTATTTCCTTCTTGTAAGCCTGAGGTGTTCCAAGATGTCTTTGCTTCGTTTGGCAATGGGATGGCTGTGCGGTATCCCGGGCAAGACGTGTGTTCCCGACAAGGGAACGGCCTGGAGTGAAAGGTCTCGGGCTACGGCGTCGGCCGCAACGTTACCTTCTAGGGATTCGTGCAGCGTTGTCCACACGATATATATGTCTAGTGGGTTTCGGCGTGCTTGGAAAGTCTTGGATAATATTCGAAGCGCCGTTTTAGAAATTCGTCCTTTTTGGTAATTCCTGCAGGCTGCTTGCGAGTCTGTGAGCACTGTGATTTGCTCTTTGGTTTCCGGCGCTGTGGTGATGGCAAGCGCAACCGCTGCCTCCTCCGCCGAGTCCGGGTCTCCCGTCTTGATTGTTGCTGATGATAGGTGGGAAATAATTTTTTACCAGTCCCGCCAACTTCCGGAAGGATTAAAAGTTAATCGTTCAGGTGACCATGACGCAATAATTCGGCCGGGTTTTGCCCGAGTGTCCTCTCTTTACATTTTTTTCTGCTATTGTATCATTTTCGAACAGCGCTAGAAAAGCACGGACGCGGACAAAATGAACAATACAGACGCTTATCATTTGCCCAAGCAGCATCTTGGAAGAAAACAGCGGGAGTTCGTTAGTAAGTGATTAGTTCACAAACCGACTCCAGGTAAAACATTTGCACTGATTTAAAACGTTTGCTCTGATGCGTGCTCAGCGCCGTACACTTTTTGAACGAACCAATAACAAGACATGGTCATGCGTGCACGGACCATTTTGCTCGTTCCCAGCACGGAAAACAACTTAGGCCCAACAGCTACCTGCAATAGATAACCCTGAAGATCGAAGCATTTGTTTGGACAAAAGGCCGTAACCTGTTTAAATCACCCATTTCTGTGCACTGGGCGCTCAGCACGCGGTAGGGAAAGCGGCGCTTGCATCAACAGACGAACGCACGAGTGACGCGATCCTCTAATTTGGTACAAGAGTCAGAATCAATTGCAATAACGGACGCGTCGGCTAGTCGAACCTTCTCTCTCCCTGACCGCGTCCATTGCAAAGGTCGTTAGGGCGCTCGCTGTGCTTCCCTTTTCGTCTTCTATCTCGCCCTCTTTCTTTCTTTCTTTCTTTCTTTCTTTCTTTCTTTCTTTCTTTCTTTCTTTCCACTGTGAATAAATTCGGAGCCTTTGTTACCTCCTTCCCCTGTATGAGCATTTGCCTGCCGTTGGCTTCCTCCCACTTCTCCCTGACTCACGTATCGTCGCTGATCGATTGCCGCTTTTATTGAATTCCGGCTGCCGGGTCGGGCCGGTTTTCCACACCTTCCCCCCCCCCCCCCCCCCTTCCGGAATTCTTTGTGGCTCTCACAAGGTTGTAACTCTTCTTCGACCGAACCTCACGTTAACATGGTTTTGGAGGTACGTTGCGCTTGCTGTGAACACAGAGACGGGCACGGGAAAAAACATAGACTTTCACGAGAAGACGGCGCTCACGTTAACACCGTGAATTGTGCGTATCTGTCATGTTGTAGAAGCCCATATTCATTCTTCATTTTAGTGAGGGTGGTGGTGTTGAATGACGGCTTTTTTATCGTTTGTATACAGTAAAATAATAGAATACTCTTTTGGAAACATTGATATTGTAAACTCGTGGCGTAGAAACGAAGCAAACTGATTCAAGATCTTTCCGACGGTTGCGGGGTCCGAATTTAGAGAATTCCGTCAAGATATTCGCCATGGTTATAGGTTCTTCTAGTCAGTTAAACGAATTTTTTATGATACGATCAGAGTGTGCTCATGAACCCAAGCCCCGATTTCCCTCGAGGCACCCTTCGCGTAAGCGAATGAGGGTGATAGGCAAACAGAAAACATAAACGGGAATACCCTATCAGAACTTTCCGCACAAAAAACCGGCGAATGCTAGGCACCTGGCACGGATTTACTGCCCGGTTTGACGTGAACAAGGTCACCAGCACATTCATCGGGTGCTGTCGTAGATTCAAAGAGTAGAAAGGTTCAAAGAGTCAAAAAATCTTATTATCACGTGAGAGCCGAGTCAAGAGATACAAGGGGTCAAAAGGTCAATGTGGGTCAAGAGGTAGAAAGTGTCAGAAAATTCAACGAGTCAGAAGGTCCAAAGCTGGTTCAAGATGTAATGAGTCAAAAGGTTCAAACTTTCAGAAACCGCGTAAAAAGTTACAATGAATTCTGGAGCCGAGGCTAGATATGCAAGTTCTAGACTGCGTCATTTTATGGTATTTTTAGTGTTGTTTTGGCTCCCATATTTGAACTTTCACTTCTACATGTAGAAGATAAGCACTTGCTCACTTGCTGCTCCGAATTAAGCCATGGCTACTATGGGCGTTCTGAAGAATGCATTAATTGCAATTGTTTTTATTTTTATTGTCACATCAGCTAGTTTTATTTTATCGTTACTCTGTCTTTGGATACTATTACCATCGAATGATTTTATAGTGATTGCTTGGTTATTATCAATATAAGTGTCGTCTTTATCATGATTTAATGTAACAAATATGTGCAGCCATCGAATCAAGATTGGCTAGGGTAGAAGTCTGTTTTTTCTTCTACGTTTATTATTGTCTACACATGCAGAAACAAACAAACATTGGATTCACGGTCTGTTTTAGTCAAATACTTTTATTCGGTATTGTTCGAAACTGGCTCCCCCTTAGGAGATAAGAAGACGGTGCTCCTGTAGTTTGGCTGCCTTCGTCGGTTGATTAAAGATTTCTATAAACACGATACAGCCGATATACGAGGTAGTTTGAAGGGTCCTTTTTTTACCGCTTTTATAGAGGGGAACCATTCGTGCTCAATTTAGTCTGTCTAGCAAAGAGAAATTTTCTATTCTATTCTATTCATCTAAACAATTATTCAAGTTAATATTCAATCAATTATCAAAATTATAATTATAATTTATCAAAATAATTATCAACACATCATTCTATTATTTTGCTCACTATAAACAATATAACACCTTTTTAGCAATATTTGTGCAGATATAACCTATGTGTACGTTAACAAGTGCTGATGGTTTGTTGCGGCTTAGACCACTAACAACGCAAAGCAGATCAGTCAGAAAACGGAATAAATTCGGATGATGGCACGTGATTGGGTAGCATATTGGGATTGGCACACTAAACTGGTTCGCTTTTTCTAATGGGAACGTTTTATTAAATTTGTTGGCTAGGTCGCAAGAATAGAAACCAAAGCTCGTTTTGTCATGTTTTTTTTTTTGTAGAAAGGCGTTCGTTACCTCGTAACTGGTTTACTAAGGACCAAGTTTTTGTCATGGTGCAACCAGACGCTTTGAATTGTTTGGAGGAGAACTGTTTTTTTCATAAACGAATCTGCGTGGCGACTATATTTCTTTCCATGCGGAACTCGCTTAGCGCTGCTGTTCAGCGGGGGTGATGTGACCTTGGGTTCTTTAAGGTGGAGGTTTAGGCACGCCCAAGGAGAGGCAACAGGACTCTGAAGACGAGTTGCGGGAGATGAAAATACAGGCAATATTAACATCTCGGCAGGTGTAGTTTCTTGGTCGCATCACAAATGAATCATCAACCGCACTTTAAGTAGCAATTCGCAGCGGCTTCCGCTGAACCGTCTTTCCGCTCGGCAAGACTGGGGCTGTAGTAATTTAATATCTTAAGTACTCAGGTTAATTTCAAATCCGCAGAGTTTTTTGGTTCCGATGTCCCCTGAATTTAGTATTAAGGACGGACCCTCGATTCCGATTTATTTATTTAGTTTTCTGCAAAATCTGTTCACGACCTTTTCTTATATTTTACTAGGCAGCAACATTCTTTTTTACAGAAGAGGAAAATTTGAGCTTCAGTGATATGAATGAGCCACGATCCCATGTCGCTCATCTTCGGCTACGCTGCGCTGACGTGTATGATTGCTGCTGAAAATATTTTGTACGTATCAACTAGCTGTTTCGCATCTTGTTAATCGAAGTCAACACCCATCAAATAAATCATCATTATATAGTTAACGATTACACCAAGAAAAAATTAACAGTTCGATTGTCAGCGCTAAAAAGGTACACTTTGGGAAGCCCACTTATATGTTTCGGGCGAGTTGAGTTGTCGCGGGGCAGGATAACCTGGAGCCGCCAGTTGCAGTCCACGTGACTTTTTTTGACACCCTCGATAATGTAGTGCGGACCCCTGCTTGTGCGAGCTTCGATTCGGTAAGGGGTTGCTCTATTTTTGCGGCGCAGCTAAAAAGGTACTGATGGTTGGGAGCTGATGATGACATGGGTCCCGGATAACAATAAAACCGAGGCAAAATTATGGCCCGTATGCTTTGGACGAGAAAGCCGAAAATCACAAATCACATTTTTGCAGGCAATATCCACTTTTGTGAGAGAAGGAAACACACTAATAGTGCACATGCCTTTCTCTGCTATTAAACAGCGGAATAATTTTACTGTTTTACAAAAGTTTTCTACTTCGAGAAGCAGTGCAGAATAGCTTATGCGTTTCGCAGAAATTCAACCTTGAACTTGGGCTTAGTATTAACATGCTTTCTCTTCTTAGCCATCTCTATTAAGAGACATATGCGGGCAGGCCTCAGTGTAACTGTGCAAGCGAGATCTGTGAAGGTGCAGGAGATTGTAAACCATGGCGAAGAAGGTTTCAGAGGAACTTAGCTGAAGGATCTTGTAGCTCTGGCGTGCTCATACCTTCGGCGCTGTTGTATTATGTGCCTTGTTTTCGCTTTCTCTGGGTGCTTGCTTTTTACGAAGCATTGTCCGACGCTCCCCTCGCAAGCTTTTCAATTTCATCGACTCTCTCTCTTAAGCCGGATACTTTATCAGCAACGATTTAATCAGGCATACGGAGGCAATCAATGACAGTGTTATGCTCTGAAGTTCCTCTGGTGCCGTTGAAGCGCTGCGAGACTATCCCCAAACCCAGCCATAAGCGCGGTTTCCACCATTGTCATTGCCTCCAGCAAAGAATTTGCCTTGTGCTTCGTTTCTGCTTGTTCATCATAATCTTATAACAGTTCCTTCAAGGCGGCTTTGATTTCTGCCGCCTTGATGAGAATCTGTCCCGAGGGCTCTGGTTCCATCCACTCGCGCTTACAACCGCGTGCCTGAGACTTGGGATACCGCTGTCGTGTTTTGTTTCAAGCTTGCCTGGAGTACAGCCCAGCGATGAGTGAACGCAGCAAAGAAAACGTGTATACGCTGTACTAGTCGGAAAAAAACTAACGCTTTTCTCTCAAGAATCTACAGCATGCCTCAGACTGGAAAGCTGTGACCTGACCTCACGATTATACACATTAGGCAACGCACATCCTTATCGAAGAATTCGTGATTGAAATAGGCAATCACTTTTTCAGTGGTGCAATAAGAGCGGGAGGCTTGAACTTGGTCGAACGAAACCACGAAGTCTGCCATTTTTTTTTCAGCCCTCGGAGGACCCTTACACCCGGGTGCCCGGTTAGTTTGAACCATCTGAACCAAGGATTATCTGCCACTGCGCATGGCAGGCCCAAGACTATTTGTTTTTGTTAATTTTATCTATTGCGTCTTCCACCCGAGTTTGTTCCATGATCCTGGACTGTGCTTTTCTGTTGTCCCTGAGCGTTACTCCTGTAATACTTTGTTTCATAGACCGCTGAGCCACCTAAGTTTAAAGTTCTCGCCTTCTTGTGCTTATGCAGAGTATCTTTTCTATGACCTTCATCGTTTCGCAATAGTTTCAGATACTGAGCTGAACAAGTACTGCTACCGATACCAGTACTCAGCGTAGCCCTCGGCGACAAGACAGAGAGAGAGAGAGAGAGAGAGAGAGAGAGAGAGAGAGAGAGAGAGAGAGAGAGAGAGAGAGAGAGAGAGAGAGAGAGAAGAGAGAGAGAGAGAGAGAGAGAGAGAGAGAGAGAGAGAGAGAGAGAGAGAGAGAGAGAGAGAGAGAGAGAAGGCTCTCCATTGAAAGAGAAGAGAGGTTAGCCGTAATTTACAGTCGCCTAAATGCTTCTCTGCTGTGGGTTGGGGATGGGGGAAGAAAAGCCCCAAGAAACAGCTGGGCGACAGCGTACTTGACGGCAAGCTCAACGTGCTTCCGTTGACGCCGAAGGGATGGCTAAGGTTAAGGTACACGCAGCATCCTCAATCAGAGAGCGGTAATTGGGGAATGTAATAGCTTAAGTGCCCCTAATTACTGCTCGC
Organism: Haemaphysalis longicornis; assembly: GCF_048455015.1. NCBI lineage: Eukaryota > Metazoa > Arthropoda > Arachnida > Ixodida > Ixodidae > Haemaphysalis > Haemaphysalis longicornis. The sequence continues at coordinate 52,237,831 of NW_027526335.1, forward strand.
TTTTGTCTTTAGGACTTTGTATTGTAACCCACCTTCCTTCGTGACGTCCCTGTGCCCAAGAGTGTAAATTCAGTGTAACAAGAAATTCGCTGCTACAGTTACCGAGGAGCTCCTTGAGATCAAATGCGGGTCACAGTTCCGCTCCTCTTTCGTCTTCGTGGCATGTTGACGTCCACACATCGGTAGAAGGCCCACCGGCCTCTCCCCAAGCGACAGCGTCATACATTTCTCTCGTCTAGTCTCCTTCACACTCTCTCTGTCCTCGTACTATCCCTTGTTTGAAGCAGAATTTTGATCCTATTCATCCATCGGGAGAAGCTGGTCATTACAAGTGTGGCGGTGACAATCACTTAACACCACCCGAAAAAAAAAATCCTGTGCGGAAACCAGACCTGAGCCATTTTCTGGAATAAAAACAAGCAGGAAAAAACTATCATGCCATTTGGAAACGAAAAATTGGCCGCGTATCTGCTCCTTTCGTTGCAAATGCCGTGAAAAGACGATAGTCTTTATCGGCTTTTGTGAAGTAAATGCCTCCCTTCGCTTTCCCGCTCACCTCTCATGTTGTTCCTCTTGCGTCGCGCTCCTCCCAAGGTAAAGACGCCAAATGTTTGCTTAAATCATTTTAAATTTCCCGCGTTCCACTGCTCCAAACCGGGTGTCTCGATGCGAACGCTGCCGTACGGCGAAGACGCGGGTTAATCGATGCGCCCTACTTCAACGTTTACAGAACCGCGTTTCCCTACTCCACGTGCGTTGCAAGCAGAACGTGGAACCTATCTAGTGGAACCTTGCGTAACTGTTGCCGGTTGATTTCTTAAAATGGCGCCAGAAGCTATAGTGGCGCTGGCGACAGCAGGCGACGGCGGAGTGAATTCTTTTTCTGCAGTTCATGAAGTATTTAATTTTGCAAAGTCAAGCATGTTTGATTTTTTATAAAGGAACACTGCAAATATCACTTCTGTATTCATTTGTTGTCTCATATTTGCGTAATGTCTTGTTCTTCTTCAACAATGTTGACAAGTATGAACATTACACCGGACATAGACGGGTAGATTTAGCTGTGACTATATAAGACTATTGCGCAGGCATTGTTTTGCTTTGGCCGGGTGGCTGAATCGAGTCACAGACAGACAGACGGACAGACATACAGACAGACCAAAATTATTGGGTTTAAGTAGCCCAAGAAAGACTACCGTCTTTAATAATTCCTTTGACATGTTTAACTTGATGTCCTTCTTCCCGATCAAGCAGTCTTCGTCAAGATCTTCTGCTTTAGTTCGCGCGACTTAACCTTTACTCTGCAGACTTTGTTTTTAGTTCCCGAACATTGTTAGAAGCCAGCAGCGATTCGTTTGATTTGTAGGCTCATTAGACCTGGAAGGCTTCCACCTGCCTTGATTTAAGACAGCCCAGACAGACACATTGTACGAAGCCTGAGACTGCCGGGAATGCGGGATCACTTACGTGCCAATGGCGCCCCATGCCTAGGCCGTCATGAACTCGACGGAAGACAATCGCAGGCTACCGCGCTTGAGGCCTGCCCCTTCGTCTCCCGCGGCCGGAAAGGAGGCCGCCGTAAATAATGTTCGCGCGTGCTTCCGCAAAGCGATTCAGCGATTCCCGACGGCTGCTCCGGCTGGGGACTCCAGGGGCGCAAAAGCCGCGTATTAACTCAACGACCACGGTATCGACCTATCGAGCGCCTTATCGATCCGCTGATAATAAATTACGGGCGTGTTCCCTTTACCCAGCAAGACGGCAAACAAAAGAGAGTCAGACAGCGCCACCAGAGCGACTCAGTGTCGCACCAAACTTCTCATCTAATCAGGGCCGATGGTGCCGATGCACCGAAAAAATCAAAGAAAGCAAACCGGAAGGGGCAACAGTATCTCGCTGGATTTCTCTTTCGCCCCTCCAAATTTGGCTTCTTTTCTCGGCAGCCAAGCTAGGCAGAAAAGGCCAACTTGACCCGGCCGCATCCCAGAAAGGAAGCCAAGCGTCGCTCCGACCCCAAGAGGGCGCTTCTTTTCGCCTTCGTTAGCCCCCGAAGCCCGTCGAGCACCAACAGCCCGTAATCTCGAACCAGCGTGCCGTGTCAGCAACGCCCAGCAAGTCGTAAAAACGAGTTGGGATGGCTGCGGCGGCGGCGGCGGCGGGGCAAATGCGCGCAGCACTTCCCAGGAACGTGAATTCTGCGGTGGCCTCATGCGTGGCGCTCCAAGAAGGGCTCGGGTGCAGAAACGGCGCTGCTAGGCAGGGAAGCTCGAATGTGAGATAAAAAGAATAAAGTGAACGAACGAAAACTTGCACCTAACTTCTCCCTCTGCGCACATCGCCGTGCTGGGTTCCCCTCACTCCCCGTTCCGTCTTTTCCTTCGATTACCCGCGACGGTTGTCAGAGAACAAAAGCAACTGCACTCGCGACGACAGATAGTTTCTTCTGTGCCCCCCTGACACCCTCGCCTTTTGCTTCTCTCCTCCCCTATACCCGCCTTCTATCTCTTCCTGTTCTTTCAGGTTCCATTTATCCTTTGCGTTTGTGCTTTTTTCCCCTGCCAGCTGTCTGGGCTATTGTGGCGCTCTAGCTTCCCCTTATCTTTTCCCGAAATCATTTGCCGACTTTGTTTTTGTTTCAGCTCCCCATCACGACTCTTCGCTTCCCCTGCACTTTTCATAGTCAATAAACAGCGGATCCCAGCCCGGAGGCTCGTGGCTCATCCGGGAGGAGATCCCATATTTCGCGAATCAGCGACTTTTCATTCGCTTCAATGGAGCCGCTGTGCGTCGACGATTCACTGCTTCCCCACCAACGCGAATGTAGTTTGGTGGTGGGTGCTCTTCCGGCTTCCCTTCCAGGCCTTCCTCGCCCCGGCTGTCTCATTTGTTTGTCACACTGGTGCCCGATTCCTCCGTCTTTGAGGATGTCTCGCGCCGAGGAGAGTTGGCGCATGCGCCGTATAGTCTATGTGAAGCTCCTGGAGAAGCACGTACCACTTCAACTCCGGGATTATGTGTCCTTGAAGATCCTTCTAATCCCACACACTGACAAAGCGGGAACTAGAATTTTTTTATGATTTACATGTATTTAGGAATATTGTCGAGTGCTTGATTTTAAAGGATTTACGCTGACGGCAGGTTCCTGGCAGTAATGTTTTGTTAAGCAAGACGTAATAACACAGCTTTCGTCATCCATGTCTGTAGCTCACTATAACATAAAATAGGGCCCTCCTTAAGGACGCAGGCACACAAAGGGGAGAGTTGTCTGTGTCGAGAAACGAGTAGCGACGATTGTTTGCGATTGTGCCTTCACTAAAAAAAATCCTGAAGTAATATTCAGGTGCCAGTTACTTAGCGCGGCGCTATCATTGCAATACATTTCATCAGTGTAGATGGTTGTTGGAATCAAATTTACGCGGTGATTCCATGCGTTTTCCAACAAGCCTGTTAGTTCGTCCCGGCGCTTGGGAAATAAGTCACTTTTCTCTTCCTTTTACGCAGTTCACTTCAGTTTTCATTGGACTGTGACACTGCGACCCGTCTCTACCCCATAGCCACCACTTGCACACGCCCTCCTGGTACTCCTCATATTTTCCAAGCCCATAGTCCGGCATTCTGACAGCAGCAGGGCGTATTCTCCAGTGGTAACATTCTCTTGATGAGTACAAAAACCAAGCTGCAAGCTTTTCGACGCAAGTTGTTGTTGATGCCGACGTTTCAATGAGAAAACCCTTTTCGCCACGACGCACAGTCACTATAGCCCCGCTGACTGAGTGAGTAAACTTTATTGAAGGTAACGGATGAGGGAGAATGGATAGAGAGGAATTTAAAACCACAGGCGGAATCTTTTGTCCAGGGCTCCAGTGGCTTCTGCTCCCGTCTTCGCCCGTGATTCGGATCCAGTGATTCTGATCCCTGATCTAGTTTATGCTTTCTAAGAATAACTCTAGGAAAAAGTTTAATTTCTGAAACTAAATAAAATATCTGTACGGAACATTGTACTTCCCCGGTCATCCCACGCACCAGCACGGCTGCCTTGCACAAGACCACGAGGAATACCTCTACGCACCCCACGCAAGGAAACATCGTACTCAAACAAGTTCAACAGGTAATTTTAACGTACGAAGCGAAGTGAAATTCTGCAATTACTTGCGAAATATTGCTGGCGGCAACTGTGCGACGAATTTACCACCGCTCCTCGCCGACGATTACAGCCAGCATGCTGAAAACTAACGGTGACATGCACGTCTTTTTTCTTCACATTTATCTCAATTTAAGCTGCTTTGGACAAATTGCAGGAAACATGAAAATGTAATAAAGAAATCCTTAATATTCACTGCAAGGAACTACGTCTTGTCGAGGTGGTTTTTGAAAACTTTTATTTAGAAAAGTGGTGACGGCAGTTGGGCCCAGAAAATTTGCCGCATATCTGCTAACTTCACTGCAAATGTTAAAAGATGGTAGCGTTTTGTCATCCTCGCCACGTAAAGGTCTCTCTTGCCTCCCCCGCCACACCTAACGCTATTCCTCCCTCGTTTCATTCCACCCATAAAAATTCGGAGGTTTTCTGAAGTGAATTCAAATTTCCCGCGTTACACTGCCCACGCGCCTCGTTACTGTTCGACTTGTTGGTTTGCGCTGCGATCGCCATCTGTGTGAATGGCACTCAAGTCTGCTTCGCTTCTAAGTGGCCTCTGCTGCGGACATTGTGTTTCCTCCTTGTTGAAAATGGTACCAACGTACTCGTGAAGTGCAGCGCTACACGTACGTGCCAATTGTGACTCTCAACGACCCCTCTGGGGCCAGTTATTGCCCTGTTCTTTTTTGGGTGAAGCTAAGCCTAACCCGCCGCCACGCCGTCGGTCCCCCCTTCACTGCTCCGGCCCGCGAGGCTGGGAGCGCCGCTGAACGCAGCGTCTGCCTCAGCGTTCGGTGGGGATCCCGTTATTCAAGATGGTCCTCCGACCTCCTCGCTGCAAGTAGCAACCACTTCTGCTGATGCCGGACAACAACCAGAACCGGTTGAAATGGAACACGACCAAGGGCCCGGCTTACCGAGCCAGCCAGCGCCCTGGACTTTTTGGCACCGCAACAAGAGCACCGGAACAACACTCGTCACCAAGACTGACCGGGTAAGTCGACCCCGCTCACTGTTAGTGCTAAGGCCACTATCCAAAATCAACATTCGCGAAATACCTAAGAGTGCTTTCGCTAACCTTATAGGCACTACGGCCCCACAAGCCTTTCATTCCGAGATAGCCTCTCACAAGTACGACGCCGCCGGCAATTGCCTTTACATCACAGTTTACGATGACGAACATGCCTCACGCATCCTGACTACTACCCAACTCACGATTAAACAAAATGGCAAATGTACCTCTATCCCAGTTGAGGTCAAAAAGTCCCCGCACCGTCCAAATACCACAAGAAGAGTAATTACAGTTGAGCCTGAAGACTCCAACGAAGATATTTTCGAATGGCTTCGCTGCGAACATGCAGAAATTCTCTCGGTACATCGCATCGGCAAAACCAACCGTGCGGTAGTCACGTTCGACTCCCCAACTTTGCCAAAAGCGGTGAAGTATTACATGGCCATCGTTAAAGTGAGCCCCTATATCCCCAAGAGAATGGTATGTTACAACTGCCACCGCATCGGTCATATGTCCAAGTACTGTCCCAGCCAGACGGTGTGCAGGACCTGCGGTAGACCACATGATGTAGGTGAGGATTGCGGTCCGACAGTATATTGTGCTGCATGTGATGAATTAGGCCACATTGCTGTCAGTCCAACTTGCCCCAGCAGGCTCCCCTCCAATAGCACACCCGCTAAGGATTCTGCCAAGGGAATTTCTTGGGCGGACAGAATACGTGAGAAGGAAACTCAGCGCCAACCAAACAAGAGCCAAGGTTCTTGTGACACTCAACCGGTCCCCCCTTACGCCGCCGTCTTGGCCCAGCTGGCTGCCTTGCGAGAAGAAATCCAGCAGCTCAAGACGGAAAACCAGGAACTCAAAAAAGCCCTAGCCGCAAAGAATCAGAATTTGGCCAAAACGAACCCCAATAAACCCTCTTCGCGCAACAATACGCGCCCTAGCCGGAGCCCCGGCATCAAACGTACTCCCACATCACAAAGTAGGATCGACCCGGAGCTCACGCAGGCTCTCCACGCTATCCGAACCGACATTCAGCGTGAACGTACAACACGGCAAGATGACATCGGTAAAATTCGAAGTCTTCTCGAAAGTCATGTGCAACAAACAACGGCCTTACTGCAACGTTTTTCAGAAGGGCTAACCCCAACAGAGGCTCCAGAGGAACCCCCGCGTAAAGTCCTTATTCAGCAATAATGGCTACTCCTACTATTCTACAGTGGAATTGCCGCAGCTACCAGCAGAATCATCTCACATTGTTACAACGGATTAGGCAAATCCAACCGCTATTTATATTGCTCCAAGAAACTCGCACAACTCCTAACGTTCGCGGCTATACGACCTACACCAGCCCCTGCATTACCTGCAAACCGCATCGTAACTCAAATGGATCCACCCTCACACCCGGCTATGCGGCCGTACTGGTCCGTGCAGACCTCGCTAGCCGACAAGTCATTGTGCCGGGCCTCACGTCTACTCAGCATGAAGTCGTAGTCGCTCATGCTCGACTACCTAGTGGAAAAACCATAGTGGTTGCCTCGGCCTACTACAGGCCCATTACAGGATCCCTCCGTAATGTCAGTTTTAATTGGATAAACCAACTTAAGTCTCAATTTCCCTGCACAAATATGGTTATTGGAGGCGACTTCAATGCAAAGAGCCACACCTGGGGCTATACCAATACAGACAAGAGAGGAGCGGCTCTTGAGGAAACTGCTGAACTATGCAATCTACACCTTGCTAACGACCTCGCCTGCGCAAGAAGGGTGGGGCTTCATCCATCTCAACGGGACACCATCCCTGACCTGACATGGACCACTGCAGGCCTCATCCGTAATTGGTCTACGTACAGCACAACGTGGGGTAGTGACCACTATCCTATATCCATTACATTACGCGGCAAGCGACTCCGCATGACGAAAACTGTCACTCGAACAGACTGGTGTGCCTTTCGGCAAGCTCTCAATGCACATGAGGACCACGATCTTTCGGCATTCATCGCTGGCGTCCAACAGGCCTCGCACGCGGCTTCCGAACAAGTCACCTGTTATGAAGACACCCCTGCCATTGACGGGCATTTATCGAATTTGTGGAAGCGAGTCGAGCAGCTCACCCACCACTACCGTTACAATGGCCATCGCCATCGGGACCTTATGCGCATCAGGCATCAATACAAACTGATTAATTCGTATCAGAAGGAATTAATGAATGATCATTGGAATGACTTGTGCTCCTCACTTAGCAAGGAACGTGGCATCTCCAAGCTGTGGCGAATGTACAGGGGCCTCGCCGGGAAATCGAAAAAACCCCAACCACTGTTCTCCACCCTTGCACTGACGGACGATCCAGCCACAGTAGAGCACCAACTTATTACTACCTTCTTCCCCACGGCATCACTCCCCCAGCCCCCCTCACTACCGGTCATCCAGGTCCCCCATTCAAGCGAGGACCTAGACTCTCCGTTCACTCTGGCAGAACTCCGGGCGGCCATAATGCAGGGAAAAGTACGTTCTGCACCTGGCCATGACGGCATCACCTGGCAACAAATTAGGAACATGGACGATTTTACCCTGACACGACTACTAGCCCACGTGAACAAGCTATGGGAGATGAGTGAGGTCCCTGATTACCTGAAACTCACCCTTTTCCACCCCATTCCCAAACCAAACAAAGACCCAAATGTTATCACAAACTTGCGGCCAATTTCACTTACTCCTACTCTGTGTAAACTAATAGAACGCCTCATCCATGCCCGGCTACAATACTACCTCGAATACGCTCAACCCTGGTTTCACCCCTCCCAAACCGGCTTTCGCCCTCATCTCGGTACACACGACTGTCTGTGGCTTCTACGTCGTGTTATCAACCGCTCGGCAAGGAGTTGTGGCCTACCAGACTACGTTTTAGCCGTCGACATCCGCAAGGCGTTCGACAGAGTCAGTCAAACCGCAATTCTAGAGGAATTAGCCCAAGCGTATCCCAGCCAAAAAACTCAAGACTGGGTGCGCCACTTTCTCCAGAGTAGACCCATAAAACTTAACGGTTCCCATCCGGGCTGGTCGCCCCGTACTTACTTTCTGGGCAGAGGAGTTCCTCAAGGGTCTATACTCGGACCAGTCCTCTTTAATCTGGCGATGACCCGTATGGCTCGTCAACTCGAGCGAGACACATCCGCCCGTTTCGCCATCTACGCGGATGATATTACGATATGGACAGAAGGTAATGACTTCGAAAACACGGACAGTATGATTACTGAACTTCAGGCGGCTGTCGCAAGCCTTGAGAACCATCTGCCTCAACTCGGGCTTGAGATGGCGCCTGAAAAAACTGAACTCCTCCTTGTTCACGGAACCAAGTCCTCGCCTGATACGGAACCAACCGCCCTCCACATCGCAAATAGCACTATCCGTGCCACTTGCGGCCACATAAGGCTGCTTGGCATCCCGCTGGGCAGTCACAACAGTCCAAAGATCTGGCTAACCAAATTAAAAAAGCAATGGAAACCGATGCTTCACCTTATTAAGCGCCTCTCTAACAAGTACGGCGGTGCACAACAAAGTTCATGCGTTGCTTTGGCTCGTGCTGTGGCCATCGGTGCCCTCGCATATGGTGCCCCTGTATATGACTTCAGCAAGACTAATATCAAATTCCTCCACACCCTTCACAGAGCCACACTCCGAACCATAACCGGCTTACCTCGGCATACACGAATTACGGCACTGGAACAAGCAGCTCCACTTCCCCCCATTGATCTGATAATGAAGGAAACTCGAATGCAAGCGGACTTCAAGCGGACTATTACCCTGCAAGGACTGGCACTCTCAGATTGGGACAACCAACGGCCCATGCAGGTGCACAACCTTCTAAGCCCAATGGCTCCATGGACTCTCCCGGATGTCGCCCCTAATGCACCTTCGAAACCAGTCCCGCGCGGTCACTCCATGCTGCGCAAACAGCGCCTAGAAAAGCTCAAGCGGTCCCGTTTGCCCGGAGAGATTGACATCTATACGGATGCCAGCGTCAGGGACCACATCGTCGGTCTGGCTTGGCACTGCTCGGAGAACCCAGATCTCAGCGGCACAGCAAGCCTCAACCTTGTCCACATCACGCCGTTGGAGGCTGAGCTCCACGCTGTCATCGGTACCCTCAACCACATAAGCTTCGACGTCTCGCAGATGCCCCCATCCCACATTCGAATCCTCACGGACTCCTTCGGCGTAGTTCAAGAACTCAGACGCCAATCCTCTCTCAACCCCCTCACACAACAAATCCTGACCCATGTTGCCCTACTCCGTCGCAACGGGGTATCTGTACGGATTGATTGGGTTCCCGGCCATGAGACAGCTTGCACGGGTAACCAGGCCGCCCATTCTGCGGCACAGGAGAGCAGTATCACACCTCCGCTGGTTCCCTGCACGCCGACTCCGTCACCGCTACCTCCTTCCCTGCAGTTACTTCGACATAAACGCGACAAGAGGAACCGCTACATCGCTGCCACCCCACAAGGGTACTTAACCGGCATTCCTCCCCTGCCACGAGCCGGTGAGGTATTTCTCAACAAGCTCCTAGCAAATGCCGCCTACACCCCGCACATAATCCGAAAATGGCTCTCACCCAATCTCCCTCTAAAATGTACATTCTGCAATACCCTCACATATGCAGACCTCAACCATCTCCTTCGGGATTGCTTCTTCTTCTCGCAACATCGCTCAGACATCATTACATCTTTCCAAGCGCCCACAAGCACCCCAGAAGACTATCATACTATGGAGAAACCTCTACTGAACCAAATAGGGCTGTTTGCTATCAAAAGTGGCCTAGCACGGGCAGTGTAGCTGGGGTCGACTCTGGTCCCTGCAAGCTGCCACGTCCCTGTAAAATACGCTGCATTCCCCTCCCCTACTCCCCCTTCCTCTTCCCTAAACCGGCCTCTGGCCCTCCTTACCAATAAAGGTGCTACTACTACTACTTTGCCGTCACGCGGTCTAGGCACGCGCGCGAGTGCTTTTTGTATTTTCGGGTCCAAACATTCTTTTCAACTCGTATTTTCGATCTGCTGTAGCAAAAATCAAGCCGTGCATTTTAAATTAGAAATCAATACAAATATCAGATATTTTGATGTTTTACGTAGAATAAGCGAAATGTTTTCTTTTCTGGGCAATGTAGATAAGTATATAGTGTGTTTCAGGGCCCAGTGGGAAGTGCACCCCTGAAAATAAATCAGAGCTGAGAACTGCAGAACAAGTAAAAAGGGCGACGCTGGGCGAATAGGACAGTGTGCGACTGGCCTGGTTTTCATGCAGTTGTTATCTGCTTTAGTGCTGTTTTTCTTCTGAACACGAAATACATAGTGCCTGTAACGTCGAGGGATGCTGTTGCTAAAAAAAATGAATAAGTGTGCACCGTATAACATACCGTAGGAGTTTTTCCTGCTATATCTATTACATTTTGCATCTGAAAAAAAAAAACGCGAACTTGTCCACTCTACTGTCGTGAAAAACAGGCTACACCAGGAACCATGCCACTCGCTTCTTTTGAAATGATGACACGTCTGGTTTTAAAAGGTCGGACAAAGGAAAGAATGTGTGTGCCGAATTATCCACCTTTTAGCGTTTTGCCTATTACATTTTGCTTTATTTTCTGCGTAATAATTTAAAACCACATGCGGTGATTTTCTCTTTGTTGATTTCGTGGAAACGCACTATTTGAAAATATTGGCTCGTTTAATAATGCCCCGGTGCTACACCTCTCCTCAGAAGCGGAGCTTTTGTTGAAGGGTGGGAGAATAATATAAACCACTTGGACGTATTTAATGTGAGTCTAAATCTCGACGCATGGACTTTCTTGCTTTCTGTTTAAGACAAAAGTGGTGGGGGCGCAAGGTGATCAAACCCGCATCCTTGTGGTTAGCAGCGAACGGCTTAGCCACTTAGCAACTCCGGCGGGCCACAGTTGTCAAGTATTTCCACTTTCCAGGTGCGCGCCCTTTTTAAACAAATTATAAACTGAAAAAACTTTGCGTACTTCGGGTGTAGGTATTCGCCATTGAGAGGTGGGGCCCTCCTGCAGCCTGCATGCTCCTATAAAGTTGCAGCGAGGGAAGGGCAAAGTCATTTTATATCGCCTGCAAGCTGCCGAGAACAGAGGTCGGCGGACTCACTCATGAGTTCACTCACTCAGACTTATTTGGACTTAAACTCACACGTGAGTTTGAGTTTGAGCGAGCGCGAGGCTAGTGTAGCATGGTGAGTGAGCTTGAGTGAGTTTGAGCCCGACTGAGTTTGAGTACTCCGGAGACCGAGTGAGTTCTGAGTCCATTTTGAGTTTTGAGTACATTTTGAGTTTGAGTACATTTTGAGTTTTGAGTACATTTTGAGTTTGAGTAGATTTTGAGTACTGAGTACATTTTTAGTACTGAGTACATTTTGCGTTTGAGTACATTTTGAGTTTGAGTATATTTTGTGTTCTGAGTACATTTTGAGTTTTGAGTCCGAGTGAGTTCCGAGTTTTGCGCTCACTGTGAGTTTGAGTTTGAGTGAGCCCAGATGTGCTGCTCAGCATTGAGTCTGAGTTTGAGTGAGTGGTGATTCGAAAAAAAAATTGTGAGTGAGTTTGAGTGAGCCGCGCCAACTTTGCCGAGGTATGGCCTGGAATGACAATTTGTTTGGTCACCTTTGTACTCTGTTCGTGCTACCAGCAGCAATATACCATCGCTACATTGGCGTGCATTCCTTTTCCCTGTTATGACTCTAAAGTGAGCGTTGATAGGATTTTGATTGGCGTGGAGCGAAAAGTGCATCAGAGGGTATGAAGTTGATGCTACGAGAAAGAAAACAGGCCTGAATGGCATTTGCTACAGATCAAATACGGATGTTCGAACAGTGTCGTCATAAACCGGTAACCGTTATTTATTTTTTCGGTTCCGTTTCGGTTCGGGTAAAGCGTGCTAAAAAAATAATTCTTCAGGTTCGGGTTCAGTTCCGTCAAAAATACCGGTTCGGTTCCGGTTTTCGGTTCGATTTTGCTTCCGGTTCGTCACCCTGATACATATATACAGACCAAAAGTTTTGTGTTTAAGTAGCCCCAAAAAAACTACCGTATTTGAAGTGCAGGATTGGGTAGCTATCCTATTCTGGTCTGCGAGTGTTCTGTAAGTTTCTTTCTTACGAAAACCACTGACATTTAGGTAGATATCCCCGATGCATTAACAGGGCAGGCAGGTATTCTCACATACACAGTTTTTTCACGGCAGAAATTACGGCTATTTGGGCGTGTGAACGTTGGTGATTGTGCCCAGTTAAATGGTTGTTAGCGTAACGAATGTTTGGTGACAGAGCTTGTGCAACAAACTTTTCTATTGTTTATATCCACAGTGGACACATCGTGTGGCCTGTTCTCCTGCGACCCCGGAATTCTCTATCTGCAGCGGGTACTGTTACCAGCTTCATTAATTTCACTTCTATTGGCCTTATGGGATGAACTAGGTTTAAAAAGATTGCGAGCCACTCCACTCTGTGTAAATGATCTACCATCATAAAATGCACATCACTCATGGTTGTAGAATTCGCACGCCTTTTTAATACGTAGCATTCTTTGCCGACTTCTTTGCCGATCGTGTAACACCCTGCATTCCCACAAAAATACAGATTTGGCGGAAGTAACACCTTTAATCGGGATAATAGCGTAAATCGAGGTAATTGGTCAGACAGAATTTTTAAAAATCAAGAAATAGGAAAACTAGAAATAAAAAAGTTAAAATGGCGCACCCTGTGACGTCCTGCACTTCCACAAAAATGCGGATTTGGCGGAAGTTACATTTTTGTTCTTTATATTAGCCTAAACGGAGTTAACTGTTCAGACAGAAATTTGAAATACCAGGAAACAGGAAAAAAAAAAAACGAAGAAAACAGTGTAGCTGGCTAACGGTGTAACACCCTGCATTTACACAAAAAGGCAGATTTGACGGAAGTAACACCTTTAATCGTTATAACAGCGTAAACGGGATAATTTTTCAGACAGAATTAAAAAAAGAAAACAGAAAATACAAAAAAAGAACAGAAAGAAACAGCTAATATTGGCGAGGCGTCTAACGCCCGACATATCCACTCAAAAATACAGGTTTTGCGGAAGTAACACTTTTGATCGTGTAATAGCGCAAATGTAGATAAGTTGTCGGGCAGAATTTTGAAAACCTAAAAAAACCCGGAATCATCAAAAAGTCTGCCATGCCCGCGGCCGCGGCCGCGCACATTTGAGTATATCTCCAGTACCTAAAAAGGCTACACACATGTTTATACGGATGGCTCGGTTCGTCCGGGCTCATCCGCCATCGGCGTGTGAATCCCATGAGCCCGGTGCACTATCGAAAGAAAACGTAGCCGCGAAACATCCTCGACTGCTACCGAACTGGCAGCTGCCAGGGCTGCACTTCACTACATCAGCGGACATCATGCCCAGCAATGGGTAATATTCCTCGACTCGCGCAGCGCCTTACAAGCCCTCCGAAAGCTTCACAACAACCACAGCCAGCTTGTATGAGAAATTGGCGAAATTCGTACAATGGCAGTGCGGGAAGGTGATGACATCATTCTTCAGTGGCTGCCTGGTCACTCGGGCATACGAGGCAATATTAGATCTGATGCAGCCGCCAGCGCAGGCCACTTTATGAGCAACACAACCCAGCTTCCTTTCTCCCGAGAAGACCGCAACGCCCTTATCCTCGCTAGTGGACGGACTGCACAAATGTCGGAGTGGCAGGACCCTCACCGCAGATATCTACCACTGCAGGCTATTGACCCGCACTGTAACTTCCTCTTTCCACGCGGCATCAAAAAGCGGCGTGAAGGAGTGTTGCACCTACTGGGCCTGAATGTAGCATTTACTCGGAGGTTTAAGTTCAAGATTGGTTGGGACGATCCCCCCTGTCCCGGACTTGCGCTGTGCGTGAGACTGTAGATCACTCGCTGTGCGTCTGCCCTCTATTCGGTGCTGCGCGAAAAACTGCAGCGAACTCCCTCTCTGGTGTAAGCCATAGAGGCAGTCTGGAACTTCGTCATTTTCTTGGGCCCTGGGCCAATAGTGCTGACAGTACCTTAGCTACAAAAGTTCTGCTCTAGTTCCTACGAGACACTGAACTAGACAAATTTTTTTAGATCAGAGACAGAGCAAGTGTGTCACGATATCTACTTTTCCGCACTGTGGGGTTCATCTATTTATTTTTGCTTGTGCTGGTGTCACTGTGTCGTTCATCTATATATTTTTCTTGGGTTGGTGTTGTTACTCAGTTTTTTTTTCGCGTCGTTTACTTTTCATTTTGTTTCAGCGTTTCAATTAACGCTTTTTTTCAATTGTATTTGTATGTCCGGACTCTGCTGGCAGCATTCTATTGTTTTTTTAAACGTTTCTTGTTTGTCTTCTTCCTGCTGTACCCCTAATGTCTAATATTCGCCACTCATCATCGTAGTCACCCCCATCTGGTGTAACAAGCCTTGTCCCTAGCAGGGCTAACCTCACCAGTTCACATTAAAGATCATTCTCTCTCTCTCTCTCTAAAAAAATTGGCTGTAAAGTACTGACACTCTAGAAAAGCGGCATAACAATTCTACGCATTAGTAGAAAATTCTCTCACCCATCTCTATCCCGATCCTTGGCGGTCATCTATCGGCGGCTCCAGACCCGCTCCTTCCCCACCCCTCCATCATGTCTGCGATCTTTCCCGACACCTACGTAGACGCATGTTCATATTGTTCGGTCCCTCACGCATCGTTATCCCATATCATATGGGCCTGCGATAGCATCCCACTATCCAGGCACCGATTCCATCTCATTCTCCTTACCATCACCAGCGCTATGCTGGGAAACCTCTCTGCGTGACCCAAAACACCCAAATTCAAGAAGACCTGGCCCGCTTAGCCGAAGGCACCGGACCCTTGCCCAAAAGGGGCCCTGCTGCCCGACGGACGACGGAGAAGACGTCGCCGGCCTAATCGCCCCAGCTGGGGCCAAATAAAGTTGTTCTGTCTGTCTGTCTGTCTGTCTGTCTGAATTTCTGCAGATTTTCTTTTCTGTTAGTGGATGTCGCAACCAAGAGCTTATATAACTTGGCTGTTAAAACTATTGCATGATATCAATGTAGATAGAATGAACATTGCATTAGCCTCTAGACCGCTATTCACATAAAACCTGGAGCTCCTGGCGGCCTCTCCAGCGTGCTCTTTGCGCCACTGTTCCGTACATTACATATGTATCAGCACAAACGCATTCTTTGTCGCCTTTCTACAGATAAGCATGGTTCGTTTTCCCGACTTGAATGCCTAATATTACTTTAAGCATCGCAAAGCTACAGTGCGCGCGTCAAAGAATTCCTCCGAAATGTTTCGGGCATACAAGTGCGCACTATTACGAATCGGCCAACGCTGCCGTATTTTCCCGCATCAGCCACCACGTGCGAAGCCACCACGTGCGCCAAAGCCGTTAGGCGCCCGCGTGTCGGTGAATCATACTTTCGTGTCTCGACATGCCCGGCTCAGACGCTTCGCTATCGGCGCGATCAACATTCAGCGGCGCGCCCAGGCATGCTTCACGGACGTGCGCTACACAGCCGTCAGGTGCCAGCACGTCGGTGAGTCACGCCTCGACATGCCCGGCCCAGTCGCCTCGCTTTCAACGCGCTTCAAACTTCGACGGTTGCCGGCCCGGCGAGGCATGTCTCAGCGTGTTTGAAGGACACTCTCTCCCCTGTCTCGGACTCCACGTGCGCCGAGGCCATCGATGACTCACGAACTGTGGAAATAGCGTTGTGTGTGTCTGTGACGTTCGTGGCGTGTTGTTGCTTGTTCAATTTTGACCGTTGCTGTTTTTTGTTATAAATAGAGGAAGCCCAAGCGCTGAAATCATTCCTGTTTGAGCAGCGAATCCATGCGGTCGCTCTGCTCGAGTCTTGTATTGTAACCTCGCCCATCGGGGCATTGTTTTTTTGGCATCGGCTCACCTTTCGCTATGAAATAAGCAGTTTACGTTGGCCTGTCAGCTCTGGACCTCTTCCCGGCTGCAGTCGGCCTTCACGGTCGCAACAACTGGTTGGCAGCGGTCGGATGACAACTTCGTAACACCTGGAGCCAGCGGTGCGAGATCCAACACCACGGACGTCAAGGCGGCTTCGGACTTCGCAGAATTCACGGCGGTCAAGGGAGAGTGCGGGACTTTTCTTCACTGAGTTTTACCAGGCTTCTGAGGATGGCTGGTAGGGCGTGTGTTTTTGTCGCGTGGGTTATTTGCGCAAAACATTTTTTGGAGCAGTGGTAAAGCAGTACTCTAGACCGGCCATGAATTTGAAGGCGTTGAAAAAACCGCAGTTGTGGGAGCTTGCAAAAGAGTTGCGCTTGGATGTTACGGACGCGCTGAGAAAGCCAGAGCTGATACAGGCTATACTCGCTGTTGTGGCTGACGATGACGAGCTGTCTGAGTGCATTGAGACGATCAATGACAGGGAGACCGCTAAACGTCAGGCTGCAGAGGCTGAGCGCCAGCCGGAAGAACGCGAGGATAGAAGGCGAGAACAGGAGCTACAGCATGAGCTGGAAATGAAGCGTCTAGACGTCGAGGCGTCTCGACCTAGACGTCAGAGTGGCAGCAGCGTGCAGTCTGCGGCGACTGAGTGACCTACGCTACGAATGTGTGACCTAATGCGACCCTACAAGGTAGGAGAAGACATCGGTCTTTTTTTGGTCAACTTCGAGCGTACGTGTGAGAGGGCCCAGTTTAGCCGAGACTCATGGCCGCAAAAGCTGCTTACGCTTTTGCCAGGTGAGGCATCCGACGTGATGGCCCGCTTGCCAAAGGAGGAGCCGGAGGACTATGAGAAAGTCAAGTCTAGCCTCCTGCGTAAGTACAGGCTGTCAGCAGAGGCATTTCGCCAGAAGTTCTGTGAAGCCGAGAAAGCTAGGGGCGAGTCGTACTCGGAGTTCGCCTACAAGCTGAGCGAAAATATGTAAGAGTGGCTCAAAGAGGCAAAGGCTTTCGGAGAGCATGACAAGGTAGTTGAGTGCTTCGGTCTTGAGCAGTTTTACCGCCGTCTACCAGAAAACCTGAGACTCTGGGTGCAAGATAGGCCAGGGGTAAATACTGTTGATCAGGCAGCTCAACTAGCCGACGAGTTCGTCGCACGTCGAGGTGCGCAGGGGCCGAAAGACGGCCACAAAGAGTTCAGGCCGAGGCCTGATAAGTCAGGGCCGAAAGGCAGAGCTCCCCAGGAAGACGGTGGAGCAAGGGAAGTTGTTCTCGTGGATAGAGAAACTGGCCACGATAACGAAAAGAGAGCAGCAGACGCTGAGGAGCAGCGCAGAAAGAAAGCTTTTGAAGCGCGCAGACAGGCTGCGTGTTACAACTGCTGCGAGATGGGACATTTCGCAGCTAGTTGCAAAAAGGGAAAACTAGTCTTTCACGTACTAGATCAGAGTGAGGACAACAGGCAGTTTCTAGAGCCGTACGTACGTGAGCTAGTCATCAATGGTAAACCGTGCCGATTTCTTCGCGACTCCGCGGCGACGGTAGACATGGTTCACCCTTCGTACGTTGAACCGGATCAGCTAACGGGGCAGTGTGTTTGGGTGAAGCCAGCCGTAGGAGCACGAAACGTGCGCCTGCCGATTGCTAAGGTCAGCATCGGAGGTGCGTTTGGTGAACCTGTGACGCAGGCAGCAGTATCCCCACAACTTCTTCCGGAGTACAGTTACCTATTCTCGAACAGGTCGGATCAGCTGTTAAGCGCGAAGGGGTACAATTTTGAGAAACTGCCGACGAAAGAACCAGCTGGGCTCGCTGCAAAGAGCTCTAGTAACGATAGGGTCGCCACCTCTGTGAGGAATGGCGAAACTCAGACAGAAAGCGATGATTGTGCATTTCCGGACGCTCACGACAGAGGGCAGCGTAAGTACACTGTGTGTAAGGCCCTTACGGTGAGCGGAGATGTTTCGTCGCCATGTTCGAAGTGCGCTAGATCACGGGAGGACTTGAAAACGGCTGTCGACCCGAACGCGCGCAGTTCGCGGGCTAACAGCATTTCGCGGGAGTGCGGAAACCATCAGGCTACCGAAAGGCAACACGAGTCAGCTGAAACGGAGGCTTTTCCTTCGGACGGTAGTGCAGAAACGAGTGACGTGGTGGGAAAGCCTGCAGTCGAGGCAGCAAATGGTTTGCAGGGTTCAGTTGGGAGTCATGACGATCTCGCCACTGGGCAAGCCGATTGAGTCCTGCCACCAGCTCAGGTAGCTGACCTCGATCAACGGCCAGCCGCGCTCGTAGAGATTCAGGTGTCGCGGGCAGCTGAGCCGTCGGAGACAAGGCAGCCGGGATGTAGTGTAGTCCTGGCCGTGAGAAAAAAGAACGGGAACACGCTTCAGTCTTCGCGTATCAAGGCTGCCACCGAAAGCGCGAGGGACGACAAGGTAGGGATTGTTGGGAGCTACAAGCACTACAAGGTGTCTAAAGAGCTCGCCGTGCCTGTTTCACTCCCAGCTGATGCTCCCGATGATAGGCCAACATCTGCTGAGCTAGTTGAGGTTCCGGTGTCGCCGGTGGCTGAGCCGAAGTCGGGAACCGACCATCCTAGAGAAGTAAACGTAAACGCGTTCCAGTGTTCGCTTGCCGAATGCGTTCGCGAAAAGGTGAGCAACGAGGAGAGAGGGAAAACTTCCGCGGGTACTTGTGGCGCGTGTTTCAGTGCGGGCACGCCGGGGGGCAAAGCCGTGAGCTCGCATCGCGCCGAGGGAACGCCACCTAGAAGCAGTGCGCGCCTAACGTATTAACGGTGGAAAATCCCGCTCGCTCCTCCGCGCGCTCGACCTGTGTCGAACAAGACGACCGGTGTCATTTCACGTGGTCGCAGCAACGTTGAGAGAACGGCTGCACCTAAAGTGCAGTACAAGAAGGGGAAAAGCTCAGGGCATTGACGAGAGCTGAAATCGCAGCTCTCGGCGCGAGAAGTGGCCTGTAGACGCCTGACTTTCTCAAGTTCATTGTTTTTCCTGAAGCAGGTTTCGCCCTTGACGATTACGTTTTTTTGGGTGTGGGACATTTCCAATCACGCGAAATGTCACCTTTCAAGTTTGTGCACTTGTCTAAAGTACTGCTGGGCTAAAATATAACTAGAGTAGAGAGTTATTAGCGTATCTTATCGCAACTAAAAGCCTGGTAGATCTTCAGTGTGGATTCGTCTTCGCACTTGCCCGCGATGCGGTTGTGTCTTCCTGTGTTGTTCTGTTGTTTGCCTGACCAAACCAGAGACGTTCTTGGGGAGCCGCTACTCGTCCAGTGATCGGCCCTGTGAAGCTCCAGCACGGTGTCATACAGCCCAGGCCTGGAGTCGAGCGTCTGCTGAGCACTTCAGTTCGAAAGCATCCCTCTGGACAACGGTTGAAGACCCTTATCCATCGAGATCTCGGACCCCCGGAGGAGAAGCTGTTACGAATCGGCCAACGCCGCCGTATTTTCCCGCATCAGCCACCACGTGCGCCACAGCCGTTAGGCGCCCGCGTGTCGGTGAATCATACTTTCGTGTCTCGACATGCCCGGCTCAGACGCTTCGCTATCGGCGCGATCAACATTCAGCGGCGCGCCCAGGCATGCTTCACGGACGTGGGCCCCACAGCCGTCAGGTGCCAGCACGTCGGTGAGTCACGCCTCGACATGCCCGGCCCAGTCGCCTCGCTTTCAACGCGCTTCAAACTTCGACGGTTGCCCCCGGCGAGGCATGTCTCAGCATGTTTGAAGGACACTCTCTCCCCTGTCTCGGACTCCACGTGCGCCGAGGCCATCGATGACTCACGAACTGTGGAAATAGCGTTGTGTGTGTCTGTGACGTTCGTGGCGTGTTGTTACTTGTTCGCGTTTGACCGTTGCTGTTTTTTGTTATAAATAGAAGAAGCCCAAGCGCTGAAATTAATTCCTGTTTGAGCAGCGAATCCATGCGGTCGCTCTGCTCGAGTCCTGTATTGTAATTTCGCCCGTTGGGGCATTGTTTTTTTGGCTTCGGCTCACCTTTCGCTATGAAGTAAACAGTTACGTTAGCCTACTGCTTCTGGACTTCTTCACGGCTGCAACAGCGGCTGGCCGCTCGCATCGTACACGCTACCACTCGTATGTCGGAGGCCACGGAGATCGGATCGGGTGCCCCCACCCGGTCGCAACAGCACATATCTCGAGCGACTGGTTAACGGTGCTCAGCATCATTCCAGCGTTGCGCAATAGTAAGCGGTGTTATTGCGCGACGAGAAAAAAAATCAATATAATCTTACTTCAATGTTCTGCTATTTCAGTTTATCTCATGTTTACAAGATGCGGCAGACCTCCTGCTTCTCACAATAACGTCATGTGTGTCGAAGTCAAATTTCCTGCTACGCACGATATATGATCTCTAAGAGCGAGCTCAGGAGGAGGTTTGGATCGACGTACTGTCGTAGGAACGATTTTGTTTAAGAATCTCTTCCTTGATATAAATGCTTCTCTATCCCGTAAATAGAAAAGGCGACTTGTGTGAACAGCAAAGCCGTGGAAAATTGAGCACGGCCAAAGAGACTTCGGAATTGCGATACTCACGCACTGGAAACGTAAAGGCGATTTGGAAACACGGGGAAATGGATAAACATAATTCCCAGCATAGTCCTCTTCAAAAAATAGCCGTTTACCGTTCGGCAGATCCCACTAAATCCCTTGTCCCGCTTTCTCCATACTGCTTTACCGGTTCGCATCTTTACGCGCTTTAGCGTATGCCTACACACGTACGCATGGGAGTACTTGTGCAAATAAGGCGCTACGAGATAACAACGTAAACACTCGCCGAATCAGGGTTGCTATTCCGTAGAACTTTGTCGCTGCTGGCGCCGCCGGAATAAGAAAGGAAAGCGTCTTAGCCATGGAAATTTGTTTCCTCTTCTCTTCCGTCGCTAGGGTGATCGAGAAGCGGAGGCTGCAGTGAAAGACCCTTTATGTATAGGTGCGCTGTTTGGGAGCAGATATGAGAATGTGTTTTGAGAGAACTCTGAAGGAAACTGCTTTTCTACGTGTTTTATCTCCAGAAAACATGTTTTCCTCACTAATCATTGAGCTTAGGTATAGTCACGTCGTTTTTTCCTTAATACGGGCTCGCTAAAATCTCAATACGAGTGCCAAGAGCGGCATTGAATGGCGCTGATAGCGCTAATACCACGATAATAAACCGATTAATTGTGATGCTGGAAGCCAGACATTTCAACAAATCTCCTGCAAACAGGGAGAATAACTCCGGCAGGTACAAAATATTCAATGAAGATGCAGACATGCCGAAGAGGCAGTGTCTGTAGAACGCGCGCAGTGCATGTCTCATGACGACCCCATTACTCTTGGTTAAAAAAGATAAAAAGCCCGCTGTCTTGCAATAGTAGAAAAGGCACACCTTTAGTAGAAGGTGTGCCTTTCTACTTTAGTAGAAAGGCACAATAGTAGAAGGTACACCCTTAGTGGCGTCCCGGATGGTGTCCTATTTAAACTGGGTGGGCACTCTAATTAGCGTGATATAAGAGGCCCTGACGGACTTCTTTTCCGTGACAAAACCTCAGGTGGTTGCAGCACGCTTATATACTGCGCCAACGACCCGTGTCACGGCTATAATCTAGCGGACAGCCTGACGCTAGGTAATAAATAAAGAAGGGGGAGGGCAATCATGAAGCTCCGAGCGATATGTCTGGCTTGCGGCGCATGCGCGTATTCCTCCTCACACAATGGCCCGCGAGGTTCCTTTGCGGTGGCCGACACCGCGTGCCCGACGACGCGGCGAAAGCCGAAACAAAATTACACCATCTTCCCGTGGGGAACCATGAGGAGGATGCGAAACATCATAGGGGTTCCGTGTTGGTTCCACTGTGTTGCCGTTATGTTGTTTCATTTATCGGAGCACGAATGGGAACGTAGTGTGAACCCCCATGTAGAGACAGAGAAATGTAGAGACAGCGAATAGACCGACACCGGCGTTACCTAATCGAACACCTCCTGGTTCTCGTCTTTCTTTATTGCGTGCTCACGCTCCTACCGCGCTGCCCACCCTCTTCGTCCTCTTCTCTGCTACAAGGCACGTGGCGCTTCCCGCCACAGCTTTCCCACTGGAAATTCAACATCCTCCTTTAATGTTTTCAGTTCGTCGTTTCCGTTGACGTTCAGCTTCGCGTGCCTTCGTTGTATCAGTAGCTTCTTGACGTAGTTTGAATGAGTCAAGGACATAAGGCGCGTTCGTAGCACTTGCTCCTGTCTCGGTTTTATAGCGCAGTGGGAAGAGCGCCAAGTACCTCCCGTTGCGGCCAGAGAGCCGTGGGATCGAAACCGGGCGCCGCTAACAATTTCTGTTTTTTATAGTGTAGGGGGAGAGGTGCGGACGCCGGACGACGGAGGGTCGACTAAGAGATGCTTTGCATCTAAAAAATTCAAAAAATCTCGCGCGCACATGCGCAGTAGGAGTGAAAAAAAGTTCGCGCGCGGCGAGTAGTGGTCTGGTGAATTTCAGCGCGGAGCAAGTTGGGGTCCCGCGCCTTGACTCTTTCTCTGTGTAGTTCATACTCAGTTACGAGCGTTCACACTTTCTTGACCACATTCGCTTCCGCTAACATCAAATGTGCGCTTCGAGGTCGGTGTAACAGGGGAAACAACTGCGAATGCGATGGGTTTATTAGGGCCACCGGGAACGCAAGCCAAGCAGCGTGGCCATGTCAAGCCGACTGGTGTGTCTATTGCGGGCATAGCCCGGTTGAACACGAACGGATAGACAAGTCCCTTGATTTCTTGTTTTTTTTTTTAGAGGGGTGGGGGAGGGGGCGCAGGCTGTAAAAATTAGTGTTTGCAGACAACGAGTAAGGACCACGAAATTCTGCCTTTTTCGTCATTGTAAGAAGCCCGTGCCAAAACCGTTCTCCGATACTCGGGGTGGTAAGGTAAATTTGACGTGCTTTAGAGAGAGTATTCGGTTTCCCTGTGTGGCGGCCATTTTGTGATCCAGGCGAAAAATGAAAACGTTTGCACATATGAGGCACAGGGCCGTCCACTTTAGGTGCGAACACGGCGCAGCGTGGCCGCGCTCCGCGGAGCGCCAGCGCACAAGCCGCGGCCGCGCATCGAAGCTAAACGGCGCAGGCGCATAGGGGGTTGCAGGCTGGGCTTCGTGTCGTCTGCTAGCGCGGGAGCGCATCGTGGTTGATTTTCTGGGAAGCAAGCATGTTCCTAGAATCTTGCTCGGCATTCTTGTAGCGTCTTAGCGCGCCGCGACTGCGTTGCGGAGAAGCGCACTTCTCTCACTGCGCCTTGTTGTGTAGTTTCTGCGTACGACAACTGACCGCTTCCTGTTTTAAGGTCCGCAATCCCAGTTAAATGCATATATTGTTGAAGTAATTTCAGGAATTGTTTGTCTATGGTTAGAGGGTTTAGTGCTACAACGCGACTCTTGCTACGAAGACGCTGTAGAGAAGGCCTCCGGATAACTGAGGCTCTTTACCGTGCACTAATACCGTGCATGAAACGCGCGTTCTTCCATTTTGCCTCTTTTGACAAGCGGCACATGCTACTGGGATCGAACATGGGTGTCGCGGCTCAGTATAGCCAAGCAGCCTAATCACTGAGTCCCCGTGGCGGGCCAGATAAATTCCTGGCGGGTTTCTCAGGAATTTAACGCAAAATAAAAGTAAAGAGGGTCAAGGAAGAAAGCTTTATTTGCTGCGTGTGCTGTTTAAAGCCGATGGCCATATAACCTGATATGCCTTGCGGCGCACTTTTCTAACAGCGGAGCTGTTGTTACTGGCCGTAAGTTCGCCGTTGCAGAAAAAAATGCCAATAAAATTCCGAGTGCTCGTGGGCGCGCGCCATGCGGTGACCACCGAGCGTCCCCGTCACGCGCAGTGGATTTAGCAAAAATAAAATAAACTCTCAAAAACCGCGAGGAACAAAACAATACCGAGCGCTAGTCAGCGCGTGCCTTGCGTAGACCACCGAGTCCCCGGATCATGCAGCGGCTTTAGCAAAAAAACAAGAAAAACGCCAGCGGTGTTGTAAACCGCTCCCGCGCATCTAAAACAAACCTTCAGCGCTAATGCTAAAGACCTAATGCTAAAGATGACAAGACACCCTGCTTGGGAGAAGTCATCGCGAACGCCACA
The DNA here is from genome assembly GCF_048455015.1 of Haemaphysalis longicornis. NCBI lineage: Eukaryota > Metazoa > Arthropoda > Arachnida > Ixodida > Ixodidae > Haemaphysalis > Haemaphysalis longicornis. Next base: position 52,262,150 of record NW_027526335.1, read on the forward strand.
TTCTCAGGATTGTTATTATAGATAATTGGGGACATGGCTACACTCTTAGTCGCGTCCCGGATGGCGTCAGTACCGTGATATGAGAGGCCGTGGCAGACTTCTTTTCCGTGACAAAACCTAAGGTGGTTGCAGCCCGCTTATATGGTGCACCAACGGCCTGTGTCACGGCTATAAACTGGCAGACAGCCTGACACCAGGAAATAAATAAAAAAGGGAGGGCAATCCTGAAGCTCCGAGTGACATGTGTGGCTTGAGGCGCATGCGCGTATTCCTCCTCACACAATGGTCCGCGAGCTTCCTTTGCGGTGGCCGACGACACGGGCCCGATGACGCGGCGAAAGCCGAAAAACATAAAAAAATACCTTGCGCGCACATGCGCAGTAGGAGAGGAAAAAAGATCGCGCGCGGCGAGTTGTGGTACAGTGATTTGTCTCTATCGCTGCGCGTGCGCAGTATGGAGGAATTTAAGCGCCGAGCAAGTTGGGGTCCCGCTCCTTGACTCTTGTGTAGTTCATACTGAGTTCTGACTCTGAGCGTTCACACTTTCTTGACCATGTTCGCTTCCGGTGATATCAAGTGTGTGCTTCGAGGTCGGTGTAACAGTGGAAACAACTGCGAATGCTATGGGTTTATTAGCGCCACCGGGAACGCAAGCCAAGCAGCGGCGCCATGTCAAGCCGGCTGGAGTGTCTGTTGCGGGCGTAGCCCGGTTGAATACAAACGGATAGGTAAGTCCCAGGATTTCTTGTTTTTTTTTACGAGGGGGGGGGGGGGGTGAAGGAGGCGCAGACTAAGAATTAGTGTTTGCAGTCAACTGGTAAGGGCCACGAAATAATGCCTTTTTCGTCGTCGTAAGAAAACCGCGCCAAAACCTTTTTCCGATACCCGAGGTCGTACGGTAAATTTGACGTGCTTTATAGAGAGGATTCGGTTTGGAAGTGCGGCGGCCGTTTTTGGATCCAGGCGAAAAATGAAAACGCTTGCACATGTGAGGTACTTACCGTGGTGCCATAAAGAAATTGCATTTTCATTGTCCAGATCAAGGCACATAAAAGCCAGTTTGAATTTTGTATTTTTCAATATTCTATGGCCACTGCTTGTCATTTCCGGTAGGCGTATCAAATAGTTAGGTAACGTTTTTTTCGTAACTAGGTTTTCGCGTCGTCGTTTCAGCTAGTGACTTTTCTGGCACGTTGAGTAGTCTGGATTCTGTGGCGATTTGTAAACTTCATTACGGTGTGTTTAAGTTGGAAAGTTTTCACATGAAGCAACATTCATAAGTAACACCAGCCCCCATCTTGTTGGGTTCGGCACGGCTGTCGTCTGTCTGGAGTGTCAACTCGCGGTTTGTAGAAACACGATAGCGTTGACAGCGCAAACGCGGCGCGTCGCCGGCGTGGAGGTCGCTCGAAGCGGTGGCTTAAGTTCTAATGTTGTTACAGATGCGCTGGCTGTTGCTCGGTGCCCGCAGTTTACCTATGCTTTAGCAAAAGACACTGCTAGCAATTTTGTTCCATCTTTCATAAAATGTTTTGCGCCATACTATTGGTGGAAATTGTTTTATAAAAAGAAAGTAGGGCACATTACCCTCCGCATGTAACAGAGAACAGAGTTTCTCTACAACGTCCAGTTGCCGTGTCGGCGTCAAATAAAATTATGGCAACGTTTTCTCGCTCGCCTTTGCACTGAAAAAGCGCTCGGCCTTCCTATGCATGTATATGAAGAAAACGTCCTTTTGGAGAGCCTTTGAATCTACAAGCGGTAAGAAAGAAATGATTGCCTACACTACAACGATGAACTTGCCTGATTTATATTTTCACATAACTGCTAAGGCGTTGGTGATACTTCTGCTGCGCCCCTTCAGGCTATACTGTTATACCGCCGATAAATAACGCCACCATTTTGTACCTGGACACTTTTTCACCTGCCGTTTCTTTTCTTCACGCAGTGCCAACACAACAGAGTGCTACGCGGGACTCAACGTTTTTGAAATGCTTACAGCGCTGTTTCCGTTCCAGTGCGACGAAATTCCAGAAGCAGCAGCTCCCGAGCCAAAGACTGCTCGGGCTGATTCTACAAAGGCCATCTACATCATCAGAAGTGGTGTACCTGGACCATAATTAAAGCCCGGAGGAAGTACTTTTTCTTTCTTTGGTAATATATTACATTAACGACATGAGATACCCTACAGCTTCAGGCCAAATGTTGGGCGTTATACAGTCAGTAGCTTGCAAAACAAATTCCCGCGCCGTCCCGCGAGGGGAACACGAGTAAATGCAGAGCATTGAGGGTCGTTAACGCCGCGTAAAGTCGCGTTAGGGTGGGTAGTTGGGTCGTAGTTGCGTAGGTGTTGGTTTGGGGTAGAGAGAGGAGAGTAAAGTCGCGTTAGGGTGGAGCGAGCGTCAACCAAGGAAGGGAGGAGCAACGCAGTGACTGAAGCACGAGCGACCGCTAGCCGCTTTATATTTGCAGCGCGCGCAGTAGAGGGAGAGCAGTACGGGGGGGAGATCGCTCATGCGCAAGCAGCGCTCACCCTTCCACGCCCCACCGCGCTGCTATCACGCACCTGTTACGCCGAGACCGCGACGGAGCGAACGGGCTGACTACGACGCATGCGCGCGCCACCTGCTGTTGAGAGAGAGGAGGGAAGGAGGAGAGGCGCACCTGCTGCGGACGCGGAGCTGTGGACGCCGTCCGACGCAGGAAAAGGCGAGGCTAAGAAATGCTCTGCATTTAAAAGATGAGTGTCCTCCCTGTTTTGTAAGCAGCAAGCTGCTAAAAATTCTATAAATGAAAATAATTTTATCTTGACAGGTCCTTATTTGCTCTTGCACAAAAAATATTTTCATTTGTATGTTCCATAAGGGCAACCTGCTAATATTTGTATTTGTTATTTCCGTATAAGTATTTCGTGTTCATATTTGTATTTTTGATATCAAATAAAAAGAAAACATCGTTCCTTCGACATGGTGTCGTTTATATAATTTTCATCTCACACTTGTGCATGCTCATGAATTCGAGAGTGACAAAATACTTAACATTTACATACCCAACTCAGCTCTCTGTTCCTGTCCCAAGCTTGTATGAGTAGGCTATCACTTCAAGATCCGGATAGATTTAAGGTATACAGATACCTGCTTTACAGCTTTGCTTTTAACATGGCATTATGAATATAGGGAGTTTTTTTTTTATTTCGTGGTATGTGCATTAAGGCCTGATAAATCAGGTGGCAAAACACTGAGATTATCAAGGTAAAACCTCATCGCGTGAAAACTGAGGTCATGAAGATGTTCCAGAAGTGCACAAACTACAAATGTGTTAATGCAATTGCAGCCATTGCAACCTATTTATTGGTGGCATTGTTTTATGCGGTCTAAACTTCAGATGCCCAAGGGTGCGTTTATGTCCAAGTGCAATGGTTTTGGTGAACGGCCTTGAAAATGTTGAAAACGCTGAACCACGACCTTGCGCTTCCGCGTACAATAATATAACTCGTTAATAACGGAAGCGTGAATGACATGGGGCCACTTAAAAAAATTACAGAAATTCAGAGAATTGTCTACTAATGCGCAGCATTCTTATGCCGCTTCTCTTGAGTGTGGGTCTTATAGAGCCAATTTTCTTGGTTTTTCTAATACGTGTCCGTCCAATTATCTCCATTTACCCTATTATAACGACCTTGCGCCAGATCTGCATTTTTTAGTAAATGAACGGCGTTACGCGGCTTACCATTTTCCGTATTTTTATATTTTTCTTGTTTTCTGGTTTTTCAAAATTCTGTTCTGCCAATTATCTCAATCTAGGCTATGATAACAATTACAAATGGAGTTTCCGCAAAATAAGCATTATTGTGGAAATGCAGGGCGTTATATGGTTCGCCATTTCCCGTCATTTTTTAAATATCTTTCTTAATTTTTAGTTTCTCAAAATTTCGTTTGACCAATGAGCTCCATTTACGATATTATAACGATTAAAGGTGGAACTTGCGTGGAAACCTGCATTTTTCTGGAAATGCAGGGTGTTACAAGTTACACGGCCGAGCGCTTATCCGGTCTGCGCGACAGAACGCTAAGATATTCTTTGCGTGCTCGCGATCCATCAAAAAAAAATTCTACCATTTTCCACGTGGGAACCATGAGGGGATGCAAAGCCGTGTAGTAGTAGCGTGTTAATTAATTGTTAGAGTAAAGACACGTGCAGTAGCGTATTAAATGTCTTTATTTATCGAGTAGTGTGGAACGTGTAGCGGCTTCTCGTCCTCGAAGCGAGGAATCCGCTGTTCGACGCTGGCGTTTCGAAGCATTGTCACTTTGCCGAACGCCAGCGTCCATTGTCAGCTCATCGGATGGCGCAGCGTTGTCTCGACAGAAAGCAGCAACTGAAGGGAGGAGCGTCGCGGAACTGGTTATCTGAAGTGGAGAGGAGGAGGGGAGAGGAGGAGCAGAGCGCACAGGTGGTGTGGAGAAGGGGAGAGGAGGAGCAGCGCGCGCTCTATCGCACAGGTGGTGTGGAGAGGAGGAGAGGTGTGGACGCCGGACCCCGGATGACGGAGCCTCGACTAAGAGATGCTTTGCATCTAAAAAAAAAACGCAGCATCTATAGGGCCGTCCGACGGCTTTTTACCTGGACGTCGGAGCGCCGTCAACCCAACAATTCTGCAAGCGTCGCGGCACAATGGTATAGAGAGTGAGTGATTTAATATGGGTTCATTACATTACCAGATGCGTAATTTACTACCGCCCCCAATTACAAAAAAAGCTCAAGGCATGTAACCGCACCATCAGAAGAGCTACGGCGAGCAGAAAAAAATCAGTACACCATTTCATGTTTGGTATACTTGCCACTTGTGACCAGGCAGCTCTTATTTTGAGCATGACAGTGCGCCTTACGTCTTAGCATTGTCCTAGAGGGCACTTCCCGCCAAGGTCCAACAATACTTTTGGTAACAAGGTAGAAGAACTATTATCAATTCCATTTGCATCGATGGAATAAATCCCCGCATGGCGCATCATACTGTTGGAACGGGCACACAGCAGCACAAAAGGTTCCCGCTCGTACCAGTGTACTTAAATTCCCGCAAACCGTAGTATTATGCCTCTTTGGTAGAGCGATTCAAAAATGGTGGTCTAAAGAAAGCCAGTAGGCGCCGAATGTGTTATTTAAGACTCCTGCTTGACGCGCAACAGCATGCAGAATACTTAGAAGCCCATGTTTGCACTCCCCAGCAGTCGTGGCGGAGTGGTTATGATGTCCGCCTCTTGATGTGTTGTAGTAGACCCAGGATCGATTCTCCGTAGGGTTGCCTGTATGTGCTTATGTGCACGTTGTGTGTCTTGTATGACGCAACATGTGTTAAAACATTCTTCACGGGGTGCAGGCGTTGGCCTGGCAATGCGAGCGAAAAAAAAAACGGATAGAATCAAATCTGGCCTAGTGGCTTTTTTTTCTTTTTTTGGTGAAAAGCAACAAAGGCCGCGTATTTGAGGGGCCGTATGATTCGGGGGCCGCTTCGTAAGCGGGAATATATTAGCATAACGGGCCGCGTAGAAACATTACGACCAGCGGCCCGCCGAACACAGGGCCCGGGGTTTAGGTGGCCCTCTGCTTAGGCGGCCCTGAAGAGGGCCGCTTAAACGCCGGGCCGCGTGTACGGTGGGCCACGTGTTTGGCGGGCCGCTTGCGCTCGAGATCGCCTGAACCGCCGCTTTATAAGCGGCTTCAAATTGACGCAGCAGCCCGCCGGCATGCGGGTTGGATAACCAGGAATTGACTAAGAGTGTACCCTTGCAAGGTACAGAAAATTATACAAAAAGAGCGTTGTCTGTCGGGAAGCGCGGGTCCGATTTCTCATGAAGAAGCTAGCGGATGACCCAGAAGTCCATTACACTGACGTCGCCTATGACTCCTGCACTCGACGGACAACTTTGGTCACCCTCAATCACGGTGGCCGAATCTCAGGGGCCACCACCACGCACTCCAACAAAATACAGACGGCAGAAGCTCTGGTCATCGCCCTCACAGCCGCCACATACGGCAAGCTTCCCCTCATCACTGTAGTGGTGTGGGGAAGCTTGACTGGCAGTAGGCATGCCGTCTCTACCAGGCAGGTCTAACCACACCCCAGGCCATTTTTCTGCTCCACCTGACGAGACCACCATCACAATCATCTGGACTCCCGGACACTCCAGCCTTCCGGAGAATGAAGCGGCCCACACCGCACCCCGAGCTCTGCTCTCCCGGGCATTCTCCACCGATGGCCAAGTGATCGCACGACATCGCACGACATCGCACGAATGCCCACAACCTCCAAATTTCTCTCGAAAATACGTACAACGCCCTTCTGCCTCACTACACTCTCACCCGCCGGGTGCGCCCCCTACAAACCCCACACTAAACAACCAGCAAACCATAATCTGTCGTCACCTTCATACCGAAACCTTCTACAACAACGTCATCCTTCACGAGATCGCATCCACTATCTACGTCCATGAAGGCCAATACTGCGACACCCCACTCATCCCATTTCACTTCGTATACTGCGGTCCCCATTCTTCTAACCCACCCCCTTTCCCTTCCCTGGAGCATTTGGTGACTGAGCTGACCAGCCCGAACCCGGCCCGCCAGAGGGCCTTGGTTTCTCAGGCCATCGTGTCGGTCCCGCCAAGAGGCATCCTGGACGAGGGACGCTACACAACCACACTCTTCCCTTTTCCCTTCTCTCCAATAAACATCTTTTACTACTTGTGATGGAGGGAAAATCTGAGCGCGCGCCAGCAAAGGGAAATACCAGCGCCGGATGAGGGCTCCGAGAAAGGCTGCTGTACTGTAGAGCCTTCTGGACGAGCCCAGTATACGTCGCCGCGTGGGCTCACATCATCATTCGACATCGCTATCGGTGGCAAGGTACCAGGACCTAGTCGGTGTTTGGGATGGCAGAAAGTACGTCACGGCGGAAGATGCTAGATACGCTTGAAAGGCCGCTCGTCGTAATCACAGTCGGAAGTTAAACCGAACGTTCAACAGCCAATTAACAGAAGGTCCAACTTAACTTTCGCTTTCACATCCTTAAAACGCTGTAGGAATCCGCGTAACTTTTTTTCTTGTCACTAGTTCCGAAGACGCTTCACGCAAACAGAGGCGAAATCCACTTTGCTAATCCAGTTGTGCTTTAGCACTAAAACTGCGCAGGCAGTTTATGGTCAAGCTTCAGGCAAACGTTTCTTCGGAATTATATCAGAAAGTTGGAACAATATTTCTCGTGAATGATTCTTTACGTTCATATCTTCTCAAATGTAACAGATGCTGCTAACAGCCTCTTTTTTTTTGTTCGGAAAGAAAGCTTAGCGCTAAAATGTTCCCACAATTTTACATTTTTTTTTTCAAATATATATCATGTGAAACTGTTAAAACTTCTATAGTTACAAAGTTTTGTATGTCTGCCACAAGAAAATATTTGATGACTCCCCGATTTTTATAGACAATACACTCGCGCGGTTCCGACAACAGCAGCAATCAAACTGTTAAGTTCTATTACATTTCCGAACTCTACGTGAAAGTAATAGTCCGCATTCCGACCATTGAAAAGAAGTTTAAGAGGGCATTGTCAGAAGATACTCCATCACTCTCCCTAAATAACGAAACTGCGCTAAATTGACAAGGGCTTCACTTTGACCCCCTCTTCAAAATAAGCAAACTTTGCTCGTGTTTTTTTCTTCTTCTTTGAAGGTGACTGAGCGATTCGACGTTGCTCTACTTTTTCGAAACGTACTCGCTCTTCTCGTAAGAGACACTAAGGACTCATCTGTCAACCCTGAGACGGCGCCCAAGGACAACAGACCGAACGCTGTTTAGAATCCAGACACGAGCCAAAGAAAACATGCATAGTGGAAGAAGCTAACCTTACGGCACGCTCATCAAGTTTGCGGGTTTTTATTTAAGGTTAGTCGTTAAACTTAAAAGTAAACCGTATTAGAGGTTCCAGCTATCATTCACTTTCTTTATGCCCCACTGGCTTCAGAGGGAACTTTGATTACTTCTTTAGCATTTGGGGCTTTAAAAAACATCTCAAATCTAAAGGTCTCGCTAAGAAGGGAACTCACCATTATTATACGAAAAATGTTCTCCTACCCACGAGGACGATAGATATTAGCTTTGTAGCCCTATTGAACGGCAGAAATTGAAAAATGCGAATGTCAACAGCGTTGTGTTCTTCCTCGCTTATCCTTCGCTTTCTATGCCTCAGTGATGGCGATGTAGTTACTCCAGTACGCACTGCAGGAAAGCCACCTTTACACAATGGGTTTTCACAAAGGCGCATCAATCACGCCACACGCGCAAACAATTGGAGGTCTTCGCGCGCAGAACACGATACGGTATAGCGATGGAAGACACATTGGCTTTGTAATGTAATCGCTGATGATAATGAAGGTTCTATTATCGCATTCGGGTCGCTCAGCATTTCGTTTGGGTTCGTTGCGGGGGCGTTATTTTTGGACTTTGGCTAAGTTGAAGTGCACTTTGGCTTTGTACTTCGGAAGTTTGAATTTTGGATCTTGGGAGTGTAGATGTATGACTTTGATTCGACTCAGCTGCCAGGGGGAAGCATTGTGTTTTCCCCAACCTTCTCATAAGAAAGGGGATTGATTTTTTGGCGGCGTGATTAAATAACCAAGTGAAACGCAACTCACATCATCAGCCTATAATAATGCTTCCGCAATGTTCGTCGCAAGTTTTATACACCAAGGTGTTTCATTCAGCATGAAATATTCAAAGCAGCCTAAATATTAGGCGCATAAAGCGAGTATTTGCAAACTCTGAATAGCCTGTCATCTAACCAAACGTAAAGTGTTTACCGAAAGCATTTGCGTGCATTTTAAAGCCCGAAATTTCGCGCATCACAACTCTTCTTCCTCGTTTACGACTTCGCAAACCGGATTTCTTGGGGTCTTCCCTGAACTAAGTATTTAATAACGATTGAACAGACGGCCGGTTTGTTACACAGCGAAGTCAAAATCCAAATTCTGCGTTCAACGTACCGGAGCAACAACGCGGCTATAAGGCGCGCTATAGTGGAGGGTTCCGGAATAATTTAGACCGCCCGGGTATATTTAACGTGGGCCGTAATTTCAAGCTCGACATACCTAATGCGCTCGCTTCCAGGCCGTGATAGTAAACAAAACAAGATTACTGCCTAAAGTGGCGAGCGTACGGGCCAGCTGATAATAGGCACGTTGCACCTGACAGAGGCCGCTGTGAGCGCAGCACTTTTCCTACTAAAGTTGTCTGTAGCGCACGCTAGGGCATCGGTAAAGGAGTGGCGATTCCTTGACCCGTTGTCACCCACTACCTGCAGCATGCCGTGCGAGTACCTGAGTCACGGTATTAAGACGGCCGGGATGAATGCATTGGTTCCTCTCTGTCATTTGTATTATCTTCGATCTGTCTGGCCACCTACAATATCAGCAGCTAACGTATTTCCGTCTGTGCCACTTAAACTGTTCGTTCTTCTCGTCCTTGTTGTCATGACATTACCTTAAATGCCTTCTTTGTCCGGGCGCTTGTGCGTAACTCGCGATAATCCCGACTACTGCTGTCTAGGACAGGGCGCCGACACTTACGTAATATGAATGCAACGAACCGAGCCCGTGATATGCGTGGCATCTTTCCTACTAGAAATGACCCCCCAAACCACCAGGATATAGAAAACGGCGTTGCTGCTTCCGAGGCAGACATCAGCGCAACGTGCCTATGCACGATGCGTACAGAGTTAACAAGCGGCAACGAAAATAAGCACGCAATCTCCACGCGTTGGGCCTAGTTGCCCGTACTGCTTCGTACAATTTATGGTACTCTGTGCAGTAGCTCAGCGGCTAAGGCGTTGCATGATCCTGGGAGCGAGGACGCGGTATTAAGCAATAGTGGTGTGGGTTTTCTTGTTTTTTTTTTTTTTTTGCGAAAAGGCAAACGTAAACGTCAGGTGCAGATATTTCGGCACACGTTAAATATCTTCAGGTGGTTTAAAATTAAGCTGTAGTCCTCCACTAATCCACGCCTCATGGCCCACATGTAGCTCCGGCACGCGAAACACCGAGAATTTAATCTTTTCTTGCCAGTTCTTTTTAATATGTGTAATGTGGAATCACATAATTCCCATTTCTGGCGGTACTAATTACGTAGCACGGACGGACACCTATCTCGATCAAATACTGCGAGGACACGATAGCAACATATGACGCAGACTGGGAGGTCATCTGAGCTTGCATTGTCGCAAGTGTGATCATGTAGGATCCAGACCGCTACTTGAACCATACGCGGTTGTTAGGCGGCGTGTAAATGTAGTGGGTAATGAAGTGATAGCGGCGTCCACAATAGAGAGTGAAGAGGATGAAAGATTGAGAGTTCTTCCCATTTTGCCATCAATTAGAGAACGAAGTTTTTAAGATGTGCTAGAATGTGAAGTTTTGTGATAAACTGCACGGATAAGATTTTCATACAGGTTAAAACGGCTTTGACTTTGGCTTTATGTATCAATATGTTTTATATGGTGGGCGCTGCATACCTTCGGTTTGCTCCAAGCGGCTGTCGTTCTCTTGTAATAATTTATTAATACACTGTCTGTGTACATAGCTTGCAAAATAGCCCACCGACTACAAAGCGACTATTATTTTCTGCGGCTATCTTCGTTTTCGGGGCTCCGTCTGTAGAATATGTCTGTGCGTGATTTCTTATTCAAAAGCTGTTGGAAGCAGCGCATGAGGTTGTTTTTTAGATGCAACGCATCTCTTTCACCCGCCTTGTCCCTCCGGCGTAGTCCGGCGGCGTCCGCCTCCCTCCCCCATTCTCCTCGCCACGCCAGCTGCGCGCTAGCGCCGCTCTCACCACAGCGCTATCTGCGTGTTAGCGCTCGGCTGCGCTCGCTCCGTCGCCGTGCCAGCTGTGCGTGGGTGCGGGTTAACACATGCGCATGCGCTGCTCGGCGCTGCTCTCTCTCATTCCCCTCACCGTACATATAAACGCGGTAACTGCGCCTCTCCGCTCAGTCGTTCCGCCGGCGCTCCTCCGATGACATCCTCCGGTGACCGCCGATTATTTGAAATGGAGACTAACAGGCCTGATATCGCGATGGTTGGCGCAACCGTAAAATTTACACCATCTTCCCGCGAGGGGAACCATGGGGTAGATGCGACGCATCGGGGGTGAACATGCTGCGTAAATAGGACACACAACAACAGAAATCCACACGCTAACATAACGGAAACGCAACGGCAACCCCCGATGCGTCGCATCTACCCCATGGTTCCCCTCGCGGGAAGATGGCGTAACTTTTACTCATTTCCTGATCCCTTTTGCGCTTTACGAATAAAATATCCCTGCCTAATGTCCAACAAAAGCGCAACACAGCAGTTTTCTTTCTTTTCAATTGCGTCACGACGAATACTCTATTTTCTATAACCTAGTAGTGTGTTTTAAAAATAAGGTTGACTAAAAAGCAGCAGTGTATCCTGACAAGCCCAAAAGTCGAACCAGCAGTCAACGGTACAACTTGCGCGAGGTCTTCGCTTATCACGCGTTCCCATATGCGCCACAGCCCGAAAGAAAAGTCGGAAATAAAAGAGAGCTGGTAATCTCTGTCGCTATGCAGTTGGCGCTATCATTTTGCCTTCGTGTGTCGCCTGTAACCGAGACAAAGGCGCGTCGGGGTTCATACAGGTCGGGTGACACTGGCCAATGCGGCGGTGGCGAAACCAGTCGGGACAGCCGCTGACGCAAACTGCCGGAGTATGTCTGTCTCACGTCTTTGTGCCAAGGGCGATGAATGCCATCGTTCACCCTCGTCTCACGAGTCCGCGGGAGTGCTGGTCATGACAGCCAGGAAGCGAAGGCAGACAGGGGAAACAGAAAACAGGAATGGCCCGTTCTTAGGTAAGAGAGCTTGGGAGCAAGCAGAAATTTCTTTGCTCGTTCAATGCCCCCATCGAAAAGACCACAGAATCTCGATCTTGCGGAGATAAGCTGCAGCATGTCTCGAGTAAAAAACAATAGCGTAGGGGCTCTCAAAAGCCATGAATAGCTGTGCTCAGGCAAGAAAACGTGACTGGATTGGCCTCGCATACCTGAATAAATTAAAGGTGAATTCCCTTGCGCGGCATTGTGGCACAGTAGTTAAGAGTCTACGCGCAGAGGCGTTTCTTCTCGTCTATGTAAAATATTATAGCGCCGGGCTTACCAAAGTTCTGTGAGGGATGAATGGATGAATTAATAATTGAAGGAATTTATATAGAAGAGAACAGTCTAATGTCTCGCGCAGGTGAAGAGGAGGAAGAGAAAGGGTAATAAACCAGTAGGCGAATGGTGTTGGATCACTCCGCGTGTCCGCCCCCGCACACTGCTGTGGTTTATCTTTGGTTAACCCTAGTTGATAGCGAAAGCTTCACTGCCCTGGCTAGGCCCACTGTGGAGGTGTGGTCAATGTGTGGTTTCGCAATGATATACAGACATGTTTGCAATGAATGCATGGCTTATTCATGACATTTTTTCGCCTCAAAGCATTTTTAAGCCTCGCCGCTGTACGGGCGACGACCGTTGGATATTCGTCTGCTGCATCGCACACGGCTCAGCGCCGCACGTGGCCTCCTGGCCTTCCTTTGTGGCGCGCGCTTATACCTGTGGTGGCGGCCTCCTCGCCTTCCTCCGCGAGGTTGTGACACGGGTTACGCACGCGTCTTCGTTCCCTCCTTGCCTATCTCTCCACGCTATCGGGCAGCTGCTCCATTCCAGGCGCTTGCGGAAGGGGGTGTGGTTTGACCTTTACCTCTCAAGGTCAGAAGTGGTCCCCCTGCGAAGAGCACCCGAGGTGGCGTAGTGTAGCTTTCACCACAAAAAAGTTTAATTGGACTAGGATAATCTGCAGCTCTTCTCTTTACGGCGGGCTTCATAACTAAACGGTTCCGCGGCAGGAGAGAGACATAGAGAGAGAGAGAGAGAGAAAGAGAGAGAGAGAGATAGACTTTTAGTGAGGGCAATGATGTTCTCGCAGGAGTGGCGCCCTCTTCACGGGTATCCAACCACTTTTTCAGTTAGCAGCAGCTGGTCGTCGGGATGCGAGCTGGACAACAGCGTCGCTGCAGTTGAGATTCAAGTATGACTTTTCTAGTTCAACTGTTTTTCCGGTTTTCTTCATAAAAGAATTAAACAATGCACTTTCTCCCAGCTCTCAGTGAGTGTTTTGTATCAGCGATGCCGCACTGTACCCGAATCATTTTCTAAGGCTGCTCATCTAATTATTTGCGGGAAGAAATATCGTAGGACACTAAATAAATGTATGGTTATAGATTAAATAAGCGGTAAATGTGTTATCTCTAATCTGACGAGTACTTAAATGAGCGTGCGCAGACCAAAATGAGTACCCTTCTCCCATACCACTCGTTTGCATGCCATATGGTTTCATCCCTGTCACTCAGTCATAATTCGCCTTCTCATACGGGTTATGCCACGAAATATAATTGGGCTGAAGACCCACCTTATACAATTGCTCATTAAAAAAAAATCAGGGCATAGTAAAAAGTAGCAATGACAAATCAAAATAAATACACACACGGCCCATTTTCAGGCTCAGCCAATTTTACATACACACAAAAAAATGAAGCAAGCTCACACTAACAGGTAAGACTTGAAGGTAACAAAGCTGTACGCAACCTTCACCACCACCACCACGGTTTAAGTTCACGACTGCAGCCGATTTGCTTCTTCTTTGCTGCCACAACGACCTTGGTTGCTATAATGGCGAATAAGAAGCAAATTGAAGAAGCAGAACGAGCGAATGGAAGGCGCGCACTTTAACCATGCGCCTGCAGGTGCAACGCGTACCCTGTCACGTGTTCTGTGTCGAGTAGGTGGCGTGATTCCTCTCCCCACACTCAAAGCCGAGTGAGTGAGACGTTTTGACTCCGGGGAACTAACCCACGGTCGCAGCCGCGTAGGTAGGACGACTTACTCCAGCTCCGTTGATCTACCAGGCACAGGTTCGGATCCTGCTGGTACCGGGGATTTCTTTTTTATACCGTTATCTGGGTGTTGTGAAACGCTGGAGTTATCAAATCGCTAAATAGCTTCGCTGTTAAAAAGTTCGCGGGTAATGCACGTAGCCGCAAAAATTCAGAGGCTCCCGACCCCGTCGCGTAGGAGGTGCATAATGTTAACGTTAGAGATTTTGCATAACTGCAGATGATCGGTGAATGTGGCTTCGTAGGTTTCAAACCCATAGCGTTGATTCAAACCTTTTTTGGGCCAAGGTTTACTGTCCGTGGGGTCGACGTCCCATGTAGTATCCAAGTTCAACGTACTAAGTAATTATCATCGGCTCTTTGGATGACTAACGCACGCGTCGCGTAAATATGGGTCTTTACAAGAGCGGTGATACAACCAAATATGCGCTCAAGCTCGGAGATGCAAGAACAACGCCATTTAAAGGATCTCTTATACCTGTTCTGCATGGCAACTTACGATTGACAGTTGAACGCTCAGTTACAAGTTCTTCCGTTATATTTACAATGAGGAATTTGGCATACAATCGGTTCGAAGGTCTTCAGAAGGCCTTGAGAATAACCTTGTCGCACCATAGCTGGGAAAGTACCTCTCACTAAAGCTCACTAAAACTCAGGCTGATTGCTGAGAAATTTATCCACGCTCACTCAAACTCGAACTCGCAGCTCAGCAAGGCTCAGCACTCAGTTCGGGCTCTGGACTGGACTGGACTGGGAAAGACTTTATTGAAATAAGTCCTGCCGTAGGCTGGAGACGGGTTACGGCATCGCCTCGGCGTGGCCTGGCGTCGCGCCTTCTTCTGCTACCTTACTCGTCACAACCCCATTTTACAAATCCCGTGCTTTTCGAGCGTGGCCAAGACTTGCTGGATGGCCCATGACTGGTCTGTCTCAGTTTTAGATTAAATGGCTCTCTGGAGTCCCGGTATCTGCTCCTTTCGTGGCAGATATAGACGAAAGACGATAGTCGACTGGAGCCCCTGGAAAGTAAAGGCCTCCCTTCTTTTTCCCGCTCACCTCTAATGCTGTTCCTCTCCCGTCTCTTTCCGCCCAAGACAACACGTTAGAGGTTTGCTCAAGTCATTTTAAATTTACCGCGTTCCCCTCCACCAAGTCGAGTACCTCGATGCCAGCGCTACCGTACGGCGAAGACGCGCGTGAATCGAGGCACCCTACTACAACGTTTATAGAACCACGTGGCCCTACTCCACGAGCGTTCCAAGCTGAACGTGAAACCTATTTAGTGGAACCTTTCGTTGCCCGTGTGTACGAGATTTCGGCGCACGATAAAGATCCCCAGGTGGTCAAAATTAATCCGGAGCCCTCCACTACGGCGCGCCTCATCGCCTGCGTTGCGTCGGCGCGTTAAACCCCACAATCAATCAATCAATCAAACCTTTCGTTGCTGTTGGCGTTTGATTTATTCAATTCCGCCAGGTGGCGCGGGAAACATAAGGCGACGGTTTTCTGCAGTTGATGTAGTATTTCATTTGCTATCGCAAAAAACAAGCATCCGTGAATTTTTTAAGGAAGGAACACTGCAAATATCACTCATGTATTTGATTTTCTGCCTTATCATTGCGTAATGCCTCATTCTTGTTCAACAATGTTGCAAAGTATGAACATTAACACCGGACTTAGACGTTTAGATTTGGCTGTGTGTATGTCAGACTATTGCGCATTTCCTGTTTCACTTTGGCCGGGTGGCTGAATCCAGTCACCGACAGACAGACAGACAGACAGACCAAAATTTATCCGTTTAAGCAGCCGAAGAAAGACTATCGTCTTCAAAAAGTTCATCAAGAAACTTTTCAAGGTCAGCCACTGCCGCTTAATATAATGCGAATCGCGAAACTTGCCGTGTCCTTATGCAACCCGAATGCCGAGCCTAAAGTGACTCATGAAACTGAACAGCCGATTTCCGCAGCTGCCACCTAACTGACGCAAAGACTTGCCCAACAATCACGCAAGTTACGCAAAGCAGGTAACTAGTGACAAACTAACGGGCATGCCTGATCCTGCGGTTTCAGCTCTAGCACAATCGTAATGACTTTGAATCTTGAAATATACGGCTTGAAAAACATCACATCCTCATAAAGCAGTATAGAAGTTAAGAACTGTATAACAACTATTAATTATGAGCCAGGGCAGCGTTACTCAAATCTATTACACTGCCGAATTTGTACAAGGTGTCAAAGAAGGCATCGCTCACAATCACAGCTGCATTGCGAGTGACAAAATCATTTGTGTCGAATAGTGGCCCCTTTCACTCGGTATAGACAAGAGCAGCAGTTACCCTTTGGCTATGTAATATTCTGATTGGATCATTTGAACTGATGGGATTACTTCGGTTTTAATGTAGAACCATGTGCCCACAACTGAGGCCTATATTCACGGCGGAGCAAATTCACCGAGGCTCATAGCTGCACTAATGCCGGCTCAGCCCTGCCGGTCCAATACGGACATGGAGTCACACAGACTCTTGCCGTGTCACTTGGACTCAGACTAACTCGGGCAAAAACTCACTCCACTTCAGGCGTGCTCAAACTCAGCTGGGATCACTTACCTGGTGCCGGGCTGTTCGGTGGTCAATATGGCCGGCGCCCCAAGTGGAGGCTGGTCATTGCACTGCGATCGGCTGAAACTTGCTCCTACTCCGAACTGGGGTAGGTGGGCATGTAGGTGGGCATGTAACTCGGGCTCACGCGTACTCAAACACAGTCAGGCTCATCCGGCTCAAACTCACTCGCGAACACTCAAGCGCAAACTCCCTCGGCTCATACGCACTCAAAGTCAATCGGGCTCAAACTCACTAGGCCTCACCTGGGCTCAAACTCAGTAGGGCTCAAACTCATGATGCCACACAAGTCTCACGCTCACTCAAACGCAAACTCACGCGAGGATTCGGGCCCAAATAATTCTGAGTGAGTGGACTCATGAGCGAGTCCGCCGACCTCTGGCGTGCGTGTGAGCGCGTGGGTGTGTGTGCGTGCGTGTCTGCGTGCGTATTTGTGTGTGTGTGTGTGTGTGTGTGTGTGTGCACGCTCAGTGCTGGTACATGCGCGTGTGTGTATGTGTGCGTGAGTGCGCTCTTGTGTGTATGCATGCGCGCGTGCTTGGGCGCGTGCACGCGCGCACGTGTGTGTGTGCGAGAGAGAGAGAGAGAGAGAGAGAGAGAGAGAGAGAGAGAGAGAGAGAGAGAGAGAGAGAGAGAGAGAGAGAGAGAGAGAGAGAGAGAGAGAGAGAGAGAGAGAGAGAGAGAGAGATAAAGTCTTGGTGTGTTCCAAAATCACTATAGAAACGTAGCAACCCAAAATCAAATCAGCGACCTCGTGCTCAACAGGAGGAAGCGCAAACGTTGAAGACAGTGGCATGACCGGATAAGTTGATTGATGTATTGTAGGGTTTCGCGCGCCGACGCAACGTAGGCGATGAGGCGCGCCATGGGGGAGGGCTCCAAATTAATTTTGACCACCTGGGGATCTTTAACCTGCGCCGAAATCTGGTACACACGGACGTTTTTGCTTTCCGCCTCCATTAGAAAAGCGGCCGCCGCGGCCGGGAATCCAACCCGCGACGTCGTGCTCAGCAGCACAACGCCTTAGCCACTGAGCCACCGCGGCGGGTCGACCGGAGGAGTTGGCGTGAAGAAATAAGAGCAATGCATCATGATGCAAAAAAAAAAAAAAGACTTGGCGCTTCGTTTGCACGTCATTTCCCTTATTCCACTCCTTGTCTAGAGAACTTGGCCATACCCTTCCAACTATTTTCAATGTTGGCAGACTAAGGAAACTTAACACTTTGAATATCACTCGTTGGAACAAATTGAACGCAAGGGCTTTAACCGAACCGCACGTCATGAGCCCCTAATGAAGACGAAGCCGTCCGGGAGGCACAGGATTTAGGCCATGTAGTTGAGTTGAGAACAACCTAAGGATTGCTGCATCTCTGTTTTTATTTCCTTCTCCGGTAAACATGTCAGTTCTTTTGACCATACCAGTGATCAGGCAGACATTTGTTAGGAAGGAATCAAAGGAAGAGCATTTTTGACCATAGGAAGTATCGGACTTGTAAGTGTAGGTATTAAAAAGCTGCGTTGCTTGCACATACCGAAGCCTTGCGCCTGCCCTCCAGAATCCACTATGAGCATAGTGTTTAAAGCCGAGTGATGGTTTTAGCTCGCAGACGACAACCACCGTGTACGTCAGCGCAACTTTGGTTTGTACCACCCGACCCGGAGTTCTCTCTTTTAAAACGAAAGCTTTCTTCATGGGACCGATAGTGTTTGTAAAAAATCTCGTGCATTTCCCCTTAGCTTAGACCAGTCCGCTGACCAAAAAGCTCTGATAAGATCGCTGCACAAGCGGCGTGTGCGTGAAACCGGGGTTCCATTGTGTCAAAACTGTTACTTGAGAAAGGAACGGTTCGAAATAAGACAATGCGCGCATCACGCATCTATCATGAAGGGGGAGTGCAACAGTATACATTTATCACATGTACGACGTAGTGGAATACATTTAGATCGTTCGTAAATGCGTTTACTCAGTGGGCACAACTTCATTGCGAGGGGTCGTTCTTCGTTTCCGATTTCGGTGTTTGAAGGTGTGACAATCAATTGAACGCACTTTCAGAGAACATTGGAACCACTTTTTAGCGAAGGTTTCGACGCATTATTGGTGCTGGTTTGATGTTAGAAAGCTTTCGCGTTTCTGTAAAGTTATTTTAACAATAGGAGGTAAATATGTGCAGCTCTTACCCAACACCTTACTGATAAATCTACATTTCTTGTACATATATACTGGATGGGAATGTTTCATCAATCCTGACTGCTTTTCTGGTTTATATGGTTTATAAAAATAGCACGGATATTTTAGGCTTTGATGCTGCTTTTACACGAAACACCTGGTACTCAATTATAAACACCTTGTACTCCGTAAGAGATGGCTTTTATGTTTTGGAAAATTAGTTCGTGGTGAATACCTTGTCATTTAGGATCTTTCTCGATAAACCCTGAATTTGAAAACACGCTGACACGAGGAAACACGGAACTAAATGGGGAATGAGCAAATGAATAAAATTCGTGCTAACGGTGACAGCTGTCGGTACTCGAAATAGAGGGGGCACTTATAATTTCGGAAGTGCGTGCGTAGCAGCGCATCTGTCACCATGTGTCCATCGCAATGTACCTGTCACCGGTATCACAGCCCATGCACTGCCGAACTACCGGTACTGCATGCCCTTGGATAACCTCTCTTGAGCTGCTGTAAATATCAATGTACAGAGGGAAAAAAAGTATCCTGGACGTGGTTCCAGCTTGTAGAGTACATTTGTCTTTGGCCTGATTACCCATTCCTTGCTTCGTGATCATAAGCGGTGCATTGCGACGAACCGGAGCCTTGTTTGTACGCGTGCAACAGAGGCTTAGCCGTATGTGCAGGATAGGAAATCTATGATCGACCGATATGATGTCTGAAAATATCGCACCTAACTGTGGTGGGTAATCGAATATCAATTAGCTCGGACGCATATGTTATTAAGCGTAGCAAATGACTTTGATAGCTGTAGCTGCATCTTGTAGACCCTTGCTGTCTGATTTGTATGGAGTAGGAGTTTTAATGGGGTTTCTTAAAGCGAAAAGTGTTTAAAGTGTAAAGTAACGTACTTGAAACGATCCAAAAGTTTTTTGAATGCTGGCACTGTATCCGAAAGCTCAAAGAAAAATGTTACTGATAGCGCTAACAAGTTGAATATGCGGTTGGGCTAGTTGGTGCATATTGCTTCCCGAAAAAGAGCGCTAAAAACCCAATACAGAAAAAAAAAACGAAGAACGACGAGAATCGTCTTTCTTTTTTCTGTCGTGGTTTCTAGCGCTCTTTTTCTTGATACTAACAAGTTGCTCGTGCTAAAAATATATGCTACAATGTTACCAAGATAATTTCGGTTTCATTCCTTTTAGTGGCACGTATAGTTGTCAAATAATCATTCGGCAGCTATACACGGTGGTGAAGACCCGAATTGTGCCTGTGCCACTGGTGGCCCCACCTTAGCGATTTTTGTATTGGCTTCGTTTCACCAGGCGTGAATCTGGCGTGTTCGAGACAAGCTTTTTCTGGTCGCTTCGTGCAACTGCGCTGACGTGACGCAACTTACCTCCCAAAGTCGGGAACAGAGAGATATTACCCGCCTGGTCAACAAGGGCAATGGCTTCTCCTTCTACGGCGCTCTCTACTTATCCTCCCAGACGCTTATCAAGCCTTAACGCACACGAGGAAAGGAGCATTCCTAAAGGGAGGGCGAATGCAGTGTAGCTGGATCGAAAGGGGCAGGGCTGGGCTTGCGAGTGCTCACTCCGACGGCAATAGGGTGAGTGCTATCACCCCCTTTCGCTGCCCGTCTTTTTCGCTCATTTGGCTGCCATCTTCTTTTCCGTCATTTCAACAACCTTGTACTGACATGGACGGCCAACTTTCGCTACCTCATAGTTTAGGCTCACGCTATTAGGAGGAGATTTTAGAGTGGCGCCCCTAGCGGCGCCAACGAGAAACTGAATAGAGGGGAAACAAAGCAGACAAGACAGTCTTTTTCACATGGCCGAACACGTACCTTGTATTTCTGGCGAACTATATTTAGCCATTTATCCAATTTTAGTGAGCACTTTTGAGTTCATGTGGATCTAGAAGAATTACTACAACTGTACACATTTCCAGAGAAGATTTTGCTCGCTGTTTTATAGCGTTTTGTCCGAACTAAAACCCCACTTACCTAAAATACAGCCTTCCCTCTACGAGAGCTGCCGCACTCAGTCATTCTTACCATGGTTATGAGAATCCGTACAGCTGCTGCACGAGAAAAGTTACTAAAAGAAGAAACGGAGGAGCGAAGTCTCCAACGTTGTTTAGTTCTCGGAGTTCGAATGAAATTCCAGTTTGTCTCCCCCACTGAACATAGTCCCACCCAGTATACGCTGAAGTCGGCAGAGTTATAATACCTTCATAGGCTTTCGCAGACTATACACGTGCAAATACGCGCGACACTGACCTGGTTATATATGCTTGAAAAGCTCCGCTAAGTTAGCTAATCGCGCGCGGATATAAGAGCCACTGAACTGCACTAACGGCTGCCCACGCTTTCTTCGCGTGCTTTTCAGGAGATGGGAACAAAAAGAGCAGTGACCTCCCGCCTTTTTGCGTGTTTGTGTTGATTCCGCCCATCCAATAAGCGCAGAGTGCTGGGGAAAGAATAGAAGGGTGTGGTGGAGGCGGCGTCCAGCTTCCCCCTCCGTATCGTTCCCTGCCTCAACGTCAACTGGTCTTTCTTTGTAGACATTTATTTGCAGACAGCCATGGGTCGCGTGATTGTTTATACCAATGAGTGTTGGTGTCGCGGCGACAGCTTCTGTTTGAAACGTACTGGTTTTCTCGACGTGCTAAGGCCACTAAGGCTTCGCGGGAAATGTGCGCTTATCGCTCGTTAAGTTAGCTCGTCTGTTTCGGTGTGCAGTGTGTCCCATAGAGTTATTAAACTCTATGGTGTCTCCATCTCGCGGTTTGCGTTCAATTACCTGTTCCTGGTCCATAACTGTCTGCGTGTCAGCTCGCCCACCTTATATGCGCTGCCGGCTCTCCGTGCGACGACGTCTAATGACCATTGGATACCGATTCACACAACAGTGTGTGGTACGTGTAGCGCTGCCTATTTTGTGCGGATTACGGGTTGTCCGTGCTGGGAGCGTGTTTAGCGTTGCTACCTGTAAGTACTGCGGTCCTGACTGTTGCCGAACAGGTGCAAAAGTAAAAAGAAATCGTTCTGTGTTATTGTGCTATGCTCGTTTTTTTTTTTTTGTTCGTTCGCGGAGCCGTATCACGGCATTTCTTCATCAGCGCTTTCATCTTGGAAACATCAGCTTGTTTTAACGGTGGCCTGGGGCGTGAGCGTTGCAGGTGACCGGCTCTCATGTTACTTGTACGAGTTTTTAATAAAATGAACGCGTTTTTAGACCACTCTCGCATAAGTTGTTTTGAAGTGAAGGTTGCTAGAAAAAAAAAATTCAGAGCAGCTTTTTGCATGCTCAAGTTTCATTTCGGCGTAGCGAGTAATGTGGGGTATCAGTCGTCTTCGCAAGCGGGGTCTTATAAATAGCCGCACTGACTCGCGACTCAATTCGTAGGTATGGAACTTACTAGGTACACACAGCGTTCAACAAAAGTAACCTAGAACCAAACTTCTTTTGTGCCCGGTAATGCGGAACGTTCAATGCGAATTCTCGAAAAACTTGCAACTTTCGGCAGCTTGTCGTGTTCACCACGGGTAAATTGACCGACGGAACAGTTGCTCTTTTAAAAAAGTCACTGTCTTTTCACCGCCGCGAATGATTGTAAAGCCTTTTGGGTCGGCTTTTCGTGTCTGTGGCGATTTCTGCGCTGTGGTTATCATTTTCGTCTGAGATATGCCTGAAACACTCTGTGCTGAAGTGTACTACAGATCGAGTCCCACGTTCCTTCAAAATTTCAGCTTTGTTATCCAGAACTTGCGTTGGGTTTCTGGCTGCGGAAGGCAATTCAGGCTAATGTATGATGTGTATTTCGTAGACTTCCACTGCCCCACTGCGCATAATTTCCCCGTATATTAAAGGAACCTTTTTTGACCGACTAGTGCCACATAGAAACCATTGTATTTTTCTAGTTTTTTTTTCCATCTATCGAAATTTGACCGTGGCGTCCCCTAACTTAAGCCGCGCCACCTATAGGACGATCTCCTGGCCAATAGAACGCCTCGAGCTATGCAACGCTACCCAGACACGCGTGTTATGAGCCGATTCACGCGGCTCCCGTCGTTGAGGGCAAAGCAACCGTCAGATGTTTCACTCAATGGGGCATTTATTGCTTCCGCTTTAAGAGGTTTCAACAAACCAAATCCACCTAAATCAGCCTACACTATCAGGCGAGGTTGGGATGGCTTACTTAGGATCCTGTTGCTCAGGCGCAATGAAAGCTCAGGGGGAGGTATCATGAAGTGGAAGACATATGAGTGCGATGCATCCTTAAACAGTTGTACAAAATAATTACGATGATAGCGACCGAGAATCTTAAAGGCTCTGAAGGCTGTTACCAAGAAAACAAAACAAAATACTGGTCGCTGTTTAAGCGGGGAAAGCAAACCAAACAGCCAAAATTTTACCTAATCGTTTTAGGTTATGCTTAGTCAAAGTTAGATGAATAAATTTAAAAAGGCCAAAATTCACGTTGCCACGGGGTCGGACAGCGAAGCCAGACTAGTTTACGGGACAAAAAACAGCCCCCAATCCACGGCATGAACGAGTTTCGACAAAAAAACCAGACGAGTGCACGGCACAAAACACTAATCGCCGGGTCGCAGCCCAAACAAGTGCAAAAAAAAAAAAAACACCATTGTTTCTAATTGTGAGATTTAGTGCCCTCTTCTCATTTCAATGACTCTATTGGAACACGGAAATATTTTAGTTTCATCCTAGCCGACCTATATGGGGTGTCCGTTTTACGGTGGCTTTGTGGGGCAACTGGAAGGGCTTAGGAGCCACCGCTTCATCGTATTTTATTATAACTGCCACTGATAATTATTTATGAT
Source organism: Haemaphysalis longicornis (assembly GCF_048455015.1). Taxonomy (NCBI): domain Eukaryota; kingdom Metazoa; phylum Arthropoda; class Arachnida; order Ixodida; family Ixodidae; genus Haemaphysalis; species Haemaphysalis longicornis. Next base: position 52,285,795 of record NW_027526335.1, read on the forward strand.
GCCTGCTAAGATTGAACTTCCTGCGATTATGGGGTCATTTGACATCTCCAACGGCATTTATTTTGTACGGATTGTTTCGGTAAAACCAGAGTGAAAACCGTACTTTGTATGCTTACTACTGCTGTACAATCCCGTGCATTGACAGACAATGAGAATTTCTAATTGTTTGCGACTTCACTTGAAACTAATTATGACAAGTAAATGAAACTCGGTGCAATAATGGAGCGATCTTAGCAGCCCATTAGAGTGGAATTTCCCCCCAAATATCTAACATTACACTAAGAGCTACGAAGCGCTCTCTAAAAGGCTGGCTTCGCCGCAAAGCCGTTTCCACCGGAGCACAGGATTTAACCATTGATCGAAAGCGGCGTACCCGTTCGCTGTATAATAGGAGGTTTTATTCTCAACGTAATTTTAGAACCTTTTTGAGAGCGATTGCCGAGTGCTCACGAACACGTGCGAGAAATACAGCACTAAAATGAAATAGAATTCCCAGGAAAACGGGTTGAGATCGGTTCTTGTAGGAGGATGCCGCAAAGGTTCTCATTCGGACCGGAATATGACAACGCGGAGGTATGGGAACACAAGTTTGTTTGGTGTTAGTCAAGAACTTTGTTTTGAACAATATATTTTGTTTGTTTTCTTTGTTTTAATTCTTTGTCACGGATTAACATGTACACACGTGGCAGAAGAAGAGTCCGAAAGAAACTAAATTGCTTTATTAATGTCGTCCTCCTTTCCAGAAGGGCGTTTGGTGGCTGTATCGGTGGTGTTGTATTTGCCCTTTTTAGCAACCGATTGATTATGCTTAGTTTCATTGTTGCTTTCCGAAAAAAGGATTTTACGAAAAGGCACGCTTCAAAGGCACTCGCCGTATATCCTAATCTATCATGTTTGTTGGGTTTGGAAGATAAGCACGTTCCGAGAAAGTGAAACTTCAAGCAGAGTCCTTCAATGCTTCTCTGGTCATGAAACTCAAGGCCAAGTTTCCTACGGGGACAAAAGCTACCGCGAGGGGCGCCCCCGCAGATCGGAGGGCATCGGGCGGCCGCCGCTGCTCTGTTGCCAGACAGGCAGGCAGGAACGCAGCAGCAGCATGCCCGTTCGCACCAAAGTTTTTTTGCCGCTCACAAAATGACAAGTCCATTTGAGCGGCCCATGACACGTAAAGCGAAAGCGCACTGCTGATAAGGCGGCGAGCGTCTGTTTTATATTACTCCGTGGTCTGTTCCCTGCCAAATGCGCTCTGACCATGCCCCCGGCTGCCCTCCGATCAACACCAGTGCGGCGGCGCGGCAGCGTACGAAGCTCTCCCATAGCGTGATGGCGAAGATTCATGACCAGAAAGGCATTGAAGGACTCTGCTTCAAGCTTGATAACAAAGAAGAAAAAAAATACCAAAAGAAACACAATGTAAAGGTGCAAGGCTGTATTGAGGACTAAGAAGACCTGCGTTGAAATAATGAGCGCTGTGCCATTTCTCCCTTACCCTTTTTATTTTTTGTTTATGAAAAAAAGAACCATAAGAAATTGTGGTTGATCCTCCTTTCATAGGAATCGGTAAAACGCAAAAGAGAAATGTGCCTTCCCAGGAGCATTTGAATGTTTATTGTGCGTCGATATGAACATGCACATAGTTCTTTATATTTCGTCGGTATGGCACCGTTAAACGTATCAACATTAGACACTGAATTACACGCGTCGGAGCATTGCGTAAATCCGATTGAAGACCTAGGCGCTCGGCAACCGTGCTAACGAAACCGAAGGGGTTGCCAGCGAATCATATGGTGAAGTCACGGTCCGCTACAGTGAGAGGAGCATGATTTGCGGGTCGGCAGCAGTCTTGTAGGTGTGCTTGGTGAGCGACGCCTTGCTGGCGGGTCGTTTCGGCAAAGGTGCGACCACATTGGTCCTGCTCCGTGCCGTGTACGCCAGACGCTTGCGTTGCGACGAGCTCAGCTTGTGGAACGCGGCCGTGGTGTTCGACAAGCTTAGCGGCGTTCCAGATAGGCGGCGGATGGATCAACACGCCAGCAGGTCACTCTGCTACACACTGCCCTATCGATGCGCCAACTATCGGCGCTTATTAGCGTCATTCCGCACTACTTCGCTTCACATCTCCTACACGGCAGCACCATCTGAATGGAAAAGTTAGCGGGAAGGACATAAGTCGCGTGCGTACAGTTACCCGGGCATGGCTTCATGGCTCAGAGGGCATAGCGTTTCAAACCTCCCGTTGGAGCCAGACTGATCATGGATTAGAAACCTAGCGCCGCCACGCTAATGGAACTTTTTCTGGCGAGGTCATTTCCGTGACGGATATGACGTAGGGAAGCTTTCTGTACCCCGGCATACAGCACTGCCGTGTTAAAAAGGTAGGGACAATCATAATGCTGCAATAAGCAGAAAACCTACCGGGCTCATTGCGACTACTATTAATACTACCTTCGTCGTCTTGACCGCAAGGCGGCTTTGATAATATACACAGAGCAAACGCGATAAATTAACCACAACTTTGCCGCTATAACGGCCATGCGCGTCAATCTTTTTTTATGATTACTGTTTCTTCAAGCAATATGAATGATAATTTACGGCTACTGGTCCCAAGCGGGCGCTCTTTCAGTAAATATAGGACCTGTCCATTTCGCGTTTACGCTTTTGCAATCGCCCTTTTTATAAAGCTTTCATACAAAGGACTACAGCGAGTGCTTTAACTTTCAGCTTTTTGAAGTTCTATTGAAAGTTATTGCACTGGGCGGCCGTCTGCCCAGTAATATCCCCTCGTGTATTAGTGCTGTCGAGATTTTTTCAGCTGATATGGTTTTAGAAATGTTGAAAAGGGGTTGTAACATATTTTATTTAGAAAAGGTAGTGTTTTTTTACAATGTACTCGATTCCATTTCATTTCTTGCAACGGGAGGCTCCAAATGTTCAGCTGGAAAAAGCAAAACGGGGACCGAGAAAAACTACGAAAAACGAAATAAAATCTGAGTCATTGTATGGTTGGGCACGTGTATAAGGTTGCCGTGTTACTTACTTTAAAGAGCGCAGTTTCGAATTGCAGCAATAGGCTGTGTCATTTTCATTTGTGTTTTGCACCAGAGCAGAACCCGAGTATTGTCGCTACGGCTCGGATTACGTCATCTGGTCGGTGACATAAGCAGGTTAAAAAAGGTATGTTACAAGGCATTATTTGTAAGTTCCGTTGTTGAAAAAGAAACTTTAGCGAAATAGCCATACACCCTGGGCCTCAAATTCTGACAGTTTTACTTCAGTTTATGTTGCACGTCATGCTGAAATGCAAAACATTTTGACGGGGATTTCGGGGTTTTCCATCGTTCCGGTAAGTTGCCACTACCGTTTTTTGATGAAAGTAAATATTTTCAGAGTACCAGTGATATTGCCAGTGCTAATTGTACTGCTGCTAGAACTGCGACTACTTCTTTCACTACCACATTCACTAGAACTACATTCACCATCACCAATACTCTACTCTTACTACCAAGACTACTATTATTACTATTACTGCTACTACTACTACTGCTACAGCCACTGCTACTTATTACTCTACCTGCTACCACTCCCGCGATTACTAGTACCATTAGTGTTACCGAGTGCTCCTCTTGCTATGCTACCACTACTATTACGGCGGCCCTTACTACTGCTACTCCTAACACTACCACTACTCACACGACAACTAAGTCAATAGCCCAAACCACTTGTACCCGTACTATTTCTGCTGCCTGTGCTAAAACCACCACATCTGCTGCTACTACTACTGCTACTGCCACTACTACTATGACCACAACAACTACCAATACAACTACTGCCACAGAAATAGCGGCTTCTACTGCTATCGCTTCCACCAGAAGTGGAACTATACTACCACTACTACTATTTTTACTACTACTGCTACATCCACCCCCCCCCCTACTGCTACTTCTAGCACTAACTTGACTTACGCGACAATTATTATTAACACAACAGCCATCATTATTAACATCCCTGCTAATTTTACTGACTGCTAAGACTCTTACTACTACCTCTGCTACTATTACTATGAATACTACCATCCTTAATACAAACATACTAACACCTCAACAATAACGGCTACTGCTATCATCACTGTTACCACAAGCACTATACTACCACTACTACCACCACCACTACCGCCACTACTCCCATTTCTACAAGCGTGGACAGTTTTCACTGTAAAATAGGCCATTCTGTGAGATGTCACAAAAACGCCACATTGAATAACATTCCAGAGTGGATTCTGGGTTGAGATCTTGCTATTAAAGTCTTTGGAGGTATGCTTTTCAATAGTACATCAATCGAATATCAACCACTGTGAGCGAAGCCATCTAGACGAGTTTTTTACGTTCTTTTGTGCTGCGGGAGCTAACCAACTTCTAAAAGGACTTCGGCGCACCATGTCGTGGTCTTTCAGTATGAGCGCATCACTGCTGCCGTCTTGTTTCCTTTCGAATAAATCATTTCCATGTGTTTTTCTGGTGTTGTCATTGCACTCGTTTTCGTGAGGGTGCGAATTTTGAATGGTGCTAGCTTAGTAATGAAGGCGAACTTGATCTAAATCTTCCAAATGGAATCTGATCCAGCGACATAGGTCAATGACAAAATCCCAACGTGCAAAGTTTGTATCTTGGCGCAGGCGGACAAAATATGCCAGTTTCCAAATCATTTCAAGATCAGCCGTAGGGGTCCCATCTATTCTTCATTTCATTTCATTTATTAGTTCCTTCAGGGGCCCAAGGCATTATATAAGGAATGGGTAAATACATGTAAGAAAGTAGATGAGTACAGGAGAAATACAACTGTGCCCCAAGAAACTAACAGTGACAGGCATGCATCAGCCAATACAACTAACAAAAAAGGCAAACAAGAGAAAATTAATGCCAAATACACAGGTTCAGTTACAAGACGAAAGAAACACACAGAGAAAAACAAAAGCCAAGCAAGACCGGTTATACAGCTTTAACCTAGTATGGAGTATGAGTCAGGTTTGATATCAGTAGATGTGATAATGGTCATCCAGTTTTCTTTTTTTCGAAAAGATGTGCGGTCAGTGCATGGTACTATATTATCACTGGTTGTGCATGATACTATATTGTCGCTTTATTTTTGCTAGTAACTCGGCTGGTTTGCTTGAAAAAAAGTAGCATAAGCTTTTATTCGCAGCAAAATCATGCTTTTAGAGGATTCACGCCAGGTTATCCAGGCTGATTCCGGCTGCAAGTGCTTCCGAACATCTCTGGCGCTTCAAGCCTGGACCGCTTCGTGAGTGCTGTCGTGAGTTGTTCATTGATATCTCAGTGATCCCGCATAAAGTAAGTCATCTATGGAATGTCTACTCTCATGAGGGCCCGAGGCGCTACGACACTTCGCAGATGGAAAACATAAAATGAAGAACAATACCATCCCTGCGTATGGCAGGTTCCAGACAAGCCATGACAACCCAACTGTCCCGCGTCTTGACCGGCAGAGAAAAAGGTAACGGGAAATGGGTACAGGCGTCACAAAAGACATTTATCACAAAGCTTTTTCACAAAGCATTTATCACAAACATTTATCACATTTACCACAAAAAAAACCGACTAAAGAAAATCACACACGCGGTCAAACTGCGAAACGCTCTACAATAAAATATATACAACGTCCAAAGAGACTTCTACCTTACTACGTCAACAATGTCCTTGAAAGGTGTTGAACCACAGGCGAGACTTACATAATTCACGGGCGTGGACGTAAGGAAGTCGCCGGGTTGTCACGATGTTGTCACGACGGGATGCGGCTGGTGTGGTGCGCCTCAGATTCCCGACGTCGCCACTGTAGGGGCCGCCATAGCGAAGGATGACGGTTCGAGGCCGCCTCCCCAAAACACGCGCCCGTCGCTGCTGGAGCCGCCAATGCATGTGTTGGCGGTGGCTCAGGAGACTGCAGCCGATGCGTCTTCAGCCCGCTCCTGACCAGGCTGGTAAATACTGACGTCGGTGCCATGGGTCGCGTCAGCCCTGGCTGCTGTATTCCGGAACCTGGTGTCTTCGCAGCACACCTGCCTCAATTGTTGTTGTTGTTGTTGCTGTTCCTTCACAAAATGGCGCATACCCAATCAGGGGATCGGCCAAACATCAGTTGCTAATTCGAATGAGATTGCTGCCTAGGTGGATGATTCAAGGCAAGTTAGAAAATTTTGGAAGCTTTTTTCTTCTTGTTTTTGAGGAATCGAGATTGGAAATTAGTCAAAATTGAAACAAAATAAATAGAGAAAGAAAGAAAGAAAGACGAAGAAGAAGAAGACGAAGAAGAAGAAGAAGAAGAAGAAGGAGGCCTCAATCTCCCTTCCTCCTTTTCTTCTTCTACCTTCTTCGGTGTAGCTGCGGGGATTGTCCTTGACTCATGACACCAACCGAATTGTTCCAACCAAATCAATTGCAAAGCACGGCAGAAGCTTCAAACGTTTCAGCACGTTTTATACAGGAACGACCTACGCAACCATTATAGCTTTTAAGTGTAAAGCACTATAGGGGCCCGCCTTGTCGGCGTAGCTCGTCCGCAATGATGATGATGATGATAAGTTTATTTTTCCCAAAACTGGGGGAAAGGAGGACGAGGAAGTGGAGCCTTCCTGAATTCCTTCCCCTCAGATGGCGGCCTGCAGCCCTTGGGCGCGAGCGGCGTCTTCGGCCAGTTGGACGACCTTGCCCTGTATTTCGGAGTCGGAGCTAAGCAAACAGGTCTCCCACTATCTTACGCTATCTAGCCACCGCAGCCGCACGGCGTCACGGACCTAAACAGAGCCTCGGGCCATCACGCACCCCTACAAAGGCTTTGAAAAGGTACCTGCTTGAAAAGAGAATTTATTACAAACCACATATCAGGGCGCAGCGACTAGTGGTAACAGCTCTGCCCTAAAAACAGAAAAAAAACCAATCACTTTGTTTAATATACATTATTTGGTTAATTACGTGTATGTTGCCTCAAATGTAGTTGCAGTTTTCCCTGCGCTAAATATGGGTACATGTGTGACAAGTTCTAGCGGTTCCAGGAGCTTGAAATGGTTCTGCTTAGTATCCTCTTAACATTTGGCCGGAAGGCTTGGCCACAGGGACAAGCGGGTATCTTTTCGAAGCCTTTGTTTGGGTGCGTGATTGCGGTGGCTTGGTAGCGTGACATCGGACAATCTACGACACAAGCCGGGCACTTAAAGTGCTCTGCATTAAATGTGTTCTAGGTTAGCTAATAAACAAGTTGTTAGTTGCGCTTCGTCCTGTGTTGTCTCTCTGGTGCGGTTCCCACTGTTCAAAACTTTGCGCTTTCCACTTCAGCTATGCAGCAGCAGCTAGCCCCTACGGATTCCCTGTTAATTTTGAGCTCTATGAACGTATACTAACGTACATTGGCGACGCAGGAAAACCATCTGTCTGCTGTGCCAGGCTTCGCTGCTTTAGTGATCCTTGCTTTTTGTGCAGTCATGTGTGAACCGAGGAGCAGCCTTGTAGTGACGTGTACACTTGTTTGCGAGGTCTCCTACGTAAAATTGATACGTTAGAAACTGTGTGTATTATATCAGAATGAGCTGATATGAGCACAGGTAAGATGACGGCGTTGAAACAACTTATATTTTGTCTTTCCTAGCCAAAAAGGAACCACTCTGAGACAACTTTCGAACTTGATTTGCACTTTCATGCGTTCTCCAGAGCCAATTTCGTTTTCTGTGAGAATAAGAAAGCGTAGACTTTGTCGCCGCAGCCGAAGACCGAGGGTGGTAGCTTTGGGGACAACGAGCCGCCATGTGGGCTAAAAAAAAAACTGTGGTTGATTTCTCTGTTATTGGAATCGGTAAAACACGAAAGTGAAATGTGCAGCGAAATCTGCAGCTGAACCTGGTTTGCGGGTCGGCGGCTGTCTTGGGGGTGTGCTTGGTGAGCGACGTCCTGCTGGCGGGCCACTTCGGCAAAGGTGCACTGATGTCGTTTTTTTTTTTTGACGGATATGACGTCAGTAAAATCTTAGTATATCCAGGCATAAAACGTTTTCGTGTTTAAATATAAAACCCGAAAACGAACAACCCAAATTATAACGTACTCTTTAGTTCTAAAGGTTGCTTCCCCACAAGACGACCCTGTGTGCAAGGGTGAACCATTTACAGGCCGCTTGCTTCGTTGTACTGGCGTCACTTCCGTGAGGGATATGACGTAAGCGAAATCTTCGTGAATCCCTGAACGAAACACTTTCGTATTAAGAAAACAAGGTACACTCAAAGAAGAAGACAAGCGAAAGAATGAAACCTCCTTCTGTGATTCATGTATGTTGTTCCTTTTGACGCTTCGAAATAGATTGGCGAACTTATATTAAAAAGATTAGGTTAAAAGTAAAAGTTCGGGGCCATCTAAGTTGCACATCAAAAGCCCCCAATCGAAATTCTATTTTTTTCCGTATATTACAGGCTTTCATCCAGTCCCTTTCGTGGAGCATCGTTTACCGCCTCTGTGTGCGGTAAAGTTCCCGAGCCCTTTCAGTGTGCGTCCGCAGGTCGCCGGAATTAATGACTCATGACGGGGGGCCATTAGGGCACGCAGTTCCCCATTATTCCGAGACCGCGGCTACGTACTGTCTCTCTCTCTCGCCCCCCCTCTCTCTCTCTCTAGCAAACACATGCGCGCACACACATTCAACAAGCGCACACCCAAACACAGGCGCAGGCGCTGTATTTGTATGTGGTGCGTATCTGCCCCATCCTCCACCCTGCACTGGCGACGGCGCTTTCCTCGACGAGATGCTTTTGTCACCCTACTGGCGAAGCGCCCGAGCCGACCTCGCGGAAGCAACAGCACGAGCAAGGCTCTAACGCCGGCAGCGACATCTCGCGTGTGTCCAAAGCGAAAGCGCGATGTTTGCAGAGCGTGGATCACCCTGAAAGGCGTGCAGGGGAACGAGCAGCCTCTTGGAGAAGCGGTGCGGCACACAGGAAAGACAGCTAAAGTCTAAAAGGGTCAAAGGCTCTCGCTCCAGAAGGAAAGCATCTTTGCCTTCATGCCACGAGTGCTGTTTACTCCGAATAAACCGGCGCCCTCACGGCTTAGCGGAGAGAACAGCTTCCGTGGATCTCTCACGTTGTGGGCCAAGTTTTATTCCTTCGCTTGCACCATGCACGGCACAAATATCAATGGTACTTGCCGTGGCTTTTAGAGTACCGCTTGTCCCGGCGTCCACTTGTGCCCTCTTACAACTTCTCTTTGGGTAAATAAAATAATTGTTATGAGGAAAAATGAACCTGCGCTGTAGGCCATCTATGCGTTCTCCCTGAAATCCCTCGTTAAGAATTTCAAGGTCGTATACCGATCTATCCACAGCTTGCTGCGACTCCTTTTTTCGCTAAAATTTTGTGTATGCATTTGCACAGCCAGCTCCAGTTTTCTATTATTGCAGAGCCGAATTTGAAACTGTGGGCTACTTGCAGGTTCTGAAGTTGGCGGCTCCCGTACGCCTTGTTTTATTATGACGCCGAGGTCACTGTGTAAGCGTTCTGCCGCAAAATGGAAAATGTTGTTTAGTACATGAAATTATTTGTAATTTTTGCGCGAGATATACAAGCAAAATTTCTTTAGCTTGTCGCTGTTTGTACTGCAGAGTGCCAGGACATCTGTTTTAATTTGTGGGATAACTGGCTCGGCGTTTCTTAAGATGTGTATGTGTTTGCGTATTTACGTTTATGGGGAACGACACAACATACGGACGGTGCACTTTAAAATGAGCGACAAGAGCATATATATATATATATATATATATATATATATATATATATATATATATATATATATATATATATATATATATATATATATATATATATATATATATATATATATATATATATATATATATATATATATATATTGTGTGCATCAATCTGTGCGATGCGCTAGTGCCCACTTCGAGGAGACATGGATAAGTGTGCCCTTGTACCTGTCTTGGCCAATTCATCGTGTACTTCGTCTGCTTCTCACGACAATTATCAGCATCATGGCGTACCTCATGTTTTCTTCATACCCATCCGCATCATCATTCCTGGTGCTGGAGTTCTGGGTTGCTGCTCAGAATAAACGCGCTGGTTCCACTGCCGTGCTAGTGCAGAAGAAGGACGGATCGGTGCGATTTCGCATGGATTATCGCGCATTGAACAAAATTACCCGAAAGGACGTTTACGCTATGCCACGGATTGATGACGCCCTAGATTGCTTACAAGGCGCCGAATATTTCTCAAGTCTTGATCTGCACTCGGGGTACTGGCAGATCCCCATGCATGAGGACAATAAAGAGAAGACCGCGTTCACCACCCCCGACCGGCTCTAAGAATTTAACGTCCTGCCATTTGGGCTTTGCAACACCCCTGCAACATTTGAACAAACGTTCGACACTGTCCTCCGTGGTCTCAAGTGGAAAACATGCTTCGGTTATATCGACGAACCCGTTATCTTTTCTTGAAGTTTCGCTGAGCACCTAATGCGACTGGATGAAGTTCCCACCTGTATTTCCAATTCGGGGCTTCAGCTCCACACTAAGAAGTGCCACTTCGCTAGTCGAAGCATCAAAGTTTTGGGGCACGTAGAGAGCAAGGACGGTATTCGGCCTGATCAAGAGAAAATTGCTGCTGTAATCAACTTTCCGCGCCCGTTACAACAAAAGAATCTGTGCAACTTCTTAGGTCTGGCCTCGTACTTCCATCGCTTCTTCCGGAATTTTGCTGCTATTGCTTCCCCCCTCAATAACCTCATGCACTCCGAAACGCCCTCTGTGTGGTCTGATGAATGTAACAGGCCTTCCAAGAGTTGAAACAAGCACTTACTTCCGGTACAGTACTCTGTCATTTTGACAAGTCCCGACTGGTTATTCTGCATACTGACGCCAGTGGACATGGCATTGGGGCAGTGCTTTTGCAGGCTGATGACCTACTCAGGGAAAGGGGTGTTTCCTACGCCAGCCTCTCTCTTAGGTCCACTGAGAATTACACATTACTGAGCAGAAGAGCCTCGCTGTTGTTTGGGCGGTTCAGAAATTCCGCCCGTACCTATACGGCCGTTTCGTTACAGTGGTGGCAGACCACCATGCTCTCTGCTGGTTGCAGTCGCAGAAAAACCTATCTGGAAAAACCTACCAGCCCCAAGCACAAAAAAAAAAACCTTAACATAAACACCCCAGAAAGTGGAGGGTGAAAATCGCCCCGCCGGTAGCGTAGTGGTTATCGCACCAGACCGGTATTCTGGAGGTCGTGGGTTCGGATCCCACCTGGCGGGCATTTTTTCTCCACTTTCTTTCTTTCTTTAAAAATTTTTTATCTCTTTCAATGACCCAGCACATCCTCCCCTTTGCTTTCCGAGGTTTTCCTGACTGCAACTATAATTTCTGTCTTATTTTCAACGAGCCCCTCATATATATATATATATATATATATATATATATATATATATATATATATATATATATATATATATATATAAATTGGAGTAAACACAGACACACGCGATTCACCATGAAGTGTCCGAATGGTTCAGGTTCAGGAAGAGGACTTCCTTAGTGCACAGTCTGCATTCTACACTGACGAAAGGAAGACGAAAGACACAGACGTCTGTGTGTGTCTTTATTTGCTCTATATGTTACGCTCTTTATGAGATTTATTTGTTTTTACACTATAATTATATATAAGTGCTCGTATTGCGAGACTAAAGAAAGATCGAAGAAAACTTAAAAGTTGGCTTTTGGAGGCAAACAATGTATTGACGTTTTTTTGTTAACTGGGAAGAACACGAAGGCAGAGGTTGCGTTTGGAAGAAGACAAACATTTGCCAAACTTAACGAAAAGCTGCGCCTTTTGACCGCCTTACGCCACTGACACTATTTGTTATATAAAAGCCCTTCGTGAGGGAATCTCGCTTCTTGTGTGATTCTGCTGCGGACCGACCAAATATGGTTAAAGAAAACAGGAAATGCGCAAGCTCCGAGTTCAATTGTAACAACTGAACTACTTTAAGTTCAGTGTTTACACGAGCTTACCAACGTTAAATTCTTTTCTGCTAAATATACATATTTCGCGTATGAGCGAAGCCCCAAAAATTTGACATAAAGATGGTGTTTCCATAGCTTTCCATTTTGTTCCTGTAAAAACTCTGGCAGTGATAAATGGCCTGATGATAAATTATGCACGCTCACATAGTTTATTCACTCTTAGCACTTGTTATCTATTGGGGCCCCGGTAACTGGTGGCGAAAGGTGAAGGGTCTCGACGCGCGCGGAAGAAATGTCGACACTTGGAGTTTTGATTTTCTATTCCGAATTAAGTGTGTTCATGAAGGCAGGAAAAAATATACTCGAAAGAAAAACTGTTGTACATGGGGCATTTGTAATGCAAAGGGTAATTCGGTAGTAAATGGAAGTTTAACGGCTCCATCGATGCTATGACAGCGAAAAATGTTTCCGCCCCTTTAGAAAAGGCGTTCGGGAAAGAATCAGGAGAGCCCTGTTTGAACGCTGAATGTTGCTCAGAAATTACAAAGCTTACAAAACTAGTATGCATGCGGACGCGCGCTTTCACTCACTCACTCACTCACTCACTCACTCACTCACTCACTCACTCACTCACTCACTCACTCACTCACTCACTCACTCACTCACTCACTCACTCACTCACTCACTCACTCACTCACTCACTCACTCACTCACTCACTCACTCACTCACTCACGCGTGCATTCACGCATGCATGCACGCATGCACGCAGAATGCTCTCAAGGAAGCGGGTGGGATACCGGCTGTGGTGGCCGTTTTTCTGTTGGAGACTACAAGCGAATCCGTCCGTGTGTTGAGATTTCGGCGCACTTTGGAAAATCCCGGTTAAAAATTAAAGCGGAGCCATCCTCTACGGCACGTCTCACAGCCCAGGTACAGCTTGGGCGTGTTAAACTAACAAAAACTGTTTGAAAATGTTTATTTGAGACAAATCTGCACGCTGTTCATTATTCCTATGATGGCTGTAATGCGTCATTTAGAAGAGGCTCATAAACAAACACTATACCACCCCACCCCCCATTTCCCCAGTTTTCCAGAGTTTAAGGTACACTTGAGCGGCCTTTAAAATGATATCAGTTCCCTTGTGCTCTATTCACACACCTTTCTGGCATAGCCGGGATGTCACGATCAATTATGACTTTATCTGGTTTGTGACTGCACACTTCTTGTCTGCACTGACACATAAGCAAATGTGGCAAACATTTTTTTACGCGAAACTTAAATTCTTAGAAGGGTGGAAAGCTGGGCGAGTTGGTAAGGTGACATCTTGAAACAGCGCAGTCTTGTCTACTTCTTACGTCCTCGTCCGTGTTGCGCTGTTTCAAGATGTTCAAATTCTTAGGACTTACAATGGCCTCCAATGTACCTAAGCGCTGGTCTTCGCCGTGCCCAAATAACAAAATAAATGTATATTTGAAGGTTCGTATACACGCTCGTTTAACTATTGCTAGGATAGTTATATCGGGAAACTAGTTCCCCCTGACCGCATCATTGAATTAGGCACCGAGCTTTCGAACAAAAAGAAAAATACAAACAGGAGCAACTTTGATTGAAATGCTGGCTATAAGTGAATGCGGCTCTCGCAAAATGCTTGTTCGGCACTGAGTACTGGAGGCTAATGATTCAAGTTTTTTCGTCTCTGGGTTTTTGAGAAGGTGGGCTCATTACCAAGCACGGTACAGCCGCAATGCGTTTCATGGGAGGGGAACTGTGGGGCGCGCGTGCCTTCAAACCCAAAGCGTTCTGCGGAACTCCGCAGGTCGACACATCTTCCCACATACAGAGGCATAGTAATGCGCGATCCTAGGAAGCGAACTCGTTAGACGGGCGTTGTTTAACGGTAGGCTTCGCCGCGTAATCGACCTAATTCATTTTCGCCCGTATGCGTTCGCAGTCGCCGGCAGTCGGACCAGTGGCATATCGTAATTAATGACGTCAAGCCGATTAGGAGTTTTCGTTCACTGGGCAGAGCCTCTCAATTTCCGCAGGCTCAATTTAAAGGTATTTGAAGCAAGTACGTTTACCGCTGACTGCCTTCGGTGACGGAGGTAAGTTGTTCAAAGTGTTCGGTTTATGATGTGGAGAGAAGACTAAACGTTTATTAAATTTTTTTAGAGACGTACAGGCCGAGTAAAATTGTATTAATAGAATGTTTTTGGTCGTCGCACGTAGTTAGGAGCATTTTTCTTTCTTGAGTCCTAAAACTAATAGTTTTTTTATTGGTTAACTTCCTAACCAATGGTTTCATTTCTTGTAAATTGGAAAGTTGTACATCGCTCGACAAACCTCAAATCAGGTAATTTCTTCTCTATATGATTTGTGTGTTTTTTTCTCTGCGGAAATAAAAAAAAATGAAACTTCTAGGACCCAGTGACGCATCGAGGGTGCTGTCCTGGCGAGCCCTGATTGTGCCTTATTTAGCAGCGGCTGTTTCTCCGATAGTATGCGGTGCTACTTTAACACGCCGATTGTGACGACAGGTATCACGATTTACAGGTTTGCAATCAACTTCTTCGCCCATCACCTGCGTCAGTGCAGATGACGACATTACTAGCGTTTGATGCTGAGACGTTAGAAAATTTGCCTAAGAAGTCAGCTTAGTATCGACAGTTCAGCAGATTTCACTGCTAATTACGAACTGGCGCTGTCTGTTACCGGGCAGTTTTGGCTGTTTCCAAGCTTATGTTTTGTTTTGCGGGCGTAATCCGGCAGATGAAATACCTTGTTACACGTAAGACAATTCAACGTGCGAACGTCAAGAAATGAATTAAGAAATTTCTTGCATGGTTCAACGGTTGGCCAATCCTACAGAACTTAGGCTGCGGAAAGTCACCGCACTCCGCTCATACTGAGTCGTACGTCTTATCCCTCACCATGGGTTAGGCTGACAGAGGCTTCAAATTTACATACAAAGGCAAGATTAACATTCTCTTGGAGATGATTTGAAGCCAAAGCAGGCAGATAAAAACGAAAAGAAGTAGCAGCATCGACAAGTTCAAAGCCTCCATAAATCCTGTCCGCTGGCGCTCAATCCGCTGCAATCTGTGTGCCGCCATAAGCATAATTACAATGCTGGCACATGACCACGCGGCGAGTTTCCACTCGTTAGATGGCTGTAGGAAATTGTAGGTAACTTTTAAATAACACGCAAAGAGCTTTCTCTCCCAGAAACATCAAGGAACCACTTTTTAGATGCGACGCATCTCTTTCACTCGCCTTGTCCCTCCGGCGTCGTCCGGCGTAGTCCGCATCCCTCCCCCATTCTCGTCGCCGCGCCAGCTGCGCACTAGCGCCGCTCTCACCGCAGCGCCATCTGCGTTTTAGCGCTCGCTGGCGCTGGCTCCGTCACCGTGCCAGCTGTGCGTGGGTGCGGGTTAGCGCGCAGCTTGCGCTCGGTTAACACATGCGGATGCGCTGCTTTGCGCTGCTCTCTCTCATTCTCCTGCATATAAACGCGGTAACTGCACCGCTCCGCTCAGTCGTTCCCCCGCCGCTCTGCCGATGACATCCTCTGATGACCACCGATGATTTGAATGGAGACTAACAGGCCTGCTATCGCGATGGTCGGCGCAACCGTAACAAGCACCGGCCACCCCGATAAAATTTACACTATTTTCCCGCGAGGGGAACCATGGGGTAGATACGACGCATCGGGGGTGAACATGCTGCGTAAAATATGGACACACAACAACAATGGACACGCTAACATAACGGAAACGCAACGGAAACCCCTGATGCGTCGCATCTACCCCATGGTTCCCCTCGCGGGAAGATGGTGTAAATTTTAATAAATGTCATATTTCGTTTACGGCGCTGTTACGGCGCCGACAACATACAAAGCAGGGCCAACTTCAGAGGTTTCTGTGGGATTAGACGTGTAATTTGTTCGGAGTTATAAACAGATTTTGGAGCAGCGTCACAAGGTAGTGACACCAGGTAAAATGTATGAAAACCGAGCACTCAGTACGCCTCGCCCGTATGTGTACAGACAGCCGTTAGTGACGTTGTTCGTTTGCCGCAGGTTGCCCTGAGCGACTTGCGGTCTGCTGCATCGATTAATCTGTCCGGTCTAAGAGAGAAATAACAGCTGCTGCAACTCCCAGGAAACACAGGGGCTCTGTTTGCCTTCTGTCACCACGGTAATTATCAGGGCTCAAATCATTCAGGTGGTACCAGCTGTCTTTAATGGAGTTACACCAAGCACATTGCATATATATTTTAGTAAAGCACCACTGCTTCGAAGAAAAAAAACAGAGATTAGGGCCGAATCTTTCTATTGGGTAGTTGTTAAAACTTCGTGAAAAAAGTAAAAAAAATACGACAACTTGCTAGAGGTTCAATTCAAGGGTTCAGCAACGAGACGCAGAGAGAATGCAGTTTATTACAAGAATACTCAGGCAAAACAGAAAATAATGAATTTAGATCGTGTACATTCGTTTTTGAGACAAAGTGTGTAAAAGAACAGAATGACCAGCACAAAGCTGCAGGTTTTATTAAAGAGCATTTTATTTTCTCCCGCGGTAGAGCACACTTCGAGATTACAGAAGGCCGATGTCAGTTTTTTTTTGTTTTAGTTCTATACTGTTGCGCTCCTAAACCTAGCGGGCCTGTGCAACGAGAGAGAGAGAGTATTCTTAGATCTGCTACGAAGCTATCTGCAGTTTCGGAGCCAGATTGTTGTTATTGATAATAAAATATCTGCTAGTAAACCTCTAAATTTAGGAGTACCCCAAGGAAGCATCCTTGGGCCATTACTGTTCATACTCTACATAAATGACATTGTGAATATTTCCACCTCTGCAAAATTCGTTATTTACGTGGATGACTCGACATTATTCTTTACGGCAAAGGAACCTACATGATCGTTGCGTGATTCCAACGATGCGCTGGCAACGCTAAACGCCTGGGGCACAATCAATGCGTTACAAATTAACACCACAAAAACTAAAGCCGTGCTATTTAGGCCAAAAAATTCGCAAGCCTATATTGATGGTTGCCTGCACATCGGAGCATCTGCTGTGAGTACTGTGTCCCACTTTAAAAGTCTCGGTGTTTACTTTGAAGAGACCATGACCTGGAACAAACACGTTGAAAAGGTAGTAGGTAAACTTTCGCGTTCTGCTGGGATTCTTACCAAGTTGCGTTTTTTCTTACCCCAAAAAATCAAGCTTTTGATTTACAACTCTCTTTTTTTCTCCCACCTCAATTACTGCTTACTTGTGTGGGGCAACACAACAAATGCCAACATTAGCAAACTCCATTTAATACAGAAGAAAGCTGTGCGAGCAGTAGCGAACTCGACGTATGATGCGCACACAGGACAACTCTTTGAAACTATGAATATCAGTCCCGTTACGCATTTATATAATGAAACACTAACTAAACGGTATCACAAAGAAAGAAAAAGATGCAGTTCTTCTTTTTTACATATTGCACACTTAACACCCCGCAGTCACAGCCATAATACACGTCATGCAGAACCATGGCTTGTTCCCATCCCGAGAACAAATTATGGCAAACAGCTGCTGTGTTATACTTTGCCTACGTTGCTAAACTCGGAATATAACCTGTGATTTGTAATTTTTGTTCCCTTTCGGTCTTCCTACATATTTGTCTGTATTTTTCTGTATTTCGAACTACGTGATGTCAGTATTTTTCGATTCCTTAGGTGTCATGTCTTATCATTTTGTTTTTCTACCCTGCAGGTTGTCAGTATTAGTGTAATATTGGGCGGGTGTATTTGTGTTTGCGTTTTATGCCGCTAAATGCGGTGGTGCTGCGGTGTTGTGGCTAGCTGATTTTATTGTATAAACGCGAATTTTATGCATGCGCAGCTTGTACTACAATTTGAATGTGCACTTTTACATGACCTGTACATTAAGGGGCACGGATCCCGTCAAGCCACTTTATTGGCTTTTTTTTCCGCGCTCCCGTCATCTGTAAGTGTGTAGATGCCAAATAAACAGATTGATTGATTGATTGATTGAAAGAACTTTATTCTGGAAGCGTTGGGTCAACGACGAGTGATGACTAGCGCTTGGAGGGCGCCGGTGACCTGGGCTGCTCATTCAGCGAGTCCTTGTTGGACCCGCGGATCCGAGCTGCCTAACGCCTCCTCCCACTCCTCCACACAAGAGATGTGACGGAATGAGTTTTGAGGGCATTTCCAAATGATAGCAGCAACTGTTTCGTGGGCTCCACAGTAGGGGCATTGGAGAGAGGGAAATAGAGATGGATAAATTGCGTGTAGTCTGGCGCGACAGGGGAGGGTGTTGGTTTGGAGAAGGCGCCAGTACCGTGCCTTGGTGATAGAGAGTGACCAATGGGGTGGAGGGTAGCGCCGGCGAGAGAGGCGGTAGTGGCAGGCAATTTCCTGGAAAGTCAGAAGGCTCTCGCGGGTTGATTGGGCTCCATGGGAAGAGGTGCGACCTGGCCCACCTCGGTGGGTTAGCTGTCGAGCTGTAAGGTTAGCCGCTTGGTTTCCTCCCAGCCCCGCATGTGCAGGAGTCCAAATCAACTTTGCGTGGAAGTGGGAGGATTTTGAAAGATAATTTTGAGAGCCTGTGGTGAAATAATCCCCCGGGCAAAATTTCGAATGGCCGTTTTCGAAATCGGAGATAACAATTCTTGAGGTAGGCCGATGAGTGAGCGCTAGCGCAATAGCCGCCTCTTCGGCAGTGGCAGGGGAGCACGTTCGGATAGTGAGTGAGTGGTAAGAGGTGGCTTTTGGATCAGAGATGGCGGTGACTGCGTAGGCGTTGTGACGGGTATAACTAGCGGCGTCCACATAGGCGGTGGACTGGCCCATCGGGTATTTGCGGGATAGGACGCGTGCGCGATGTTCGTGGCGTTTAATATTGTGCTCCGGGTGCATATTGCGGAGAATCGGCTGCACAAGCATGAGATTGTACAAGTAGGGAGGAATGCACTCTGGAGTCAGTAACAATCGGTGATTGAATCCCGAGCGACTCTAGGATGTATCTGCCGGTAGAAGTGGTAGAAAGGAGGGAAAGTTGACTGACAGAATGGGCTTCTATGCGCTCTTCAGTTGTGTTGTAAATGCCTAGGCGTTCCAGTTTGGCAGTCAAAGTACTTCGAGGGAGAAAAAGCGACGTTTTGTATATTTTTCGTATGAGGCAGTTGAATTTAGATAGTTCCGTTTTACTTGGGCTAAGGTACGGGAGGGCGCATGTCAGGCGACTGAGCACGAGTGCTTGAAGCAGGCGGCGGCGCTCAAATTCCGTCATTCCCTTGTTTCGAGCTGTTATGTGTCGCAGGAGGCCAATAGTTTGGCTGACATGTGGGGTGAGTTGAGAGATATATCGCTTATTGGCTCTGTTGCGCTGTATGATCAAAAACACTCGTCATCTCTGTTGCGACTCAGCCCGCCGCAGGGCTTTGTGTCGCACTCCTCGGCTGTGTGGCGAAGCCTCTACTACGTGCGTCTTTCGAGCAGGCCTCCCTGTCGGTGACTCACGCTTGCAGCCGACGGAACCAAACACGACGCTACATGCCTGAAAAAGTCCGGATCGCTGTCGCCTCTCTCTCCCTGCGTAATTCAAACTCCGGCGTTGGCAGACGAGGCATGCTTCGACTTGTCCGAAGGACGCGGAGGCCGTTGCGAAGACCTCCTCTCGCCCCTCTCACGGACTCAGCGTGCGCCGTTACTACCGACCGCTCCCGAACTCTGGAATGAGCGTGGTGTGTGTCTGTACCGTTCGTGTCACGTGCACAATATAAAGGGAACGCTTGTTTGACCGTTAGTGCTTTGGGTATAAATAAGACCCCCTCCCCGCCCCCTCCCCCAAGCGCTGTAGTTCATCCCTGTTTGAGCAGTGAATAAATGCAGTCACTCTGCTCGAGTCCTGTACTGTAACCTAGCCCGTCGTGGCATTGTTCTTACCTTGCTTCGGCTTATCTCTCGCCATGCGGTAAACAAGTTAAGTTTGCCTTCGGCTTCTGGTCTTCTTCGAGGCAGCAACATTGGCAGGCCGCTCGCTTCACAACGCTACCACACGCATGTCGGAGGAGACGGAGCTCAGCTCGCGTACGCCTGCTCGTATGCAACATCCCCCCTTTTCTCTTTCCGTGTCTCTCCGGTGCTATAACCACCCTCCGTAGCAATAACGGACACCGCTGCCGCCTCTACTTTAAGTCAAGGTGAAATCGCGCCTCTGACGTTGTGGGAGATTTATCGTGTGGGTTTTCTCGGACATTATGGTGCAGAAAAATAGACCAGAACACCAGGGCGAAACGCAACAAGAAGTCTTTTTGGATCGTGATAGCGAAAGGCGAGCAACTTGTTCGTATGCCGTGAAGCTGAGCTGAAGAATAAAACGCGTCGTGCGTGTGGTGTGCTTGAGGACAACTGTACGTATATCGTATTGTGCACCGGGGTTTCTCGCCGACGTCGCCTTCGCGTATTAGCGCGACTGAAATGTTAAAGTGCGATTTGAGCTGGCGTCTATACTCCCCAAGCGGAGTATGCTGGCCTGCAGCCTAGCTTCTTAACGGAGGTGGTGGTGCGAGGAGTATGGTGTGTGAGTGTGTGGGAGGAGGGGGGATAGAGGTCCGAAAAGGGCGAGAACATCACACTCACTCACTCACTCACTCACTCACTCACTCACTCACTCACTCACTCACTCACTCACTCACTCACTCACTCACTCACTCACTCACTCACTCACTCACTCACTCACTCACTCACTCACTCACTCACTCACTCACTCACTCACTCACTCACTCACTCACTCACTCACTCACTCACTCACTCACTCACTCACTCGCAAGTCATAGCAATTTTAGAAACTCATCGGATCTACTTAGTGCCGTCGTAGCGGCGTAATTAAAAAAAAGGCAAATAGGAAGACCAAGAAAATCCAACAATGCAAACTTTACAAATCGCTACATCAGTGTGGTAATCTTCGTTTTGTCCAAGTACTAAGACCGTCGACGCTAAAAACAGCAAATGCGGACGATCTTCAGGGAAGAACCAGTGGAAACACGCTGCACAAGAGGAGAGGTAAGGCAAGGAGTCATTGGACTTACAACAAACTTGTATTGAAGGAGCTCTCATAAATACTTATTCACCTCTAACGACTTAGACGCAGATGGGTCACCCCTCACCCGTTTAGTGGAGCGATGTAGCGGGATTTTACGAAGTCAGGTACTGGGTATAATTTTATGTGCCGGAAAGTCAGGTCCCTTGCGATTAACTCCACTTCGCAAAAATCAGTTGAGTTGTTCCCGCACCTGCAACGTGACTGAACTATAGGACGGCAGACAATAACTCTGAAAAAAAAAAACGAGGCTGCCTTCAGGTGTGCACGAGTCATCAGACCTGCATCACCCGGGAGCGTTCGAAGTGTGCAAATATAAGTAAAGCATTGCTGCAAGCGCGCTTGTCTTGCAGAGACTCGGTGGTGCCGGCGAGAATAGCGCGTCCTTGAGATGTCCAGTGGCGTGCCCGAAGAATTTGTCTGCAGCAGCGACGCGCGCGGTTTTTCGCGGCGATGGGAAAGAAAGCGGAAAGTGCGCCGTTTCTGACCACCTTGGCACCTAGCACGCTGCCGGTACAGCGCAAGCAAAGGAAGACAGCACGTCGATGTGGATGTAATAAAAGCGGCATCGGGCTCCGTGGTGGCTGGTGGAGGAAATGGGCTGGAAGGAGATTGAATCCGGGGGAAGAAATCATTAGCCTGAGCGTTCACGTTTCGAGCCTGAGAAAAGCCGGCAAGTTTTCGGAGAGCGGCGTCAGCGGGATCGAAGCGCCCCCAAGAGGTAATTTGATGATGGAAGCCGTCGCCAATTTAGGCTCAAAACTGCTTTGAGCTGTTTTTTGTTTTCTTTTTTGCACGTGCAACGTTCCTTAGTGAGTACTAAGTTGTGGTAATGGCTGAGTTTCCCGAATATTGCGTGAGAAAATTCGGTCTCTGAGGGCGCCTTCGATGCATGATCTGTTCTCCGCTTCGGCGCCCTAAACCCGGGTTCATCATTTTAGGGAAAAAAAGTTTTTTTTTTTTTCATTCTGAAAGAGATTAAATCATGTAGGCTGTTAGCTTTCCTGTTTCATTATTCGGTAATATTGGCACTTGCGTTATTCACTGATTACTCCTTAGCGCGATTTTCGCATTTTACGGTTCTGGGCTCCTCAAAGAGAAAAAAAAATTCCAGTACCCTCCTTTCTTTTATAAGAAAGCTTCGCTACGTGAAGCTTACTCAAGAACCATTCGGAAAGCTGCCGTGCGCAGAAACAAATTCGCCGGTGTAACGGCGCTCTTCAATCACGAAATAAAAACTAAGAAATATGTCGTGGCTTCATGACAAATTACACTGGGAACCGTTTAGTACGCGGTTTTTTCCTATATTTAGTAACTGGCGGCTGTAGTGATCATGATTGCTAGAAGATTATGGAAAGTGCGGTTTCATTCAAGCGGTGGGACTAAACCATCGAGACTGTAGCTTTTGAAGTAAGATTTGCTACCCAGTAAACCCGCTTCCACATTTATGTTTTACTTACTCTGAGGGGTTCGGTTTCAGGCCACCGAGATTCTAAGGTTCCGATAGAAGATTTTGCACTCTAAAATGAACGAGGTCCCTTCTTTGAGCCAACACTCGTTTATATAATGGGTGTCAAAAGATTCGTGAGAGCTGTAGCAGTTTCTTCTTCGCGTGAAAGCGTCGGGGGTGCATGGAGAAAAAAAAACCATGTGGGGCAAGGAAAATGCTGAATAGTTGACATCTCCATTGCTTGCGAACGCGGGTGTGCGCCGGCCTGACCATTCCACCGACCGCGACAAGTCAGTGACTCCATCAACGACGTCATCCCAGGTGTTACAGGACCGAAGCATACGAGTACGGCCCCCGTCTTATCGCGGTAGTGTGATGGCGAGCTACTTGAAGGAGATGTCTTTGGCATCGATGACGAAGAACCAGAAGTCAAACTTAAACTGTGGCGAGTATAGAATAGCTACGATGTAGTAGCACACTGGCGTACGAAAATATGACAACTCAAGCGGCCACAGTAGCGTCCTCAAGCCAACTGTCAAACCCACTGACTAGCTCGCTGAAAGACGAGCCTTTTTAAAATCACAACTCCAACGGCTAAAACTGTGTCTACAAGTTTCAAACCAGAATCAAAGACACACACGCAAAAGCACTCTCGGTGAGTCAGAGAGATGATGACTCGTACACCGCGCGCTGCCGTGCTTATCTGACGATCATGCGCTGAATGGTTCCTGGGGTGCGGTGACACCCTGAGGCCGCCTGCGTAGCCGAGTATGTTCACCCAAGCGAGTTCGTGTCTTTTATATATTATTGTTTCGAGCGTTGAAAGAACTTAATTTTTAAAGGGGCACGAAGACAAAATGCCAGTTTGGTTCATTTAAAAGATTGCCTCGTTAGAATCATGCTGACGCCACTTTTAACGCAAACTTCTCTTAAATAAGCTGTATAATTAGGAAAAAGGGGATTGGCCATGCGACCCAGGCCTTATTTCCCGCAATAGAACCTATAATGTAATACCAGCCAGCTCTGTGATTGGCGAAGGCCGGAAAAAGCAAATGCAAATTAGGCAGAACTTGTAAACGTGCCGAACCAGCTATTTGAGCTTAAATTTAGGGCACATTCTTTTTATATCATTAAGAATGGTGGGACCAACAGTGGAAGTTACGAAAACACACGTAAACATAGAAGTACCGGTGCGCACTACTGTTGGTGCTGCGCGCACTACGCTTCGTTTAGATGCACAGCACTGCGGGGCTTTGGGGTTGTCTCAGAAGACACTGGCCGAGTGGCACAAGCGACGTTGTCCTACGTGACCATATTTGTCGAACAAGCACCACGTTTCACGAAACGACTATTTTCTCCATGAACAAGAACAAGCCAGGTTTAAATGCGGTAACAAACAAAACGCAGAAAACTGATTGCCGCGGTGTGGTGGCACCATCGAGGTTGAGCAGCAGTAAGCAAGTCTCCTCTCCACACCAAGTTTATTTAGCTGAACGACCTGTTCTTACGATGTCATTGTAAACGTCGTTCAAACACACGTTCTGGCGCGATAATCAAAATTTTAGCTTAAATTGAATAATTTCACAGTGAATAAAGCATCGTTTGCTTCCGGACAAGCGCTGGGGGCAGCGCTATAGAACACGAAATCTTTGGAATAAAACAAACTTGTACTTTGTCTTCATGGCCACTTCAGGCACTTTTGAAGGAGTATGTTTTGGTCATTTGCACTTACTTTTCTTAATTGCTAATTTTTGAGCAGTACTGTATTTTAAAATTTTTTTACCCACCGCCCTCGGGATAGAGTGCTCCGTTCTTCATACGGAGCGAGGGCCAGCTCTCTTGTTCTCAAGGGCGGTCCCGGCGAGGGCAGCTGTCTCGTGCGGCCAGCACTCGCACAGTTTCGCCGACAGCGCTCCCGAGAACCGCCGCTGCGTCCACGGAGGCGTAACTCGATGCGGAGGCACGTTCGGAGAGCATGCAAATTAGGCCTTCCTTAGGGGAACCAATCATATGTGTATGTGCCGCTTAATTTAAAGCGAATGCATTTGCATACGTTTACGCTATCGCGAATCGAGAAAAAGACACAGCGGTTCTTCCGGCCACCGGCGCTGCGCGCATTGATTCTACGGCTCCGCTCTGTGCAGTTGTCTCTGCGCTTTGCTTGTTGCCAAACTACGCTCTCTCACCGCTTCTTCCTTCTCAGCGCTGCGCGATTATTCTTCGCAGCAGATGCACGAAACTGTGGAATTTGTAGATAACAGTAGAATGAAGCATTTTTTTTTTCGCGAACAAACGTAAAAGAATAAGCCTTTGTTCAAACTTCGGGCTATATTTTCCAAGACATTTTTTCAAAGCCGGCTGATTGAAATACGTTAGAAATACCACTGGAATAGAAATACGGTGCCATTTTTTAAACACAGAAGCTGTACTAGGCTAGGTTTTTATATATTTTTATGTCCTCAAACCAAACCTTGGCGGGCGCCATGTGTCTTTGAAGCGCGAGGCGTTTGATAGTACACGGCGTTCCGTATACCAGGCACTTTAACCAGACAGCAGAGTAAGAGAACGGGAAACGGCACGATGAGTAGAAGGAACATCGAGGCCATTCAAAAGCGTAAGGGGAAGCAGATTACAAAAATGTGTCAAGTGACGTCAAGACGAACCCATTGGAGAACGAGGGCGGAAGAAAGGCACCTGAGGCGTTCAGTTGGGCAATACTGTTTTCGCATTCAGAACTTTTGGGAACTGCTTGACGTGCCTGAACTGTCGTGGGGTAGCGGCGATGACCCTGTCCCTGGGGTGATAGCCGGTGATTTCAATTGTAATGAGTCGGGATCAAAAATGGAGTGGTTTACGCGTTGCCTGTTGGAGATTTGGTTTGCGATGACACACCGACCTGGACCAAGCACCCTCCAAGCGTCATAAGTGTGTTGATTTGGCATTATTCCAAGAAAGTGTCCGCCATTAGAAGTATGCCGATCAGTGTACATCATAGCGACAGCAAAGCCCTGGTAACTACGTGGCAATTCATTTACACATCCGCTGCTTACTCACATTCACGGGGCGAAATAGCCTTAAATTATTTTTTAGATGCGAAGCATCTCATGCTCGGGGCTGTTTCCCTCCCTCCCTCGTTGTCCGCTGTCCGCACTCTACTGCGCATGCGCGTCTCTTCAGCCCCGTCAGCGTTTGGGCTGACGTGAGCGCAGTCCACTATAAAAAGAAATAGTTAGGTGGCGCCCGGTTTTGATCCCACGACTCTCTGGCCGCAACGGGAGGTACGTGGCGCTCTTCCCACTGCGCTACAAACCGGGACGGGATCATATGCTACGAACGCGCCTTATGTCCTTCAGTAATTCAAACTACGTCAAGAAGCTACTGATACAACGAAGGCACGCGAAGCTGAACGTCAACGGAAACGACGAACTGAAAACTAATGGGAACTTCAGTCGACCCCATGGCTGCTTCGCATACTACTCATGGTTCCCCTACGGGAAAATGGTGTAATTTTTCGCCTTCCTTTTGAAATTCTTCTTTTTGTCATTAAAAATGCCTACTTGTTTTTCGGGCTGGCCCTGCATGAGGCTGTCATGCGTGCGTTCCTGCTGAAGGAGTGGTTGTCGGTCGGTTGGAAAGAGTTCCTTTCTCAGCCTGCATCCTTTGAGGCCTTTAACAATCACACACCTGCCGTTTCTTCTTGTCATCCCGCCGATACCTACCTGCCAAGCAAGTAGACTCTCATATGCTTGATCTTTCGGCCAGCCTCTATTGAATGATGATGATGGCTTCTCGGATATGGTTTGCACATCTTGATTACGAGTAATTTGTTCTGTATATTCAGCACTGGGGTCCTCGGAAGATGTTAAATCTTTTCAGCTTTGAATGCCGTGTAAACGGCGTCAGGTATCTCAAACGACGAATGGGACATTAAGTCTCCAGCCAGCTTGAAACTTTTATTAATATGAGGGCATACGAGTAGACGTTTGTCTTTTTCTTAAAATAGGAATTTAGAGGTGGTAGCAATAAAAAATACCGTAAAATTGGAACTTGGAGCACAATTGTTTCTCTCTTTTATTTTGGCATTGTCTGTGCCTTTTTTTCTTTACCATTATTTTAAAATGTTAATTTTCATCCAAAGAGGGGATCAGCTACAACCTGTAGGCCCTCATTGCCATTCTTGACTATGGGCTTTGCTTACTATATTCATTCAAAAAGACACCAATTCACAAATATCATAAGCTACATGCATATCGAGGGGGAGAGTGCGAAGCTGGGCGAGTCGGTAGGAATCCATTAATAGTAAAAACAGCGCAAAGAGCTTGACACAAGTGAAAACAGAAAGGGACGGGCGCTGACTGACGACTGAAGTTTAATGAAAGAAACAGAGACATATAAAGGGAAATACAAAGCATATGGAAAACAACAATGACAACATCATGAAAAACTAAGATTGCTATTCCGTGGTATCACCCACGACAGTCGCACCACCTAAATAGTTAACCTCTTTGGCATGTAGAGCGATTGATGGCACGCTGATGCAAGAGTCCCCCATTTTGTAGATAGTAAACGCCTCCGAAATATCACGTGAGCGCTGGTCCGGGTATCTGCTCACTATCGAGGTGTGGTGGAGCTTCGGTGAGCAGTTGTGCTTCCCGCAATGGATTGCCACATTGCTCCTCTGAAACTTCTTGAGCAAGTTTGCATGCTCGCGCAGGCGGTCATTTATGCAACGCCCCGTCTGCCCTACGTACGAATTGTCGCAGCGCAAAGGGACGTTGTACACAACACCTTTCCTGCATTTTGTGTAGGTGTTTTATGCCTAACCACACAGCGACCAAAGCTTTGGGCACCGCTGTTCAACTTTCTGCAGACCCGGGCAAGCTTGTTGAGGGCCGAGAAAACCACTCTTACGCCACACTTTCTTCCCGTTTTCATCAGCTTCTGGGAAAAACCATACAGGTATGGAACGAGGGCCGTGCCTTCCTTTTCCCTGTTCGGGTTCTCCTCCGGCCTACGCTTGCGACTGAAAAAGGCGGGCTTAGCTGACTGTCTAATCAAGAGCCTGTCCGGAATTTTTCTAAAGGAAATCCGCGAGGGTAGGCCGGATAAGAACCCGAACAGGGAAAAGGAACGAACGGCCGTCATTCCATACCTGCATGGTGTTTCCAACAAGCTGATAAAAACTGGAAGCAAGTGTGGCGTAAGAGTGGTTTTCTCGGCCCCCAACAAGCTTGCCCAGCTCTGCAGAAAGGTGAAAAGCGGTGACCAAAGCTTTGGTCGCTGTGTGGTTAGGCATAAAAACGCCTACACGGAATGCAGGAAAGGTATGTGTACAACGTCCCTCTGTCCTGCGACAAGTCTTACGTACGGCAGACGGGGCGTTGCATTAATGACTGCCTGCGCGAGCATGCAAACTCGCTCAAGAAGTTTCAGGGGAGCAATGTGGCAATCCATTGCGGGGAGCATAACTGCTCCCCGAAGCTCGACTACACCTCGACAGTGAGCAGATACCCGGACCAGCGCTCACGTGAAATTTCGGAGGCGTTTACTATCTACGAAATAGGGGACTCTTGCGTCAGCATGCCATCAATCCCTCTACATGCTAAAGAGATTAACTATTTAGGTGGTGTGACTGTCGCGCGTGATACCACGGAATAGCAATCTTAGTTTTTCATGATGTTGTCATTGTTGTTTTTCATATGCTTTGTAATTCCCTTTTTGATGTCTCTGTCTCTTTCATTAAACTTCAGTCGTCAGTCAGCGCCCGTCCCTGTCTGTTTTCGCTCGTGTCCCGTCCTTTGCACTCTTTTTATGAATGCATATCGAGGGGCTCCTTTCGGGCAGTCTCCGTGGCACAGATAGCCAAAGAGGGCTCACGGCCAGTGGATTGCTACTGACATGGTTTCGACATTTGAGTCACTGTCTAAGAACGAAAAAAAATAAGGCCTTACTTATACCGAAGTTGTCAGAACGTAGATGGCTACCAGAGTAATGCTTTATTGCTTCAGTGGAGGATTAATGGCGACATTGCGCGGTCAGCTTTACAAGGTAGCGCAGTTAATTTCACACAGGGGTTCCGTGCACAGCCTTATCGCGTGGTGTACACGCGTGTAATTTATCTTTCGCATTCTCCGGTAAATAAATGAAATTTGTATAAAACTTAGTAAGTATTAGTGCGATATTGGTGATCGTATTGAACTTTCTATTCTGTTTTTTGTAGCGCGACTGGAACACAAATATTTCGCATGACGGTAAACACAATCTATCGTACAGGCTTCTGATATTCATTGCCCGTAGTTATATTACTAAACCAACAGAGACAAATTAGCGGACTTGCGAGAGCTTCAAAAGATCTGGCGTCAAGTCTCGACAAAGGAAAAATGACAAACTGCATCTTGTCGAAAATTAATTTCACGGCATGATTACCGCAGTTTATTTTGAGAAAATTGCGTGCCTATTTCAAACTGCCACAAAAAAGCGTTGGTGCTGCTTTCGGACTTATCTGCGATCTTTCCAATTTTGCTTGTACTGAAAAGTTAAGAGGTAGTGGCACCAGGTTTCAGAGACTGAAAAGCTATTAACCGCAACTATAAGGCCAGTTACTTTTGAAGGCGAATTACCGCAAAATAACCGACAGCTCTCGAAAATATTGTAAGGTTTTTGTGCTTGAGTTTAGTTTTTACTCCATTTCAAATTTATTTCTATGGTTGTTACGTTCATGGATGTCCTAACTTCTGATCCACGTTGCTAAGGGAAGTTGTTATGTCGTCTCAATTGCACAATGACTACCAACTGTTCTCAAAAGCTACTTAGCTCTAAGGGTAGGTTAAGCGATTTTCGCTGGTTGCGCAGCTTAGGAGCTGAAAACTACAAAATGCGAATAGAAGTTCTTGATGGAAGCGTGCCTACTTGAGAAATGGCTTTACTTGAATAATTTGTGATTAGTGGGCCCGTAACTACTTCAGCAAAAGTACCACTTCCGCGGCCCCTCTCCGCATTTCTACAGCGGTAAGAGTTGAGCAAGCGCCAACTTTTATTCAGAGAAATTTTATAAGTGCGTAGGCTTTGTATGCGCCTTTCACGGCAGACAGTAAACAAACAAACAAACAAACAAACAAACAAACAAACAAACAAACAAACAAACAAACAAACAAACAAACAAACAAACAAACAAACAAACAAACAAACAAACAAACAAACAAACAAACAAACAAACAAACAAAAAAACAAACAAACAAACAAACGAACAAACAAACAAACAAACAAACGAGCAAACGAGCAAACAAACAAACAAACGAGCAAACGAGCGAACGAACGAACGAACGAACGAGTGAACGAACGAACGAACGAACGAACGAACGAACGAACGAGTGAACGAACTAACGAACGAACGAATGAACGAACAAGCGAACGAACGAGCAAGCGAGCAGGCAAGTAAGCAAGCAAGCAAGCAAGCAAGCAAGCAAGCAAGCAAGCAAGCAAGCAAGCAAGCAAGCAAAAACCCCGTGAACTCTTGTGCAGAATTTGTATTTAGTGTCTTCTGCTGATTTTTTAAAACAACGTCAACCTAAATAGAGCTGAAGCACCACTCGGGCTATAATTCTTCCGTCTAATTGTCTCAAGTGTTTTATGCGGGAGGGGGGGAAGGTTTACCACGTTTTGAGGCTGCGTTTATGTGTTTACGCTTACTGGACCCCGTAAGGAAGAACTAAAGTATTTGCTGCGTCATATGGCGGTTGGAGACTGTTGTTTATGCAGATGGCTCTCGTTGCGACAAAGACCTTTCCTCGCCGTCGTGGAATGATGGTAGCGTGGCTGGCAGCTCCTTGCGAGCGAATTGTACCTGTTTGGATGACGCGGAGTCAGAGGCAGACTTCGAACTATTCAATCCATCTCTAGACGAAGAGTACAGCGAGGTCACAGCAAAGCAAGGTTGCGACAAATGTTCCGACGGGAGTACTCGCTCAACCGCATAACAGCCCTCAACCTCAGTAACTATAGATACAGCGTGCCCGCATTTGTGTGGGTCACACCAACGGTCGCGAACCGCCAAGTGTGCCCATAGTACCAACTGGAAGGCGTGACTTGACCGTGCCAGTTTGCATTTATTCCTTCCGAAAGCGGAAGGGTAATTCTGAGTTTGCCAGTTTCAAAAATGTCCATTTCGCGTCCGTTTCAACCGTGGCGTTGTTGAACTTGTGAGGCCTCTGACCAATGACATGCAGAGAATCCTTGCGTGCGCAGCGTCACACATTATCACCTGTTTTGAACCAATTAGGGCTCTCTCTCGAAATGGACACTTTTAAACAGACATCAAAGGGACAAAACAGATCAGCGAATTTCGCACCACGTGCAAGTGAAGGTCAAAACATTTCCACAGGGCCCTTGTCCATGACGGCCATTCGTGATGACTCCTGCGCCGAGAGCAGGGTAGGTGGGATTTGCATGCGGAACAAAGGAGAGGCCTCGGCTGCGGCGAGTGTTTCAGATCGTTGACACACTCCGTGGTTGGTGACGACGCCTCGGGGTGGCAAATGCTCTGCGCCGCTGCACGGAAATGAAGAAATGGTGGCACATAACACCTGACTCGTAACGCCTTCTCATATGGCAACAAATTCTGGCGTACACGAAGTAGGTGAACTTCCTCTCCCCTCCGCAGCAGTTAGTTTTGTAGCCGTTGTGCACGTTGAAACCTTTAGTGGCAAAATATGCACTGTGGCGGCTCGTAAAACAGTGCACTGGTAACAGATCTTCATCCAAAATAGCACTGCAAGCATTTTTTTTTGAAAATTTAGTGATGATCAGGGCTTTTTTTAAATATAAAATAATGCGCAGTTCTTGCTTCTTGGTTGGTTACGGCGTTTACTAAGAGACAAGGGATGCTGAAGGTTTGGAGTATTATGCCTGCTGTTTCAGTGGTGTTGTTTCTGTGACAACAAGAACGCCGCGGGGACAGGCTTAGTGGGTTCCCAATGAAAAAGAAGGAACGAAAAAAAAATTATTTAGAAGAGGATATGTCAGTTGCCATGTGTTAGAGAAGAGATGCCTAATAAAAATATTGTACGAAAATTTCAATCTTGGCTTTTTCCCGTTGGGATCACACTTCTACTAATGGGAAAGAACGAAATAATTTTTCAGATACGGTGTCTTAAAGGGACACTAAAGTGATATGTAAACATTGCGGGATTACTAGCGCAAATTGTAGTCCGGAGTCCCCAGGCCATGTTTCGACCACTCTGGGCGCATTAATGCGGTTTTATTTAGTAGAAAAATTAATTCGGAAATGCTGTCCTCCTCTCTTTACGCTCGCCCATTTTCTGTGGCGTTTTCGTGTGACGTCGGGAGGAGCCGAGCTCGCAATTGGCTGCGCTACTGCACGGCTCCCCGGCCGTCAAACAGAGTCAGTCGGCCCAGCGTTTCGTCCGCCGGCCGCCGACGGGTCGTCGCAATTCGTTCGCTCAGTTGAAACGAAGCCAGGACACGTTTGTGAATGGAAAAGTGTGTCTTTCTTTACTTGGTTAGTTTGTACACTCTATCTAGCTCCAAGTCAAGGTTGCTTCACACAAGCGCTGCACAAGCGCACATGCGACGCTTCGCTGACTGGTACGCCAGTCGGAAAATATAAGGCCTCTTGAAGGCGGGAGAAGAGTCAGCGAAATCAATATAGGTACTAAGTAAATAAAATCAACTGATATTTTTACCGTACAGCGTAAAACTAGGGTGCGGGAAGCACTTTTTTTGCGCTGGGGGAACAAGCACAGCGGCCAGCAGCACCATTACGCATCTGCGAACGCTTTTCCGTCTAAGAAAGGCAATTGCTAGACGTGAGATATTGTGGAAACTTGGGGGATGCTTACTGCACGAGCGCAAAACAACAAACAGTCACCTAAGCTCCTTGGAATGCTAAAACTAAATAAAAGTGTAAACTGGTTATACATTATATACCTTATATTTCCATAGTCGGCAGCGCTCGCCTGTGGCTGAGTGGTTTGGAGCGCTAGGTATGTCATCGCAAGTGTTTTGCAAGTCACAAGTTCGACTCCCCGCGGGTACGTGCTTTTTTTTTCATAAGTGAACTTTTTCGTTTTCCGCCGATGTTTTCTATACTGAGTTCACCTTTTTTTGGGCAGCAACGTTCATTGCTCCACGAACTAGTTCACAGAACGCGCGCAGGCTGGCCCTGGCGCGCTAGTGAGTTCTCGTTGGCGTGCTGTTGGCATAAGCACCGACTGCTTGCGGGCAGTGGGCACAGGCCAGAATCAACAGACCCTTGGCCTGGTGCGAACACGCTTTTTACGATACAGGCATGAGTGAGGCAAGCTCCAAATATGGGGGAAAAGCGCATGGAATTTGAGCGTCTGCGGGGACGCGGAGGGCGTTCATGCACTGCGTAGGCCTCGGCAAGTGAATGCTACGATTCCAAGCCGTCCTGGGAGGCTTATCTCATGCATTTTACAGCCGACAACATGGCAGAAGCGCGGTACGATGATTACTGAGGTATTGAGAATGCCCATCCAACAAAGCCATCGGTTGTGTTTTACAGAACCGAAACCGAAACCGAAACTCGTTTGATTGCTAACCTTGGGTATCGTCCAATCACGGTGCCCCCTCCTCCCAACGACACAGCCTTAGTTGGCGCGGCCGCCGCAAACCGCGCATGGTAGTTTTTCTTATTTCGCGCTTTGTAAAATAATTACCGATTTGTCAACCGGATAAACGATGAAAAGTGTGCTAATTTGAGCCAGTTTACGCAGTGCAAGCAAAAACGGGAGCTTGACAAATTCACTTCAGTGTCCCTTAACTGCTTAACTACTGCTAAAAAACTACCTATTTCCCTTAAAACTTTTGTAAGCAGTTCCAATATACGAACGTTATGGACGCATGTGTTCGAACAGGTAGAGAGTGCAATGTTACTCTGGAATAAGTTTCCCTCGTTCTATGAAAAGGAAACTTAACTACAAAATTCCCGTATTTTGACTCGCCCCAGAAGCAAAAATAAAGAAATTGGAGGAAGCTCACCCTTCGCCTTTAAGCGTGGAAACGTCACAGTGCTATGTGGCCCTCTTCGTGCCACATTATCACGTGCGTGTCATGATCTTGAGTGACACAGTGACGTAATTGCCATGGAACAACACTTCTTTATGTGTACGACATCTGCGAGCGATGAAAACATTCCGATTTCGCTTGCATGACATCTATTCTGGAACGGCCTTACGCTCCTGGGGGTTGCAGTGGGCCCCGCCAGGTGGCATTATGGGATGTTTCGTTCCGCCGGTGTTCCGCTCATGGTCAACACCGCCAACGACAACGGCTTTTCTGCGACATCGAGCCCTTACAGCTACGCGCTGAAGAGGCGTTTGTAGAACCTGCAGGTAGCATGTAAAAGACGAAATGTGATGGTGTGGATTTTACAGAATGACTTGTTAACTTTAGCCTCGACATATGCTGTATGAGAGGCATGCTTTGAGTTTCTCCCCAACCTGGACATGCTTTGAAGTTGCGCACATCACCAGGTCCTGCCTTTTGAGCAGCTACCAGTTATGTGAGGTATTCAATACATGCCTTAACTGAGGAACTCAATAGGCTGAAGTGTCCCATAACGCATACCACCGCAGAGTCTGCACTTGATCCCATTGATCTCAAAGGAATAAGAGCCCGACATGATGTCTATATCTCTCGCGCTTTTGCTTTTATTTTGTCTTTGTTATACACTTTGTGCTGCTGATTGAAATGGTTTTCCTAATTTTCATTTTCTTGTTTTGAAGGGATTAAAAATATGCGGTTAGAAGTCAGAATCTTTGACCAAACAAGCCGAAGCCGTTCATTCTATTCTTTCTCTTGTACCTAACGTAGTTAAATTTATCTTACCAATTATTCTAGCAACATCTTCTGCGTAAACAAGATGGCCACAATGTCCCACACCAAAGTAGGCCCCATTTCTAGACAGTTTGCTGAAGCTTTGCATTGCAAGATGTCTGATATTTATCTAGCCCCATGTAACCCCAAACACCCAGGCATGCACGTACACAAATGCGCGTGTACACACACACGCACACACACGTTTGCACAGACACACAAAAGCACGCACACGCCCAATCATCCCCTTTCCCCCCCCCCCCTACGCCCACACGCACGCAGGCAACCACCCGCCAACTTGCGTACCCACCCCCAAACACACACACGCACGCGCAGATGCACGCATACCTCCCCACACACATACACACAAATGCATGCGTGTGTGTGCGCGCGCGTAAGCAGAGAACTTGACCCTTCCCTTTCGGACGAAAGAAAACTACGATCCCTACCTGCGCTGTTGACTTATTCTTCCGTGTGTATTGCAGCCGCGTGTCCGATGGCCAGCCGGGTGTGCAGCCGCCAGCTTAATGCCGTTTCTTTCCTGCTGGGCTGGCACGCTGGTTAGCAGCAAGGCGCAATCGCAGGTGGTGCCGCGATATTGCAGCGTACCCTGTTAAGGCACCCACTACGTCTGCCGACTGCGAGCCGCACGGGGAGACGTGGCACCGGGGGCATTTCTAGCAAGCTGTCGCCAGAAGCCACTCCAACCAGGCGTAAAGTCGGAAAGAAACGAAAAAAAAAAGCCCGGCAAGAAGAAACTTTCATTTCCCCCGAGGGTCTACATTGTTTGTGCTTGCTTCGCGAAGAAACATTTCTGCACAGATAGAGCCAAAGTCGTATAAACTTGTTCCGACGCGTCGCTGGCTGTTACGTGTCCTCCTGGTAAAATACCGAAGTGTATTTCTTTAAGATGCGGAAGAAAAAAAACAACGAAATGAGATGAAGATAAGAGGATAAAAGAAGCTGGTGAAAGTTGCACAAACAACGTTATCTCTTTATGTGTTCTTGCTACTAGAACAAGCGTTCTTGTTGCGTGTGTCTCCACAACAAACAAGAGACAAAACTGCATGCGCTTGGCTGAGGGTTTGGCTTTGCGGACGTTTTTTACTGGGTAGTGGTAACGCAGTTTGTGCGGCAGTTTTCGGCAGAAGTAAGCGTAAACAACGTCAACTTTTGCTGTATATATCTCTGATTGTGTGGTTGCTGATATACTAAATATTGTCAATTATATGGCTTAAGACATAAATAGAAATAATTTCGTTGAGCCATACATATTAACCCTAGAATTCCGGCCTATTGTATAAGGGCAATGGTGCGTTCGCAAACAGTAGGAAACAACGGAGCTACGATGCGCTTACGCTATTTTATTGATAATGGGGAAGAATAAACCTTATTTTATCGCCATATTGCATTAAACCAAAACTATGGCAATCCCAAAGAAAAGATAGCCTGTTAGACAAAAGTAATACGACCTACAATGATAGCGGTTGATGATTGGCTATTTATTTTATTTATTCGCCATGTACACTATGATTTGCCACCCGTCCGGAAATTGTTGCTTTAGAGCGAAAGAAAGAACTGTTCCGGCACATACAATGTTACTATATGCGTGCATTTAGTGGCAACATAATTAAACGCACAGAATTATTTGTTGTATCGAAGACTCTTAGCCAAGTGGCCATTATCATCATCAAATACTACTAAAAAATCAATGTGTATTCCACTTGTAATCGAGAAAGTTCCGAACTGGTAAGGTAATTTTGTTTTTGAGATCTCTGCTCAGCCGCGCATACAATTTTATATCACCGGTGGACACAGCATTAAAACAGGCGAGGATAAGCGCCACAGTCATTACGCTACCGACAGCTATAGCTGCAAAAGAGGAAACGTAAACACCAGCGGCGGGCAGGCCCTGCTACGTATATTGCTGCCTCCAGTGGTTCATTGCTGTGCGTCTAGCGTCCAGTATTGCCTTCTATTGCACCTGAATCTGCGTAAACGCGAGGCTTTTGCAAAATTCACCGTGCGAACTGCCGTAGGCCTGAGTAGCTTTATTGAGAGTTGAACAGCTGTGTTTCTGGCTTGTACCAACACAGTTGGATTTCGCCCACATTTTTTCATCTTCTACTTTATTTTTTCGATAATGTGCCCCATTATTCGTACCTTTGCAGTAATTCCTCATTGGGATCCTACATTTGTATCCGAAAGGATTGTTAAAAAGCCAGAACACTTCAATCACATTACACAAATTACGACAAGTCGGGATTAGTTTAAGTGAAAGTCATTTTAACTGCTTAAACTATTTTTAAAGTTGAGATTCGGAAATAACTAGTTGGTCAAACGGAACAGAACTTCGGTGCATTTTCAGAAAGATAGCTCGTAGTTTTTTTAAGTTGAACTCTGGTTTAGAAATCTTACCTCATATTTATAAGTCGTTTCGACCTTCTTTTGTTGTGGTTTGGTTTCTTTATATGACAGTCCAAAGGTTCCGTACGGGCTATCCCGGCACGCCGAACATGGTCGTCAGCGACCGCCAAGGTCGCTGCCTAAGTATAAAAATTTTCCTCCTTCATTGTCGATACTCGCTGCCCGCTTCCCAGAAATTGTCTCCACGCTACCCCTTTCATGTGCCTTGTTTATTTATTTATTTTACGCAGCAACTTTATTTTACGCAACAACAACTTATTTTACGCAACAACTTTATTTTACGCAGCATAATTTCCGCTTGAACGACAGCGCAAAGCGCCGTGACTTACACCATGAGCCTTGAGATTTGATAAACTGCGAGATGTACGGGAAGAACAGGGGTGCGTGCAGCGCGGTAGCGTCGTCGTCGATTTTCGTCTCATACAATATTCGTAACGGTACTTGGGGCGCCTTTCAAGCCGCCATTGCGGCACAACCAACCCCAAGTCTTCCGGTGCTCCGTCATACCGACTTTCGCGGGCGAGCTCGAGCGATATTCACACGGGTTGGAAGCTGTCTTGGCTCCCCTATTGCTTCCTCGTGTCGTCCTTCATCGTTCTTGGCCAAGTTCACGTGTGCGAACATAAAGAATGATGGACCTCTTTGTTCACAAAACAAGCTATGGCTGCTTTGAAAAATGGCGCCACGGGGGACAACTTTATTTTCGTTTCTATTTTATTTCGAGGCCGTTGTTGAGTACCTCACCCATTTTGCGGCATCGGGCAAGCTGGATACGAGACTTAATGATAGCCTCTTACACAAAGTAATCCCTCAGTGACTTGCCTGTAAAGCATGCACCACCGCACAAGGGGTCTAATAGAGGTGAAGCCATCGTTAGCTTTGCCCGTTTGTTACCTTTGACGTAATAGCGATCAAGTCTCTCAAGCCAAAGAATACTACGCATTAAAAAAAAAAAAAAAAAAAACAGTCGTCCGAGAACAAGTTCGACAGCAATTTGCGCGATATTCCTTTGTGTCTGCGATGGTTCCAGTGCAGCTGTATATGTAGAAAGAGTTTAATTGTTGCGCACATCTGCCGAATATTATGAAAACTCATGTAAGGAATTATAAAATGTAACATTCGAAATTAAAAATTAGGTTGATTGTACTTAATATTAATGGAACTTGTGTTGCTTATAACGAAACAACACTTGCTATAACGAATGAATTCTGCTCTTCGCATTGCTCAAAATAGTATTTAAGCTAGAGTTAAGATTCCACGCCTCTCCGAAAACTCGTTTCTTGACTAAGAGGTTGCACTACAGGGTCGATTAGCGGGGGAATGAGTGGAATATTCTTTGTCACTCTCTGTGGCTGCAACAGCGGGTTCGGGTCCTATAAAGGGAGAGGGCTATACCTGTTAAAATACGGCATATAAAATAGCGTTGTGCAGCTGCTAAAAGGGGGCTCTTTAGTTCATTTCCATCTGCATGGCAGGTGCCTGCAGCGGACTGGGCTTATCTCTGTTTTTGCATCCAGAAATTTGAGGGCCTCCTTTTATAGCGAATGTCGGGTATAACAAATTACACCTCAGGTCCTGTGTGATTTAGTTGTCATTGGGTTATGCTGTGTTCAGGAATACTTTAGGAGTCTTTCACATATGTTGCCTGTGGCACCCGTACCCAGGTATGAAGTGAATGTTGCGGAGGCATCCCGCTGCTGCGCAGGGGTATTTCCATAGTCATGATTTTGTAGGTTTGTGCGCTCCCTGCGCTGAAAGTGGAGAGCGGCAAGCTTGCCTTTGAGCGGCTTAACTCACGACTTCGGTATTCAGGCTACCGGGAGGGTTTAGTTAATGTGCCGCGTAACGCGGGGTGGATGGCCGAAGAGGTGGTCCCAGAGCTAGGTGAGGCTCTTTCGGTTTACTACGTTAAAAGCGGCAAGAAGCAACATAATGGAATTCCGATGCATCTAATAGGGAAGTGATCATACAAACTGCCCACCTCATAGACAGAGTCAGTTTAAATGTCAATGCGCGGACCATTATTGCTCGAGAGACATTGTGCACTAACTTCTAATAACAGAATGGTTCGACAAATACGTTTCAATGCCAAGTCATCAACGCGGAAGAAGCCTTTACTAGAGAGTGAAAGCAAACCTGCCCTTTGTATTGTCCCTTTCTTTAGAACTTCTTTATTATATTTGTCCACATGTTTAACACTGT
Organism: Haemaphysalis longicornis; assembly: GCF_048455015.1. Lineage (NCBI taxonomy): Eukaryota > Metazoa > Arthropoda > Arachnida > Ixodida > Ixodidae > Haemaphysalis > Haemaphysalis longicornis. Next base: position 52,324,871 of record NW_027526335.1, read on the forward strand.
CTGACAAATGCCCTCTTTCTGAAGTTGCTGCACCGAAGCAAGCCACACAAAAAGGGCAGAGGTCCTAGGTTTTTGGTGTTAAACAAGTAAAAAAGGTTTTAGGCTGTGTTCAGACTACTGACGTAACAGCGATATTGTGCGCTATGGACGTAAAAGAACGGCGTTTCACTCAGTTCGGTTGACTGAGACGTCAAATTACGTCATTATTTAAATATATTATGACAGTTGCGACAACAGTCTGTACCCTGCCTTAGGTGTTAAACATGTAAAAAATCTACCGATTGCGTAGTTGCGTTTTTTTACAAAATTTTCACTTCCCGCAGCGCACGCTAAATCGGCCAAGCTGGTTGGTGTGTGGATAAAAGACTTAAGGGGCATAACAACGTTCCTAAAGAAGTGCAATCGTCGGGCCATCTTGTTACGCAGTGTACTCGGTGGGGATGCGCAGAAAAGCTGGAACGAACAATTGTTATGTCCCATTTTCAGGACCAGATGGCGCGGTGGGTGACTAGGGCTTTTAGCAAGCTCTCGTAGAAGCAGGGTCAATATTTCAGGGTGCGAAAAATGGCATTTCCCGATAGGGAAGTCCAAATTCCAACGAAAGCAAAATCAGCTGGCTTATGGGCACATGTACAAGCTGATTGCTTGTTGATTAGTTTTGCACCATGGTTGTACAACACACAACCACATCGGATGCTTATATGTCAGGATCGACACACTGAATGAACTAGTGTCAAGTGCCCACTTCAACGTATGGCTGGTTCCTTGCATCGTCCTTGGCCCTCGTCGAAGTATGGAGCTAACGCTGAACGAGAATTCAAAGTGGACAAACCAGCTAAGAATTTGGGAGTGTTGATTTGGGTCCCCTCCAAACTACGCGCATTCACTCCTTCTTACGGCAAGATGTCTTCACAGTGCGCCAATAAACCCATCCCCCTTCTCTCGTACCCAGGATAGCGGCTGAGAGAGCGTATAGAAAGAACATAACGTCTCTTTCTTTAGCGCCAAATGTCGCGATGTTTCCTCCTTCCTATCCTCCGCTCTTTTTCCCCTCCGAATGAGCAGCGCCAGATCGGCAGTTGGGCAGCTCGTAAAAGCAGCGATAAGGAGTTCCTTCTCAGATTCATTCCCTGTCTCCACCCTTTATTGCCACAGGCAAAGGTCTCCCTTTGCCCTTGCTGTAATTGGGTCATTTTTTCCGGGCCTTTAAGCTAAAAAAACGAGCTGTGCATTCTTAACGGCGATAGCTCCGCCTTCACCTTGATGAACTCTCATGAGGTAAATGCTGGCGCTAAAAGGAAGGCTCATTGCTCCACTTCTCTCAAATTTATGGAGGGCGCTGGTGCGCAACCACTGTTTGTAACAATACAGAAACTTTTTTTAACAGGTTAAACCTGCTTGTTCGAGCAATGTCAAGGAAAACGAGGCGTAGACGGCCTCCAGTAGTTCCTTCCGCCAAGATTTAGGCTTTAGGAAAGTTTCGTGTTCCAGTGAACGGGAGCTTTAGTACGCTGTCTTTGCATTTGGTTGGCAGTTTTAGTAGGCATTTCACCAGCATGCTACGTGAATGAGGCTAGCTGGGGGGACGGCGTGGGGCTGAACGGAGGCTTGGAGATGACCATACGCAGCAGTGCGGGTTTTCTCATGGTGGGGATAGTAAGATGTAGCAGGGTAGAGTTTATGGGTCAGTTTGCAGAAATTTCACGGTTTCACTTTTCGAAAAAACGCTTGTGTCCCAAGCTGCAATCGGTCTCACGTGACCTGTAGTAGTAGAAACAACCGTGGTATGTAACATATTATGGCGATGACAGGGGTGGATTAATATGCAAATTCTGGCTCGTAACTGCAGACGTTGAATTTTTATATGCGAGGATTCTTGGTGCAAATTTACAGCATTTTCTTCTTTCACTTTCTTTTCGCAAAATATCGTCCTGTAGTGTTCTAGCAATTTTATCCCTGTGTTGTAACTTAATACAAGGGAAATTTATTTTTTTTAGTGTTGCACACTGCCTCAAAATTTTGTTATGGAACGAGGGGATGAAGCGTGTGCTATGGCTCTCGCTGGACTCGTTGTTGTCGAAATGTACTAAGGAGGCCAAAACCAAGTCCATTTTCAAAATTGATATCATTTTTATGTTTATAATTAAGATTATACACCGCATTCTTCTAAATTCTGTTGCGGCGAAATAACTGAGGTTATGACGAACTAAGGAAAAAGCAGAGCCAATGCTGTGTGTCTTGAGGGAGCACAAAAAGTGATAAGTTAAATCGTAGTAACCGACGAAGTGACCGACATTTGTACGGTTTGCAGTACTTCAAAGTAAAGCTTTTCCTCTGCCTTTCGCATTCTTTTAGGCTGCGGTGTATACTACTTGTTTCAGCAGGAGTAAAACTTGCCTAATTCATGCGGAGGACATATGCTATTATGCTTATCACTGCTTACGTTTCCTGCGCTAGAAATTCAGGACTATAGTATCTTCTCTAGTGCCAAAGCCAAAAATGCAAATGTTTATATGCCGTTGGCAGCATTGCGCTTTGGAGTTAAGTAAGCATGAAGTATGAATGCACCATGAAGCATGAATGTATGAAGCATAGCATGCGTGATGCACGGAGTTCCGTGTGTCCCTCGCAGGTGCAGGCGCAAACGCAGCGGGGGTGCGCGGACAGCGCAGCTGTTTCCTCCTTCTGTACCACCCTCGTATTAATTCTAGCCCTCATGCCCGGACTTATTATATAGTAACACTGCTACCCGTTCCCATTTCTCTTTGTTCTCCCATCACCTCCTAGGAACTATGGCAGCCTTCTCTGATAAATGTAGAGATGACGGCTTGACTCATGCGCCGGATGACCTGGCTATGGTGCACTTGTTGTCGGTCACTCCCACTTGCTAACTGATTTTGGCAGCCACCGAAAACAACGAGAGCAAAAATATAAACGAAGAAACTAACCTTCCTTTATGATGTGAGAAGGCGCCGGCATAACAACTAATTTAGTTTTGAGAGCATATATGTCGGTGGGTATAGTGATGTTTCTTGGAATAAAATCACTGAATGGGCCATGATTCCCGGACGGATGCTTTCATCGTCCCTTGTCAACCACCTCTGAGTAGGTATGTAAGATTTGTAGGTTTGTATGCTGATTTCGCAGCCAAATTAGTAGTTGGTAATTGACAGTGATCTTTCCTCGGCTGCTGTCATCGTCGCGAAAATTTGTTTCCAAGTCAGTACATGACCAGCAGTTCGAGTGGGATGAGGAACTTGAAATGAACGTGGTAATTGGCTCGTCTTCGCATCTAAAAGACATTAAACAACACTGACTTCTAATATAATGCGCAAGATTGAACCAAGGGCGCATTCTGTTCACAAAAAAAACCCTTAAACAAAGCAAAGATATATTGCCGCGGCGTGAGCCCATGAAATAAGCTTTAGCAGCTACAACACTACTCGCTAGGCAAGAGAGGCCGAACAGCCGGCTCGTTTTAGCGGTTCATCAGAAAGATTGGGTGAGTGTCTAAAGCTAGTCAGTTGACGGACTTCGGTGTAACAGGAGGTTTCCAGCCTGCAGTGACCTAGGATGTCGCCTCATCGTCCCCTACCAAACCTTCGGAGTGGATCTGTTATGCTTAGGTCACGTCTTAACGCCTGGTTACCCTAATGTTGAGCCGAGCGAGGTGCCAAGCGACGCCAAACTCATAGTACGTCCGGCTGCGTGTACTGGTGGATGACGTTGGACCCAAATTCTAACGTCAGTGCTAACGTCCGACCAACGCATTCCAAATAAGGAACTCAGGCCGCTTCAGCCACATCGTGATTGTTTCACCAACCGTAAGCTTCTGATGGATACTGTCATCACTACTGCGAATCCACCTGAATACGTATGTCATCAGGCCATCAGAGCCAACGGAAAATTTCTAAGGAGCTTCCTGTTACCGGCTGACACTTGGTTATGTTTCTTACAATTTTGGCAGCCAAGGGGAATTTTGCTCTGTCTACTCTTTAGAGGGAACGCCGCTTTTTTTCTTTTCCCCAGCTCAACCGAATCATGTTTGAGTGAACCCCACACATTCAACACAACGCAACAAGAGGTTTGGTTGCCAGCATTGATCCCTGAATCGGCCGCACGTATGCAAAGTGACCGACAACATCGATTTTAACTACACGTTTCTCCTCATACACGTTTCTCCTGATATCATTGTAGCATCTTCGTACAATATTAAAATTGCTTAATTCTCAATAAACGGCGGTAAGCTGTTTTTCAATCTGCCAATCTCCTTCACGGATTATGTGCGGATTGGTAGAAGAGGCTTTAGCCATAACTTCTATTGAGGGGCTGTTATCTACTGCTCGGAATGGTAGCTGTCGTTGTAATTGTCCAATCTCCTTGATAGGTATGTAAGGCTCAACGAGAATAACATTCGTTTCACACAGTAGTTTGAACTGGGTGAATTGATTATGCCTTTTCTGAAGGCGAAATCTTGCAGTCAGTGATGTCTGCAAATAAGCACTTCCTGGATGATCATGCAGCTCCTGAACGTGATGAGATATTGGTGAATTGGCAACGGTTTTTGGGCTGTCATAACCGTTTTCAAGGGGCAATAACTCTTTCGATTCCTCGTGCAAATAGTCATCGGAATTTGTAAGTTGCTGTTGATGATGAACGCCTGGTTCACAGGAGATCCCGGCGAATGGAACTCCAACAGCCTGGTTCTAAATATTCCTGGGAATGGAGGAGAAGGAATAAACGTATATTAAGAGCAGTCGAAGGATGGTAGGGTTGTCACAGTGAGAGGCCTCCCTAGTTGAGTAAGCCTTGGGCTTGGTGTGTCGGCTTGGCCCTGCCAAACAGTAGGCCTGACATTCAGAGCGTAAACCGGCCAACTGGTCTTCCCACTGCTCAGGGGTGGGATTCGGAACAAGGGATCGGATGGGCAGCATAGTCTTACCAATTGGTGAAGAGCGCATAGAGATAGGCAGTGCTTCGATGTGTAGGCGTATTCTGTGGGCTACAATGCTTGCAGTAAGGCACCGCGGTAATAGTTCGTTTTCTGCTGGTGGCGCAGTGTCATATCGGCTTCTTTAGATAGTTTCACTTGGGGTGAAGGGACGGTGAGCTTGGAATATTGCAGTGGTGTAAAATGCCAGAGCATCGTAGCTGGATTCTTGAGTGAGACAAATCCGTTTATTTCTCTTGGCCGCATGACCAGTGTATAACCTCGCAGGCTGCGGCAATAAAAGTAATGAAGCAGCATTGTCGCGGAGATAACCCTCTGGTTTATTCTCAGATTTCTGTTAGCGCGAAAAATTATTACACGGGCCAGATAACTTTCCCTCAACCTGGGAGTTAGGTGGCTGTCAGTGTCTGGTTTTGAGCACAAGGTCTGCGTTTCTTAGGTGCCTGTATTTCTGATGCAGGTTAAGAACACGAGCACCTGGGAATGCCCAAATCGGTGGTCAAAAATGCAGACGAACGGATCTGAAGCTCTATACTGCTATGTTCTGAGCATAGGCCTAATCTGCCAGGCAAACCATAACTTTCATTTTCGTGTATTGTTAGGCAGGATTAGCACTAAGAACGCAGGCGTAGGGGTGTTCGAATGATCTCTGACCGGTAGGCAATTGTAGCGGAGATCAAATAATGGTTTGACTCATAACAAGACCTAATCTAATAGTTTGTGAGAACAACATAAACTGTAGGAACAATGCACAACGATTTATCAAAGCGAAAATTTATAGTGTACAAGCAGGATAATTTTATCTCACAATTTCTGTTCGAAGGGCCTGAAAATTTGAAAAGATGCTACTGCAGTGCATAGCCCGGCATTTGGACCAAATATACGCGTAAAATGACGAGTGACGCAATAGCTTTTGATCTGCATTCCAAAGATCCGAAAATCATTTGTCATCTTGTTTCAGATATCGCTAAACTTTTTCCCCAACTAAAATACCATAATTCCGTTTGCGATGTGAGCCGTTTTATTAGCCGCTTCGCAATTACGGGAGCTTCCGCAGGGCAGCGGCTTTTTTGGTGCACGAGCCATTCAAAGCTTACTTATCGTAAATCGTCTCCCCTCATACCCTGCAGTTTCCGGTGTCTTCCATGGAGGCTTTATTTATAGGATTTATAGGCGTCCTAACCTTAGACTTACCGATGCCTTTTGAATCCGCAGTGCTAGTAAATCAGAAGTTAAGCAATATATTGAAAATAAAGGATATCAAAACAAAGCAGATATAAAAAAAGTTGAAGAATACGGCCCTACTTTCACCGCCGAAGAAGAAAAACACATCATCGAACAAGTTGTCTGTTTATTTTTTTTCTTTTTCTTCAACGCCGCACACCTGATCCTCTGTTTTTAAAACTGCATCAATCAGCGGAAGTTGCTTCACTTTGACTAGCGGACCACCATTGCTGGAAATAGTTCCGAGTGACGTTGCCTGTCCACGTGCCTTCGGCGGTGGCTCCTTGTTATTTTTTGTCGCCCTAGACGTCAACTCCTCCTGGCTCAGCAACTCCTCCAGCTTCTATTCAAAATCGAAGTTCGCACTGCAGCTGTTATTTCCCACATCGGCTTTCCATCCAGCCTTCTTGATCCGAAGCGCTATTTTTCTCTTATCGCCTTGGGCAGACTTGCAGTTTCTTTTTGTCGTGTGTATCGCAAAAGAGTACCGCGTCGGGAACATCGGCCCGACTGCCGGGGCAGGTTCGGTTGAAAAGGTGTGCGGTCTGTTTATCTTTGTGGCCTATCATTGTGTCATTCCCGGCGAAACAGGGCATTGTTTTGTTTATACATTGCGCTTTTGATATTATTTCCTTCTGTAATATTGTAAGGGATTATAAGTCAGAAAAACAGCAGAAAATGTTAAGCACGTACGATTTCGTTTGAAACATTCAAGAGGTGCTTCCGTGTTTTTCTGGGCCTGCCAAGTCGAGAAAACGTGTTTCAGGTGTCTTGCACATACTTGTGGTGTATTTAGGTGGTTTCTTGAGACAAGTACCTCTCACTATTGCTTAAAACGTTCGTAGGCAACCTTCTGCGCAATTTTTGCCATGATGTCATCATCATCATGACCATCATCATCATGACCATCATCGTCATCCCACTAGAGACACTGGACGTAGAAAAAACACTCCTTATCTGCGCCACTTTCCTTGCTCATGGCTGTAGAATGCACTCACAAAGGGTCGTACATATGAAATCCAGATAAGATATACCGGCGGTGTTATGAGCGAAGTCTTTCACAATAAAATTTGCTGGTTGTATAAAACTCCCCAATGGCCGCCGCGGTGGCTCAGTGGCTAAGGCATTGTGCTGTTGAGCGCAAGGACGTGGGTTCGATTCCCGGCTGTGGTGGCCGCTTTTCTGGTGGAGACCAATAGCAAAAATACCCTTGTGTTCGAGATTTCGGAGCACGCTAAAGATCCCCAGGTGGTCAAAACTAATCCGGAGCCCTCCGCTTCGGCGCGCCTCATCGCCTGCGTAGCACCGGCGCGTCAAACCTTACAATCAATGAATTACAACACCTCAATCTATATCGTAAAGCAATGATCAACCAACCGACCGACCAGGGGTCAACCAACCGACAGCACGAGACCTAACATTTGAAGAGGACGATCCTTCCTAGAGGTACATGTTGCCAAAGGGATGATTTTCTGGAAATTTCAACGCCGAGGGAGCAGAAACAGGTTCAAAAGAGCTTTCGCCGACAATATTTTATAGGTACGGGTTCTTATCACATTATTTGTGTCGAAGGAGTATACCCATAAAAGGGAGGACTTATCAGGGCGTCAGACATGATACCGCAGAGCATGACGACGAGCACTACTGAGCATAATCACACACGGATTAGTTCCTACGCAACAGTCCTGATAAATTAGACGACGCCTCTTTCTTCATTGCCTTGAGTGATTTCGCAGGAAACTAAGGAGGAGGAATTCAGATTAGTGGAGTAGTCAATGCTGTTGGGTTGACCGCCAGGTGGGGGTTCTCCTTACCAGGAAGCCGGAGCATTGGCGGCCTGTCTCGCCCGGTCTACCAGATGTCGTTGGTGATCCGGGTTAAGCTGATCTACCGACCCTCCTACTGCTCAAATGAGGGATTTGGGGCAAGGGATGGTGTGTGGCGGCACTCCCATACTCCCATACCATGTGGTAGAGATTGCATAGGTCTATCGAGAATTTAAAGTGTGTGTGTATAATGTCGAATGTATTAAGTGCAGTAATGTGCAATGTGGAAATCTGTTAGTCTGGAGCTGTCAGTAGATGACCGTGTCTTCGCGAAACATGTTGAGATGTGGAGGAGGAGAGGTTTTTCGTCCAAAGTGGTAGTCGGCCAATCTGTCACTATACCTAGCTTCTGGGGATTATTTCTCTTGTTGGGGTCATTAAAGGACGGCATGAAATCACAGAAGGACGCGTCCGGTGTGTATGAGTTCAGGTTGCGGCATTATAGCCGCCTCATTTTATTCTAGTGATGAATGAGCCGGTGTCCATGTGATAAAAAGTTCGGGTAAATCAGGTTGGGTCGATAAAATTTTCGCTTCCGTTGAGGAATTGCGTCCAATTTGGAATTTTTGACACGGTCTCTGGGAGTCTGATATGATAGTGACATGTTCTTTGCAAGTGGTACAGTCAAACCCGAATATAACGAACCGGGATAGAGCGAATTATGCTATATATCGAACAAAAATGAATCAGTTACGGAAATACACGCGAAACATATCCCTTATACTAACGAACTTCACATCTGATATATCGAACTCGGCATGCTTAGAATGGCCGCCAAAATGCATGGTCTCCGAGCCGCGATTGAGATCTTGATTGGCCGCGACCACTGAGCAAAGGCCGCAGCTGAGACGATGCGCCTCGTATAGAGTGACATGACGCCCGACACTTTCCGTAACTGTTTTTGACACGCGGTACTCATGACGGAACCCGCCCAGTCAGTGAGTGCGGACCAGGGCGGGCCGCCAAAATGCATGGTCTCCGAGCCGCGATTGAGCTGTTGATTAGCCGCGACCACTGAGCAAAGGCCGCAGCTGAGACGATGCGCCTCGTATGGACTGACATGACGCCCGACACTTTCCGTAACTGTTTTTGACACGTGGTACTCATGACGGAACCCGCCCAGTCAGTGAGTGCGGACCAGGGCGGCAGCTCGCCAACCTTCCCGATGCTGTGCCGAAAGGAGTGTCCTTCGAAGATTTTCTGAGTGTCGATGACGGCGTTGCCGTCACTGTAAGCACCCCGGACGAGGGCACCATCAGCAGCACCGTCGTAATGCTGTTGAAATGCACCGAGGAGGCAGAGTATGTCGCGAGTGAAAGCCGTCCGACGCTTAATGAAGTGCTTTCGGCAGTCGATGTCCTCCGCCAACACTTCTTCGATATTGAAGGACACAGACTCGAATTGGTTCAAACAATGTCTCGTGTAAAGAATGCTGTGCTAGTTTACGCTTCCAAAACGAAAGGGAAAACAAAAATCACCACTTTTTTTGGGAATTAGGCAGTTAAGGCGTTAAGGCGGAAAGTAGCTTTATTATTTGCAATAAATCGATTGTTTTGTGTATGGTAATGAGATACTTTATTTTGTTCGTTTCTGCATGTGGGGATGGCAAGGGGATTCCCGCGTATTGCGAACTCGTAACAATAAACTTTTTATAGGTGGGTTCGGCTATATCGAACTATTGGATATATCGAACTAATCGTGGCACATATTGCAGTTCGCTATAACCGGGTTTGACTGTAGCTGCAAGGGCAATGGATGCTTCTTCGGTGGTATCGATGTTCTTGGTAGGTGTAGAAGCAAAAGCTAACTCCAGTACCTGATTATTGACTATGCTGATGGCGTGGGCTCTTCGACTGGTCTAGAGTGATGCGTCTGCGTCAGGCCGTTTTCCGTATGCAGTTTGAAGAGCCTCAACTCTTGCTTTGCGTCGCACTATGTTGTGGATCGGATGCATGTTTCTTGGTACCGGGGCTACATTTATCTTCTCTCTAGCATGTAAAGGAATGCGTTGATCAGTGTTAGTGTCTTTTGGGACTTCGTAACCCAGTTCTTATACAATGCAGGGAACTGTTGGTTTTCTTTTCCTTTTCTTTTCTTAATTTTAAAGCAAATATTGTTTTCGGGAGGTAAGGCGGTCAGAAAGGCTCTTTACACATAATTTCTGGCTTTTCCTAGTTTGTAGCACTTTTGCGCTTGCACAATATTGCAGTATCTGTGAACGTGTTTGATCGCTTCAATAAACATTTCAGAGGCAGTACTTGCCGTGTTTCCTTTATGAAAGGTGTGTCAGCTGTTCGTGCTGTTGTGTTTTGTTTATTTTAAGTGCAGGGGTATACAACAGGTAATGTACGAACTGCGTTACAGGAAGGAGATTTCTATGACCATGGTTTCGCCCCCACCGCTTAAGCATTCTTTTGCATTTCCCCAACATTTTTGTTAATACGTATTACGGCTAGATTGTTATAAGTAGTCTAGTATCCAAAATATTTCACTAGTGATGCATTTGACAGAGTGTCGACATAAATAGCTTGTATTTATTAAAAAGTTTGGTAATAAAACACGCACACTTTCAGATCCTCAGTTAACGGAGTTTTGAGTATTTACGTGAGTCGCAGCAATTTTTCGCAGGGCTTCACATCATTCAGGTTGTTCTTGACACCTTACAAACTTGTCTCTTGTACTTGCGTAGGCATAATACATGCGCCCCCTCAAAAATATTGTAGTAGTTTGCACCATCGATGTACTGCTGGAGAAGCGGCAGAGCTGGCGGCCCTTCTCCCTTCGTTGGAGACCCGACTGTTGCACCGCACATGAATTTACGCACTAGCCGCTCAAAGTTCTTCATGTCTAGCAAGACCGGACCGTTTTGTCTGCAGGCTTTCACATGTCTCCCAAAGTGGACCGTGTTAGCACCTGCTAGAACGGGTGGCAACTGCCTTCGCGAACTCGGCGTCTGTAGCCGGAACACGGCGTCTGTGCTTCCACTTCAGGAGCAACCGCATGTCAATTTGCGAGTAGAAGTGCACGCGAGATATCACGCCACGACCGCTGGGCACAGTGTTCTCGAAGGTCGAGCTGGTCAACGCTGGGCGCTCCTCACGGGGCGCACGAACGCGTGCCCTCGGCATTTTTTTCTTTGTATTTTTTGCGAGCTCCTCCCGTGGTGCAACCCCACGCGCAAGCCTGGCCGACGCTGGACTCTCCTTACAAGGTGCTCGCTCACATGCGATCGGTATTTTTGGTATTTTTTCTGGTGAAGATCGACGGCGGAACGAAAAGCTTAAGCAGCTCCGCTGTTAAAAAGTATTTCGGCTAATTTCCTATGAAATGATCCTATATATAATTAGTTGTCATATAATTTTGAGATGGCTTTAAAATCTGTGGGGTTACGTTCAAGAGAAAAAAGGCAGGAAGTAGTCTTTTAACGATGACAACTGGACCGGCATCGAAGAAGTAAGTACGCACGGACTTAGATGAAACAAATGTTTCACTATAGCTACCGCCTCGACAATGCCGAAGCTCTGAGTAAAACGAGCACTTTTACGCCGACAAATGTCTGCAACACAGTTGAAACCCATGAAAACCGAATATTGAATCAGTATTAGCTTTGCGTTGTTGCTAGCTATGTGTCCTGTTGTAATAGAAAGCAAGTAAACTGCATAGAAATTTTTACTTGTCGATGCATATCTTTCTACGCTAGTATATTGATTGCACGGGAAACTTTTGCAAAATCTACATTATTGTAGAAATTCAGGGCGTTACTGGTTCGGCCTTTCCCGTATTTTCTTATATTTTTCCTATTTTTCAGTTTTTCCAAATTTTGTTCCACCATTTATCTCAATTTACGCTATTAAAACAATTACAGGTGGAACTTTTGCGACATCCGCAATATTGTGGAAATGCAGAATGTTACATCGTTCGCTATTTTCTGATGTTTTTAATATTTTTCTTATTTTAATAGTTTTTCAAAATTTTGATGCACCAATTATCTCCATTTACGCCATTATAACGAGGTTGAACTTTCGCGAGGTCTGCAACGCTCGTGAAATAAACATTTATTCCTTCTCCTCATCTTATTTTTTATTATTTCAAAATTTTCTTCGACCAATTACCTCCATTTACGCTATTATAACGATTACATTTGGAACTTCCAAGGAATCTGCATTTGTGGATATGCAGGCCGTTACACACTTCGGCATTTTATGTAATTTTATATTTTTCTTCTTTTTGGTTTTCAGAAATTCGCGCGACCAATTACCTCCATTAATGCTTTTATAACGATTGCACGTGAAACTTTGGCGAAATCTGTATTACTGTTGAGATGGTATTCGTTTTACGGTCTGCTATTTCCCTTAACTTTTGAAATATCCCTAATTTTTAGTTTTTCAAAATTTCGTTACACCAATTATGTGCATTTACGCTATTATAACCATTGCAGATGGGATTTTCGCGCAATCTGCATTATTGTGGAAGTGCAGGGCGTTACACGGTTCTCCATTTTCCGTAGTTCTTTTTAGATTTTTCTTATTTTTTAGTTCTTTGAAACTTCGTTCGACGAATTATCTCCATTAACGCTATTACAACGATTGCAGGTGGAACTTTGTCGAAATATTCATTATTGTGGAAATGCAGGGCGTTCTGCCCTACATTTTGGTAATTTTATTTATGTTTTTTTTTTAGTTTTATAAAATTTTTCAAGACAAATTATCTGCATTTACGCTATTAATAACGACTAAAGGTGGAACTTTGGCGATACGGACAATTTTGTGGGAATGCAGGACGTTACACGGTCTTGGCTGGGTGAACACACTATAAGCCGACGTCAAAAAGAAAGGGCCACTTGTAGCTGGGGTGCTGCCGTTGCGGCGCTTGAGGGCGTCATTGAGAGCCCAGTGCATATCCACAATACGAACTGCTTATCTTACAAAGCAGAGATGGTGTAGTGGTGTTACTCTTTGGCAATTAAAGATGCTGCAGAAAACAAAAAAAAAAGCCCGCTAACATCATGAGGTTGGTGTCCAACAGTCTCGACGACAACCGCACGCTTCTCGAAATAAAGTTGCTCCGCGGTATTAGCATGCCCGGTAATTTGTGCACGTACAGATGCGTTACTTCTTTTTTAAATAGTAAAGAACTATTTACCCAGTAAAGACTAACGTACGCACGTACCCTCACGAAGCCTGCTTGTTACGAACAACCTCCGTACAGAAGAAAAATTCCCGGTCATCCGTCTACATTCTCTGGTCCCTGAAAGAATCGGCAGGCATAAAACTTTGGGTGTGCGTGTTTTAAAAAAAACGCAACCTTGGGCATAATAGGCAGTTCAATAGCAAGTAATTCACCCGACTGCATCGACGCAGCGCTGAGCTTTTATGCTGGTCTTGAGGGTTTTGACGTGCACAGACAAACGCCAGCAAGCGTCAGCTTCACACGACCAGGAAACAACAAATAAAAGAAAGTACATCCTCCGTAGCGACATAGGATAAAAACAGTGTCTTAACTACAAAAAAACTCAGATTCAGCCAGGGATAGCTGTTACGCAAACCCCCAGATTTGTCGCGCTAATCAAAAGTACAGTGTTGTTGTAAGTGTGGCGGCTCAAGCGTTAGTCCTGTTTTTCATTGCTTAGTAAAGTAACTAGAACTCTGCAAGCCAAAGCCCTGTTGCTCCACGTCCCTCTTCGGTCTTGTGTTACTACTTTCACGATAAAGTAAATCGTTGTGTGTCGCTCAAGTGTTCCCACATTGTTAAAAAAAGTTAAACGTGCCTCCAATAGTTAGGCTGGTGCTTGGGACAAATCTAATTAATAAAATAACGTCATAAGGTGTGTTTATAGTATAACGTGGTGACTGTTGTTGAGTTGACAAACTAATTGCATGCCGTTTCAAAGTTCAAAAAAGAAGTAAGGTACGCCGAGGAGGGCTTTGTACTAACTCCAAAGAGTGCTACGGCTGCGTCACACTTTCCAATAACTAATTAATATAAGCGGCTCTTTTTGTTGATATCTCAGGCGGGAAGCTTTAGGCAGCACAGCTTCGAAGCGTGTGTGAAAGGTATTGAGGAAACACACCAAACAGAAGTTTCTCACTACATTGCCAGATTTTTTGTCTAGACGTATGGAGACAGGACGCAATGATGTCTGAAGGGGTTGAAAAGTTAATGCATGGGGGAAGACTTGGTATCGTGTAAAGGTCCAACAAAGAAACGCCCTGAGATATATTTAATGAATGACGCAAGAAAGTGTCTTCTAACTGCACGCGTACGCTGGGAAAGCAGAAAGCTAAAGCCGCATGCGAGAAAGAAAAGGGGATATTCAATGAAACAGGCGCAACATTACGGGCGCAAGATTGCGATATGCAGTCGAGACTTCCCTTAAGCTATGTTGCAACTAGCCAAATGAAAAACTTCACGCCAACCTCGGGATTACTCCTCCTTTAATGTGATTTCAAGCATTTCTCACTAGTAGGAGACAGCTTGTTAGTGTAAGGTATAAAGCTCCTCCTTATCTCTTGTCGGCTCAGCGGTACCACAGCGATCAGAGGTTGGGCCTGTGTTATTTTTTTAGGGGCGGAGCACCTTAGGACCTCACAATGTCCGTCCGCGTCCGTGCGCATAGCATTTACAATCGCAAAAAATGACGCAGGTACGATTCTAGCCTGTGTATGGTAGACCAGACAATATTAGTGTCAGTTGTCTTACCCATTGGGCTACGACCGTGAGTTATTTCCCGAGAGTCAAACGGCTTACTCCGTCGCCTGTAACGGTGCGGAGTACTTTAGGACCTCCGAATGTCCGCCCGCGTCCATCCATGCGCACACCACCATTAAGCGAAAATCAAGCGAAATTGGATTTGAGCCGTGAGTTGCAGTTTCATTTAGAGAATAATCAAGGCGCAACCCACGGCTCAAATCGAATAATGGTCGGGGCGCAAATCCGATGCCACTCGGGGCGCAACTTGGATGTCATTTCGAGTCCCCGTACTCCGCACCCTCGCCATCATCCACGGAGTGGAGATGCTGCCTTTTTTTTCTCCATAAATGACCTTATTGATGACCCTCCACTTCAGGCTAGATTATTTGCAGGCGATTGCATGATTTACACCATGGTAAAATCTGTGGGCGATAAGGTTAAACTAAATGATTATCTGTTTAAAATAAATGATTGGCAAGTAATATGACCGTTGCCCCTTAATCCATCAAAGTTTGTATGACTATAAATCACACGTTAATTGCACGAAATTTTGATTACAATCTCACTCGGTCCCTTTGGCCAACATTAGCGAGCACAAGTACTTAGGGGTAACTATTATTTCTGACCTTACCTGGACGACCCACGTCAACAACATAGTCGGTAATGCGAATAAAATGTTAGGCTACATTCGGCGCACACTTTAGTTTGCCTCTCATGAAACAAAGCATACGGCTGATAAAATGTTAGTATGACCGACATTGGAATATGCCTGCGAAGTTTCTAATCCGCACGTAAAAAATAACTGGTATCTAAACTGGAGAGTGTTCAAAGATGTGCATTCCGTTTTATTTACTCTCGATACCGGAGACAAGATTCGGTTTCATCATTGTAGGACGAAAGTAACCTAGATTTTCTACAACTCCGTAGGAAACACGAGGTCGAGTGTATTTTTCAATATCATTAATAACCATGTGCTTCTTGAGAAGCATCAATATACAAAGAAGGACACGTCGAGGATACAAAGAAACAAGCATTCTAGACACACAGTAGAAATACGGTTCAACAAGGACTCCTTCAAATATTCCTTCTTCGGGCAAACCGCGCGTGAATGGAACAAATTGCTTGAAAGTGCGCAGTGAAACGTGAAAATTTTATTCCTCGTGTCTCGAGTTTAAGTCGTAACAGTGAAAATGCTGATTGTTAAGTTCCTGCATTGATGTGTACATCATTTCGTTTGAATATAATTCAATAGCTGTGTGCATGCTTTCGTTTAAATAATTGTCGGACGCTGTACATATGTGTTTACTTGAACTTGTTTTGCATGCAAAGCCATGGTGATTGTGATTTTTCTATACTGTACGCACTTTCATTGTCGAAATTGTATTCCAATCCTATCTCGGTCCTTTACAAAGCTGATTTTATGTTAAAAAAATAAATAAATAAATAGGGACATATTTAAACCAGTTCATCGGTTGCAGTCATGTGAGCAAAGTGAAACAAGAGCTGCATGTTGAAATTGCGCACAGGTGTGGCGCCCTTACGCCACAACAGAAAACGAGGAAAGTATGCTCAGAGATGATGATGCTTAAAACCGCTAGCTCATAGCCTAGACAGAGGAAAAAATGGCTACTTTTACAAAAAAAAAAAAAAAACAAACGGTACGAAAAAATCGCCGAGCTGAAACTCATACAGTTTTACCGTTGCGTAAACCAACTCTGGCGAGAACAAACCACGATTAATCGGAACTCCTGCAAAGTCGACGGGGGCGGATATTTCTGAATCGATAAATAGTGCGAATGACGAGAACGGTGATAAGCGTCCTACCCTTCTCAGCGCCATTGTGATGGTTTGCTTACCTCATCTCGAATGTCTGTGAGCGGGCCGAGGAACATATTCATATTACTTTTCAATACTATATTGCTCTGATTATCACTAAAATATAATTTTTATCTTTTCATTCCAACCTAACGCGACCGATTAATCGACCGATTAACTGATTAAAACCTGCCGAATAATCATGTCGAAAATTTTAACCCTATTTTATTGTTCAGAACATAACGAAAAGGCGAAAACGTCCGTTCGAAAGGACAAAGAAAAGGCGAAAACTTCCGTTTGAAAGGACAATTATTTTTCTTGTCTGATTCCTTGCACAGGACGTTCCCTGGGGGGCTAGGCGTCAACACACCTGCGGGCCAGCTTTCTTAATATCGGTTAACTGACAGGCACTAACTCCGGCCTCACCGTCTCTGACGCTGTTGCCATTTCTTCCGATGCCTCTGCAGTGGCGGCACATGGGCTGATCCTGCGGGGGCGTCGGGAGGACCTCGCCCCTGGCAACACCAGCAGCTGGGCTATTTCAGTCAAGCTTCTACCACGAAGACTGACTAGCGCTTTTCTGAAGAAAGAGAGGAAGCACAAAATGGGCCTGAGCACTAAGGAGAACGTGAGTGATAACTTGAAGTAAAGAAGGCTAGCTCGTGGGGGATTTCTTATAAGGTCATGCTTGCAAGTTTCTTTGCAGTTGTTCCTTATGGTCGCAAGTCTTTTGGTTTTCGAGTAAGACCTTCCCTCGAGAGTTGATCTGATGTCAAAAAAATAAATTGATGCATTACCTTTTTGGACGTTCGAACTTTTAGACAGAGCTTAACAAAGTAGTCGAAATGAGGAGAGTTTTTTCGGCGTCATTTTATGACAACTTGAGAGAAAAACACAAGAAGGAGACTTGGCGCAGTCTTATATGTTATACACCTTAAATGCAGATGTACGGTTACAAAGAAAAGCTATAAAGATTTCTCAGTAACTTTGCAGTTGAAGAAGGATTTGTTCTAGTCCAGGATTGGAACCCGGGGTCACCCCCCTAATAAGGCAGTCGCTCTACGAACTGAGTAAACCAGGAAAGCTGTATAGCTTTCGTTTGTACCCATATGGCTGCATGGCAGTTGATGTCAAATAATTCTTCGCAGAAACTTACTACACCTTAAAGGAGCACTGACACCAATTTTCGGCGTTAGTATTATTGCACAGTTCGCTTCCTTCACTCAACATAATACCCTGGCTGAAATATCAGCGGCCTGCGACGTGAAGAACATACATAGTTCAACTGGATCTCATTTATCGCACCGACGGAGCAGCGCGCGGAGCGGCACTCAGCAAATGGACATCAGCGTGACATCACTCCAGGAGATGAAAAAGAAGTGACGTGACAGCGCTCGTCAAAAACTCGTGATGTCACTTCACGCGCGCGACCCCACGAGCGGCGAGCGGGCGCAACACCCTCTCAAGCGGGAGCCGGTGACGTCCGCACAAAGCGGTGAGGTCAGGCAGGGAGTCTGTCATATGCGCCGTTCGGGATGAAAGCGCGGGAATTTGAAACAAACGATTTTCAGGCCGTTCAATGTAATTAACTATCACGCGCTGAAGTATTTTAAGTGTTGTTTTAGGTAGGCCAGACCATTAGGCATCGATAAAAGCAATAAAAGTGTAACATAAAATTTTCGTGTCAGTGCTCCTTTAAGAATATTCTTCATCCTGATTAAAAATATTTTATGTTGAACGCCTAAAAAAAGTCGTTCCGCAATGGCAACATGTAAGAGAGAACTGAATCGCTAAAACACTGCGTCAGTTGGGATCTGGAATTTTAAATTTACGCCACCGTTAGTTCTGCAACTGCAGCGTTTTAATAAGCTCGTCTTCTACGCGATTCTACACGTGCGAACTATAACCTTCTAACTTGTTCACAGGCCTGGGTAAATAAGTTTGTCCTCGCAGTCTCTCTTGCTGTTTATAAAAGTTCTTAGAAGAATGGCTTTGTTGTTGATAGAGAGAAAGAGAGAGAGAATAAAATTTATTAGGAGCACTTTAGTGTGGTGTGGGGCCCAAAATTGAAAGAAAATAGCTCCTAATACGCCGCTTTGTGTTTGACATACTCTGAGTTTCGCACGTTTCTTCATGGCTTTACTTTTCACAAATATGAAACTCACTCCTTTCAGCACCCTGATTCGCTGGTTTTTACTAATTACAACTGGTAGGTATGTTCTTGCTACATACTTATTTTGCACCAGAGTGCAGTACTGTGCTTATCCTGCTGTGAACATTTTTTAGTGCACCTGCGCAAAGGCTTACGCTCAAGTATACCGTGGTACAGGAGGTGAACCCTTTAGAGGATCTCCAGTCGCGTGGGAACGTGTGGAGCCATCACTGTCATTACTTTCGATAGTCCTGTGCGAAATAAAGAACAATAAAAATGAAGTAGGAAAAACACTGAAATTGTGAGAATCAGGTGAAGAAAAATATAGTGAAACCTCTGTCCCAGGGGCACGCTCCTTGCTTATGGGCAAAACAAGAGAGAAGTCGATATTTTCAGTAGCTACTGGTAAATGGAAACGACTATTAAAGGGACACTGAAGTGATATGTAAACATTGCGGGATTACTAGCGCAAATTGTAGCCCGGAGTCCCCAGGCCATGTTTCGACCACTCTGGGTGCGTTTACGCGATTTTATTTAGTAGAAAAATTAATTCGAAAATGCTGTCCTCCTCTCTTTACGCTCGCCCATTTTCTGTGGCTTTTCGTGTGACGTCGGGAGGAGCCGAGCTCGCAATTGGCTGCGCTACTGCACGGCTCCCCGGCCTTAAAGGCAGATTAAAAGAGTTGCAGAGGCAGATTAAAAACGTTGCAGATGACATCTACGTTTAACTACTAAGATGCATCTCGTGCTAGCGTTACTAGCTTGAAGGAAGCGTTTTGAAGGGAGTTGCGGCATTTATTATTTATGGTTTCCAACTACTGAAGTTCAGTGACAAAAGTAGGCTATCCTCCATGGTTTTAATCACCGCGGAACAGAAAATGTGGGGGACATCTACGCTTGCGTGGCTTTAGGTATGAGCGTGAAAAGTTGCGGCTGCGGGGAGTTGGTCAGTTCAAAAAAGAAAGCGACAGTGCCAAAGTTTAAAGTGTTTATCGCGGAGGCCTGACTTAACGTTCTCTCTTTTTTATAGTACAAACAGAGGAACAGAGAGGGAGGGAAGGATGAAAGGAAGGAGATAATTATCTTTGTTGAGTAGGGTTCATTGAAAGTTTCGGAAAAGGATCTAAAGGGATGGCAGATCCCATGGGTTGAACCAGAATTCCAGGGTTCCAGAAATCACCCCACGCTGATATTCAAAGGACATGTATAAGTTGTATATGTATGTTTGAGTTGTTCTCCCCTTAGCATATCGTTGGATATGACCAGGTGTCGCAGGATAGAGGGGGTTTTTGGATTTATTTAAGTTAACGTCGCACATTTCCTACCAAACGCCTTCGACAACCTAGATTTTTGGAAATATGTTTTGGTTTGTATCCTGAAGCAGAGTTTGCGATTCTGAAGCGATGAGATCACCGTGTGGCACGGAGAAGAATTGTGTTCCTAGGTGATGAATGAGGAGACGTTTTTCATTACTTTCGGGGAGGGTACTGTGGTAGTCGTGGTCAACAGGGGCACGTTATGCGAGTTAGAGTGGACTTTGATCGACTGCCTCCCTCCCTTCCGGACCCGTGTCTCTGTGTTAATGTAATACGAACTTTCATCATTGTAAATTGCAGACTCTTTCTTAAACGGTTAGGTACTCTGACTGTAGCCGAGGAACTAATGGCCGAATGGGTGTGTGTAATGGTGTTTAATCATCTATTTGATAATTCCGCTAGGGGGACCGCAAAGAGGATGCGATTCCCTAGTACAGGAAGGTAATGAAATTACAGTGATTGCCACGGTAACCCAGTGCGACAATTGTTGCCTTCGTATTTTCTAAAGTCCCTGCGTCGGCGAATGCTGTGGTTTTCATGGTTTTAAAACTTTCCACGAAGAAATTTGATCCTGACTTGTCGCGTCTTCCCCCGTAGGTTTTGATCTAGGTTTTTCAGTAGGGGGAGGGCTTTTATGGCAAGTCGTTGGATCGGTGCATGAACAGTCGTCCAAACTGTTAACAACAACAAAACACGAGGTGCCTGCCTACGCACAGAGTTCACGATAGCCACAGCCGCACCTTTGGTGCCTGGTTATCGGCCCTCACCATGCTGGCCTACTGCACTCTGTTGCTTCAGCCCATGCGCACAGCCTGGCTTAGCAGCATGAGCGCTATCGTATGCTGCCGCTCCGCGAATACGCTGGCACCTCGTTCTTTGTTGTTCTTAACAGTTTTGACGACTGTACATCCTGGCGTCCAGCGTTTTATTTTCTGAAGGTGTGCCTGTATTTTATAGGATGACCGTACTCCATTTTGTTTTCTCCAGATGCTCCAGTAGTGTTAGGAGAGTGGGCTTTTTTTTTTCTTCGAAGCTATTATAAGACACAATTTAAACACCCTTGCGGTGATTGTGAAAAACTGGATCTTGAAGACTTCCTCATATGTTGCTGTGATGATGGTGTTTGTGTGGTCTTCAGTAGGGGTTAGTAGTTTCTGTTACTACAAGTTGTGCGATATCCGGCTTAAGATCAGTGGCGTTTTACAATGTGGGATAAATGTTCAGATTTACTGTGTTTTGGTGATTGTGAGATCGGCTCTGCGCTTCTCTGTAGGGCGAAGCAGAGGATTCGTACGTGACTTTTATTTGGCAATCAGACGAGGGCCGATTTTAAGTGTTTTTTAACTTTGCCGCGTGGCTCTATTCATCATTTGCCGAGCAGAGCTTGCGGTGGTGATGCGCCCACGAAATCTTTAAAGGTATTTAAAATTCACGCAATTAAACGCCGTACACTCGGTTTTGTTTCTTACTGCGGCATATTTTATTTTGTTTCGGGTTACAATATAGGATTTCCTTGGTTTTTGCGAGCTTGGTGTTTATCTTCTGCCACCTTTCTAGGGTAGGTAGCACAATGTTGGCTCCGGAATTATTTTAGGTCGTCGGAAAGGCGCTTTTGTGGTGGCTGGCTGGCGACCGTATATGACCAGCTCGCGACATTGGATGACCATGGCTGGCGACCGGTTAGGACCAGCATGCGACTACACACAGCGTGTAAAACGAACTTCAATGCGCAGGCGCGACGCCTGCTCAAATCACGTATCTTTTTTTTTTGCCTCAGCCATCATTTTTCCCGTTTCCACAATCTAATAGCCCCTAATAGTCGACATTCCTGATTCCGAGGAGCCCTCGTATCTGGCTGCGTAGTTTGCAGTTTTCTTAAGACCGATGACGTACCTCCGAGGATGCATGATGAGCACGGCTGATAGCGAACGGCTTTCAGGGCAGTGCTAAATCGAAAAATGAGCCTAATAATGCGAACGCGCTAAAAACCGTCACCGCATCACGCATAGCTTTACAAACTTGGCAGTGTTCTGACTGGATGCGGTAAAAAATAATAGGGCGCAATGCAGACAAGGACAAAGAGAACAACAAAACGACATGTACAAACGCCGAAATGTCCTTTATTTCTGTCTAGAGCCTCGTCAGCTCATCGCCGTGTTTTTTTTAGTCATGCACCAAATAGCTTAACAAATTCGATAAACAGTATTTCTAACAGTATTTCGTTGCTCGATAGAACCTTCTTCCTGCGTACATAGGAATTACAAGCATGCCGAGCGCGTCAAAATCAACAAGTGTTAATACAATGACGGGCTGGTAATTTCTCCGAAGAACAGTGTAGCAATTAGGGGGAAAAAGACTGGGGTATTGTTTCAACTGCTAGATGCGCGCGAGGAATATCTCTGCCAGTTACGCGGTCAGCGACACGCAGAAGCGAAGCACGTGGTTCGCCGAGAAGTCTGAGTAGGCCTGCATGCCAGGCGTTTTTCTCAAGCCTCTTTAGGGAGATCTTATGGCCGTCAGTAGGCCGCAGAGGCCATGGAACGGCGGGGACTCAACGTCGCGCCAAGGCGGCGACAGCTCCCGCCTGGAAAGTACCTCTTTCCAATTTCCATAAGGCTGGAAGCGTGCGCAAATGGAGTGCCGACCCACGCGGCACGGCGTCGCCAGCGTGAAACGTGATGGGAAAAGCTAATGATTTCTCCTACCCGTAATGGCTCCCTTCTTCCCTATTCCTTCGGCCATTACCCCTCGCAGCCCTCTTACACCGCATGTCCTGGCGGGCTATTTGTCGTTTAGATGGCATTGTTCTTTTTTTTTTCAATGGAAATAGACTTGAATCTAACAGAAAAGCATCATATTGCTACAAGATTCTTTGCTTCTCACAAAGCCGATTTTATTTCGCTGACAAGGTGGTGGCCATTTTGCGTAAGAGTTCCTGAAAAATGCCCGAAGTCGTTACAAACTTGAAATTTTAATGCAATCGGTTTTACTAACAACAAAAATGCAGGTGGTGAACGGCGGTCAACAATTTCAGTAATCAAATGCAATTTCGGGCAGAGTTGACGACCACGAAATTTAAACATTTGTAAAAAACAGTCCGTCAGCTAGTCTTTTGGTGCAGATCCGTGCACATTGTCGTAAAAATACATGCGGAGTTCAACTAAGGCTGATCGCAGCTTCTAAAGAAAGGTGAAGCCATACTTATACAACGCCCTTTGTAACAAGCATACGGTTCAGCTTTGCCACAATGCACTTAATGGACCAGTTCAACCAGTCAAAGATATGGCAAATGAAGACATCAAGCATAGGCTTTGATCCAAAAGCTGGGTCTCCACAGCTGAATCACGCAGACAACCAGGACGTTTAGCATTGCTCTTTTTTGATTCAAATGTTAAGAAAGCTGGTGTCATTCACCGAATTTGCTTTGTTGGCGTCATGTATTGGTCGCTTGAGTGCCTTGTTGTGCAGCTGATCGGCAGGATCTTGTTGGAGTGTGCAAGACAACTTCTTGCTACCTATTGTGTCTCCACTTGGTGGGCTGTACAATTGTAGTGGAAGATATAAATATGAAGTGCCAAGTTACAAAACCTTTTTGCGTATCGCATGATTTCAGCTTTGCGCACATGGTTTACAGCCCTTCTAGTTTTTCCTGGGGGAATTCCAAATCCTTCTCTAACCGCCATGTGTGTTACGCAAACACGAACTTACTGAAGACCCGTGTGCAGGGCGATTTTCT
The DNA here is from genome assembly GCF_048455015.1 of Haemaphysalis longicornis. NCBI lineage: Eukaryota > Metazoa > Arthropoda > Arachnida > Ixodida > Ixodidae > Haemaphysalis > Haemaphysalis longicornis. The sequence continues at coordinate 52,348,581 of NW_027526335.1, forward strand.
AAATTCGCTCGTTATTTTTGTTCCCCCTGAAGCAGTAAGCGGGTGTAAGCGACGGCATTATTTCTGCTACAGAGAACTCCTTAAGTAGAGAAAGCCCTCTTGTCTTGAACACTAATTAACCTGGAGGAGTTCTGTGGAACGTCTTCATGCTTTCTTATCCCGGAAACGTGATACAGTCGGAATTGCTTTTTTCTGTTCAATGACTGCACTAATGAAGTTGTGCATACGCTTTAAACATCTGTAAAGGCAAGAATAATTACGGTGTGCTATTTTTAAGCTCCACCCGCTTTAAGCTACCTCATCCGTTTAAATAACAAAAAATGGGATGTGTAACTATGCTTTGGGTGGCAGCATGTAATGAGATAAAACACAGACCCATTTCTAAGAAACCCTGCCGGTTTCCGGTAACGTAAAAAGAAAAATTGGGCAGGGGACTTTGAAAGAGCTGCAGGATAAACATATCAAAGGCGGACTGGAACTGGCATTGTGTGAGCTTTCATCCCAAAAAGAAGCTTTTTAAGTGCAATTTTCTTTTGTTCTGGCATCTTTTTAAGCCTTACCGGTGTCTCGGAGTATCGCTTTCAAATGAACGAACTAACGTGGCCGAAAGTTTTGGTTGAGCTTCATTTTCTGGTTTGATTATAACAACGTAAGAACGGAGTTTTGTTCACTGATAAAAATGCCTGAACAAAGGTAGGTATTCTGTACATGCATCTTCATACAACGTAAGGAAGGAGTGTTTTTTTGCTCAATAAAGATGCGCAAGAACAAAGGTACCTTATTTGGTACACGCATATTCATCCATACGAATTCCCACCGCACACACGAACGAGACATATTGGAAGGAATTTTTATTTTTTGTCGCGTCTTCCGTAGCTTCTCCTGGGTATTGTTTTGCGTTATGGATACCGGCTTGTAGTTTTTATTTCTTTTAAAAATTGCCATCAAAATAAAATCTCCAGTTGCTGTAGTTGTGTGTGTAAATGAGCGAGCTGCTAAAGCACAAAAAACGTTACTGCTCTACCAGCGTGTATTTGTAGGTCACCTTAATTCTTGCAACGGCTGCATTGCGTGGCCTTTGCCAAAAAATGACAACACATACAGAATACACAAATGACAACACATACATTGAAGGACGGGACGAGCGCTCATCAGGTCCTTCTTGCATGGGTTGTCATTTTCGCGCAAAACCCCTGTTTATTCACTAGGATGCAACAACTAGCCAAACAACAAGTTCTTCTAAATTGCGGGGCCCTATATGGAAAAAAAACTGACTAACATTTTCCCACCAGCCCACCTCGCGTAAACCAAGCCGCTGCAAGCGTGAGGGAGCTTCCTGGCGTTCTGACAACATTCCGACTTTTAATTCTATCAAATTTTGTCGCAAATGTACCTTTCGCCATTTCGCAAAATTGGTCGCAAATGTAACGGGAAATTTGGAATACTTATATGTTCTGCGATTTCCTGCCACAGCGCGTGCTGTACTTTCATTGCAATCTATTGTTTCTCAATTCTATTGAAAAATGGCTTTCCGGTATGTTATATATTTCGGTTCAAATCTTAATTAGTATATTCAGTATCGCCTGTCCTACTTTTCTGAACCGAAATAAGTAGGGACTGTGGGATCGTCATGCTAACTGCCAGCCGATTTTTCCAGCCGTCCTCCCATCTACTATCTATGATTACTCTACGTAGTAATTATAATAAAAGACGTTATTTTAAAATATTACAATGCACAATATATAATAAAATCATCAATAATATATATGTTATTACTAGAGACCGAGACTTTAGCGAAATGACTCTTTTTTTCGGGAGTTTGTAAGGAGCCTACTTAAAGGAGCCATGAACACAAAATACAAGTTGGGTTTATTAGAAAGACTGCTTAGTCCCGATAACAATGATACCAATATCATCGCAATCTTCGAACAACAAACGGAGATATTAAAGAAAACGTGAAGCAGTCGCGACACCCTAGCCAATTTCCCGCAACTTTTCTATGACGTCACGGAACCTTGTTTGTGCGATTGTCGGCCGCCTAACTGACCTGTCGCGACGACACATGACTGGACGTCTGTAATCGGGCCTCTAGTTCCATTTGACCGCATCACTTGAATGCTAACGAGCAGTTAACGCATTGAAAATTATGTTTTATTGTTGGCCCGTATGACGTCATTCTTGCTCAAAACATGGCACTGTGGCGCAAAATTTGAAAGTTTTTAAAAATTTCTTGCTTTTTTTGTTAACATCTTTTTTGGCTGTAATGGAGCTGAGTGAGATACTGAATCCTAGTTCTTTCAAATTAAACAAAGTTGTATTTTCTCTCCATGGCTCCTTTAACATATCTGCATAAACTAACGAAAAGGGGGCATTTTAAGCAATAGTTTATTATGCTGCAAGTGCCTATTTCGGGTATATAGTGGTTTCTAGCGCCAATTTGGCTGTATGGGCCTATAAGGGCATTTTAACGCCTAAAAATGCCTTTTTTGTGTTATATACGCCTTTTTTTATTTTACGAGTTGATGTTCTGAAAGGACTGTTGTCGCATTGGATTCCCGCAACTGTGTTTTGTCACACGCCGTTTGCGCAAAAAAAAAAAAAAAAAATCGCAAGCCACTATACATCAAAGACGCGTCCTGGGGGAAAACTACGTGAAAATCTGACACATCGAGGTTTTAAGGGGACGCCACGAACACGTGCACTGTCAGCCGCTGTTCACGGGAACACCGCTGGCCGTCAAGATGCAGCAAGTGTAGTGCAGAGATGGAGCGAGAAACGGAGATTATGGGAATAGACATCTAGGCACTTTAAAAATATTCAAGTAGTGACAGCTGTCATCTGCCGTGCCTTGTGACCTCTACAGCAATTTGTAAACCAAGCATTAGGAGAATTAGTTGCAAGAAATATGGCGTGCTACATGTCTACTGTTGATAATCCGTGTATAGTGAATATTTACTAAATGTTATTCCGCACTTTCGGTAATAATCTGCTTCTGCCGGACAGAATGTTTCAGTAATTTGTACGAAATCATCGAACTTCATTGTACCATCCATGGGATTCACCGGTGTTGAGAAGAGGTGAGAAGGTCGTTCTGCTCTTTCAACGAATAATAAGTTGCTGCTAAGATCTTTCTTCCAAGCGCAGTTGTGTGTTCAAAGAGCAGTTACCGATTGCGCTTCATCAACCAGGCCCCATTGCTAGAACGTGAGTAATTCACCTAAGGGCAGAAAACTACTACAAAATCACCCGGGCTTTGCAGCTTTGCAGTCGACAAAAGCATCGCAGCCAAAATTATTTACACCACGCCTCACCTCACGTGACATGGCACAGTTGTGTGCGCATTTCAAACTCTCAGCAGAAAGCATTTTAGCAGCTGGGTGCTTGGGCGCCATTCGGACGAAAATTGCTGAGTTCATTTCGAAAATCTAGGACAAATCCGCCATTATGCCGAAGACAGGTTGCTTAAAGGAACAATGAAGTGATTTGTAAACATTGCGGGATTACTAGCGAAATTGTATTCCGGAGTCCATAGGCCATTTTCCGCCCACTCTGAGTGCGTTTACGCGAATTTATTTCGTAGAAAAATCAATTCGAAAATGCTGTCCTCCTCTCTGCACCCTGGCCCATTTTCCGTGGCGTTTTCATATGACGTCAGGAGAGATGAGCTGGCAATTGGCTGCGCTACTGCACGGCTCACGGACCTTCCGAAAGAGTCAGTCGGCGGCCCCCGACGGGTCGCCGAAATTCGCACACTCAGATGAAACTAAGCCACAACACGTTTGGGAATGGAAGAATGTGCATTTATTTACTTGGTTAGTTTGTACACTGTATCAAGCACCGAGTCCTGGTCGCTCCACACAAGCGCTACACAAGTGCACATGGGACGCTTCGCTGACTTTACGCTATTAGGAAAATCTAAGGCCATTTGAAGGCGCGAGAAGAGTCAGCGAAGTCAATATAGGTACTACGGAAATAAAATCAACTGAAACTTTTACCGTACAGCGCAAAACTAGGGAGCAGGAAGCACTTTTTGCGGTGGGCGAACAAGCACGGCGGTCAGCAGCACACCACACATCTGGGAACGTATTTCCGTCTAAGAAATGCAAGTGCTAGACGTGAGATATTGTGGAAGTTTGGGCGACGCTTACTGCACGAGCGCTATACAACAAATAGTCACCTAAATTACTTGAAATGCTAAAATTAAATAAAGGTGTAAACTGGTTGTGCATTATATACTTATATATCCGTCCTCGGCAGCGCTGGCTCGTGGCCGAGTGGTTTTAATCGCTAGGGTTATTGCTTTGCAAGTCGCAAGTTCGAATCCCGAGGGTACATAATTTATTTTTGTAAGTTGATTTTTTCGTTTACGGCCGATGTTTTCTGAACTGAGTTCACCATTTTTGAGCCGTAACGTTCACTGTCCCGCGAACGAGTTCGTAGAACGCGCGCAGACTGACCCTGACGCGCCAGCGAGTTCTCGTTGGCGTGCTGTTGCCACAAGCACCGACTACTTGCGGGCAGTGGGCACAGGCCAGAATCAGCAGACCCTTGGCTTGGAGCGAACACGCTTTTTGATTGATTGTACGGTTTAACGCGCCGACGCAGCGCAGGCGATGAGGCGCGCCGTAGTGGAGGGCTCCTGATTAATTTTGACCACCTGGGGTTCTTTAACGTGCGCCGAAATCTCGTACACACGGGCGTTTCTGCTTTTCGCCTCCATCAGAAAAGCGGCCGCCGCGGCCGGGAATCGAACCCGCGACCTCGTGCTCAGCAGCGCAACGCCTTAGCCACTGAGCCACCGCGGCGGGTCGAACACGCTTTTTACGATACAGGCATGAGTGAGGCAAGCTCCGAAAAATGCGGGAAGAGCGCATGGCATTTGAGCGTATGCGGTGACGCGGATGGCGTTCATCCACTGCGTAGGCCTTGGCTAGTAATTGCTACGATTCCAAGCCGTCCTGAGAGACCTATCTTAGTCATTTTACAGCCGACAACATGGCAGAAGCGTGGTACGACGATTACTGAGATATCGAGAATGCCCATCCAACGATGCCGTCAAGCATGTTGTTTTACAGAACCGAAACCAAAACTTGTATGAATGCTAACCTTGGACATCATCTAATCAAGGTGCATCACCTCCTGTCGTCACAGCCTTTAGTTCGCGCGGCCACCACTGACCACGCATGGTAGTTTTCCTTCTTTCCGGCTTTCTAAAATAATTACCCACTTATCGACCGGATAAATGATGAAAAGTGTACGAATTCGAGCCAGTGTACGAAGTGCAATGAAAACCGGGAGCTGGACAAATTCACTTCAGTGTCCCTTTAAATCTGTCAAACATCAAATTCCTGGGTTCCCTGTGCCTAAAAAACAGCCGAAGGTTCTGAGCACCAAACACTCTGCTATACCAGATAGAATTGAATCATGGAGAGTCCGAAGCAACAAGCCCGCTTCGTCAACTTCAGTTGACGCTGAGCGTTGCCTTTTCGCACGCATTTATAGACTGAAAAGAGGTACAACATCAAGCAGCAAATAATTGAGATTGTTTAGGTTGTCATAGCTTTCACGCGTTTCTTTGGAATCGAAACACCAAGCATTTCAAGTAAATTTTAAAATAGCAACTCTTGTGTTGCTTATTTTCACGAAGAAAATAGTGACTTTTTCACAGCACAAGGTTTGTCCGCTGTTTTAGCTGCAAGTAACAATAGTTGTCCTTAAATACGTTGCTGAAGTAAATACAAATTCAATCTATATATGCCTAAACGCCTGTATTTTGTAACTATTTATGCCTAAATGACACTTTTCTGTGCGAATTATAGGTGCTCAAAAATGGATTTTTCGCGCCTAAGGTTCTGGTCTCTATCTATTGCTCTAATTATATTGCATTCTACGTTTATTCGTTGCTTTTCGATACTGTTCCCGGCATATATGCTCCGAAACATCACTACAGCCTAACTACTAATGGGGTAGAAGTATCATCCGGTTCATCACATTTTTCTCATTTAGCCGTTACTCGAAACGCCATTCACAAGGCCTGCAGCACTGTATCTCTGCGTTTATTTTTCTATAAGAGCTCCTACACACATGGCCTAAAATTTAGGCCAATAACATTAAATAAAGTAACAAGAATTGTCGGGGCGAGGTTTTTAGCGGCTTACAGTACGAAATTTATTGTTAAATCCTTTGCAAACGGGTAAAAATAGACGATAATACCCGAGCACTCAACAAAAATAAAAAGAAAATAATCCCATGCACTAAGGGCAAATATACTTCGTGCGACATAGCCAAGAAGAATGGAAAAGCCGCGGAGTCCTTTAACGTTTTACGTAAGTAAAAAAGAAGGAATGTCTCGAAATGTTCGTTTTCAACCGAAAAAAAGGCTTGAGACGTTTGTGTTCGACATCGAATTTCTTATCAGTACCACATCCCCCCCCCCCTCCTCTCTCTCCTCTGATATGCTCATTGCGAACCTGTCAACTGCTGCTATTTGAGGATTATAATTCATTAAACGAAGTGAAATAACACTTATGCCTGAGCAGTTACTTAACAAAAAGAACAAGAGAGAGAATTACCCGAACACTTCCGGCCTTCCCTGCTGCATGCGGGGGAGCACCAATTTTCTAGCTTCCATTCACCACGGGGGTCTGAGTTAATGCCCCTGTCTCAGTTTTCTTCATGCAAACGCACCATCTATTCAACACATTATCCGCTCGATCACTTCTAGCCAGGTTTGACAGCAAGACCGGCGGGGATGAAACTAATTTTCCCAGAAGTCACCAGTTCTGCTGTCGCGCTAATAAGATCGCGATGAGGAGTTGTGACATGGAGTCTGTTTCTTTCTTCGTCTTCACCCGTGTGGCCCAGGTAACTCAATTTTTCCGATCTTTCGCAGAAGAAGAAAAAGCTGCTGGGAAACGAGGAAATATAGTTTGACCCTCGCTTGAGGAACCACGAGACGTTTTATTGCAACTCAATCGTATTGCGGTCGACACCAGCTTTTTGTCTGGTTGCAAAGAGCTCTCTACACGGAAGGTACTGTTCGTCGGCCTCTCTCCGAAGTCTGGCGGGCCTGAAATAACGTGTTCAAGCAAAAATACACGACAAGTATTCTTGAATTCTCAGATGAAGTAACCGAACCACATCATGCTGTTTTTGTTAACGCAAGATTAAAAAAAATGCTTACAAACTGAACCAGCAGAAAACCGGCAACCTCGGCCTGCGAGCTCGTCTTTTAATTAAGAGCCATGAGTGTTGCAAGAATTTGCAATTAAGTCCCTATGCACGGGCTCACTGTACTTCCACCACCTGCTGGCAGCCTTGAGGATTAGTCATATGGTTATGGCTGTCGATAGCCAACCTGTTCATGAATGGACAGTGGGAAAGCGAAGATCCCACATTGGCAACGTACTGAAGATATAGAGGCCACTACACGAAGATCAATACTCGTTCAGAGGTTATCGACACATGGTGTCGGCCGAGCCGCGGTGTGCTGTCGCTGCTTGTTGAGTAGCAGGCCCATGCTGTTGATTCGACCACTGCGCTCACCCTGGCGTCTTTCTCTGGGACACCAGTTTCTTTTGGAACCATAAAGGCTAACAGTTGTCGGCGAACAAAAGAGCTGAAAAACTGATGGCGAAGATATGCAGTAATCCCGAGTTATAACGAAATCGTTTTAGTCGAAATATGGCTTTATTCGAACCTTCTTGTGGTCCCAACCCAAACACACGCATTTTTGCATTTTGGACCACATTACTCGAAGCGCACGAAGAGTGTGACCCGCTTAGAGCGAAGAGGCGAGCGGGGGTGTCTCCGAGTGGCGGCGACGGTCGACCCAATGGCGAGTCAGGCTGTCAACATATCGGGTCAATGCAAGCCGGTGTTTCCCAGCGATTTTCTCGAACCGGAAATGCTCAATTCGCGCCCTCAGACTTTAAACAAAAGGTCCAAATTCGTGGTAAGGTATTGAATTTTGTTCCCAGACATTGGACAATGGCGTGGACGCCACGGTGCGCGCACAAAGGCACTCGAACCGTAGAATCAGCTGCGTCGTCAACAACGGGGCGCCGAAAAACTCTTGTTTTGAAAAGATCAGGGCTTCACACCTCGGACAAAAAATTGTCCAGTGATCAGGCAAAGTTCTTAGTGCAAAACCGGTGTGTTTTCATGATTGCGCTCTGACCCAGAATGAGCGGGTAGTCGTTTTTTGAGCTCAAAAACACAACCTCAGACTCAAGCCACGGCCTTTGCGTCCTTTCCCAGAACAAAAATCTCGTAGCGTTCCGTGACACCCGCGCGCCCCTATAAATGTTGCCACTGCCTTTCCTCCTCATTCGCTCTCCAGTCTACGAGGCGTTCAGACGCCAGTCACAGCTCTTCACGGCGCCCAATCACGGCGACCACAGCCTCATGCAGGGCGTCGTCAAATTGGAGCAAGAGTTTCTCGCGCCCGGCAAGAACTTGAAACAGTCAAACCTGACTGCCTTTTTTGCACTCAAATTAAAGTTTTGCTCCTCTGAATACACTGTTTAATTCCTCGCAGTTGTGGAGCAATTAAAGCTCAACTGCTTTAGTTTTTCTTGACTGGACGCTTATATCGAAATACCGTTTATAACGAAGTTTTTTGCCGCCTGCGGACTTCATAATAACGAGGGATTACTTTAGGTGGTTCATGTGAATCGTATTGTGTTCTGCGTTGGAGAAGCGTTCTCGGCGTCCTGTGTCACGATTCAAGAGTGGGTCCGCAAATGTCGAATAAGCCATGCAACCAAGTGAAGTGTAGCTTTAGTAAATTAGCGAGGGTATTAGAACAGCAAGCAGCAGTAGTTGCACCCCGGTTGATTATTTATCACCAAGGGGTTCTTCCACATCGCACGGTAATCGCGTGAACGGGAGGTTTGCTTTCGTGCCTCGATTTTCGCTAACATAATTGTGATTGTAATGTTTACAAAACTCGAATTACCAGGAAGTGCATTCGGACAAAGAAGTGGGGTAAGAGTCATGTTGCGAGAACAAACATGAGAAAACGGCAATAAATACCGCGGGACTGTTTGCCTTATCCCTGTCGCCTCGTTGTTGTGAAGCTGTTTGTCTTTGCTTACCACGTTAGTTCATGCTTTCTAAGTGTGACCATCCCTCACATATCGCGACAGAGCTATACAAGGCTCACGCTTCTCTGCGTCGCTTCTTTTATGTGCAGTATTGCTTTCGTAGATAAACGGAAGGTCACAGTGCAAAAACAAAAGAAGGTTTTGAGCCGTTACTGCGCAAAAGGCGTGATGGCACACTGGTCAGCCTAGTTACGCCCAGTCATTGCATGAAATTCATCTCAGTTCAGAAGAAGAAAGCTTGCAAATTAGGGCATAAATAATATGAATTATTATTTTTTAGAGCTGCGGCCGATGAAAAGGCGAGTACTCAGTCCAGAGAATGAATTTTCTTGCGCTGCTATTCTATGTGTACTAGTAAGCTCCCTTGAGAAAAGCACCCAGATGACTGCCGTGAGCGCAATGCAACACAGTAGACAAGAACTGTAGGAGCAAACGATGGTTTAAACGTTTCTCCCAAAGTCACGGAAAGGTTTCTTGTAGTTAGAAATTGTTTTAAAAGCTTGACGTTGTTTCATAGCTGTAAATGTGTAGCTGTGTGGTACGTGTACTGATAATTGCGAGGTTCTTCGAGGTTCAAAAGCTCCCTGTTTAAAAAGTGTGCTGGATGCGATTTGATTTTTTTTTGGTGGCACTTGTACCGACGTAAAAACTGTGACAGGCGGATGTTCAGCCTCCCATTTCATGAAAAAAAAAACACATGTTGTGTATGCCTGCAAATCTTCGAGCTCCTACGATCGGTTGAGATGAAGCAGAAATGGGGAAGGCTGAAATATACGCCCGTTTAACAGGCAAAAAAACCATACAGGAACTTTGCTGGGTTTATAGTGAGCACAGAATGTAACTCCCCCAGCACGCGTTCTCAGGAATGTAAACGTTGTTTTCTGCTGCTCCACAAAATGCACATGCCTTCCACGAACATGGCCTTTGAAAACGATAAAGTGCTGAAAGTTGGGATAGCTTTGAGTGAAATTACTAGCCTGGAAGCTAAACTGCCGACTGGGCACATGTCTGCCCTGAAGCATGCAGGTAATTAGAACTGTCTGCTTCCTCAGCGTAGCATTTAAATTATGCACAAAGCTGAAAATATATACTTTCACTATGGCGGAAGTAACTGCCGATGGGCCTTCATTTTATTACAGATTTGTTGCTGTGGCGGAAGTTGAAGCGCCACATAAGTAGTTACGGATATTTAAGGACCAAACAAATCCAAACGGCACTGAGAAGAAAAGCATAGAATTTCTTGGAGAAAATGCTGCACATTGTACCGGTTTCAGAGACGGGAAGATTGCAGTCCGGAGGAATAGATTGGGAATGTGCTTCCGCCCAACTTCAAAGGCTTCGACTCGATTCGACTTCGACTTCGATTCGACTTCGACTTCGACTTCGATTCGACTCGAGGCGGAAGGGAATGCAAGAAGCTGTCTTTGGAGGCATACACATTAAACGATGGAAAATGCATTGTCCGCATGCGACCTTGTTGTCAGCCCTGTCCTGTTTTGTGTAGGGCTACTGCCCTTATGGACTTATTTTCCACAACGGTGAACCAGCACTTCACCTGGAAAGAAATATGCCTATTCGTAATAAAGAACAGAAGATTGCAGTTATTGCGAAGTCAGAATTACAAAAATACTGTTCAAGGTAGTTAGAAGGAGAAACTTCACCCGGCAACCAACACAGCAACTATTCGCAAATGAAGCTCGGGCAAAATTTCCGGAAACGTGGTGTAATAGTTCTGTCGGTCACAAGGAAGCGGAGCCACTCGTGATCCGAGCAAAAAAAAAATCCATCATTGACAGGCTTATTAGGCGGGTACAATTTGCCTACTTGTAGAATTATTTTTCTGTACCCGCAAAGTATGCGAAATTGGGGCTACAGCAGTATTGTGACCAGCTGTGCAGAATAAACATTGTCACATGCAGAGCTAGACATATGTGAATGTTAATATTGGAATCTGGTTTCTTGAATTTAATAAACTTGAGAATTAGGTTGTGGTTTGATTCAGTGAGCTCGCTTTGAAATCGACTGACGCCAGACACCCCCTTGTCATGTTCGACTATACCTCAACCATAGCAGCTTTTTTTTAAGCTGCACTCGCTTGTGCGATGCTGATCACGAATTCGAAACGAACTGCATGCGGATAGTCTCGTGTGCACTACAGACTTAATGGTTTGCAAATGATCAAATGGTACAGTATGGGATGAGCCTCTATTTTTCGATAAATAATAAAGATTTCACTCTGTGAAGCCCGAGTCGTGACTATGCGGAGAGTGCCCGTTACGACGGGAGAAATATTAAATTCATAATGGAGAACAGCAGCTTGTCTTGATGACGATAGCGCTGTCCTGAAAAGCCAGGGGAAATTAAAAACACAAGCGCTCAAAACGCCGACAAAGAAAAGGTGGGTTCGAACGTAGCCATGGCGCCTGTGGCATGCACAGGGTCAAACGTTTCGGAAACATTTATTACGTTCCTGAGACGTTATGATCTTGAAAAGGATGCCTATTTACAAATAATATACTCAAAATGCATTACTACGTCATAAGACGCTTCAGGCCCAAATCAATGTTTTGAAGAGCATACAACCTTGACGGCGACCTCGTTCTACTCACACACCGGGGCTGTGGTTTTTTACCGCCTTGCGGTATAGAAATCATGGTGCTTTGTGAAGACGCGTGGTTTGTGAAGGCGGGGTTCGTGAAGACAAGTGAAAATTTGTCACAACCATGAAAAATACAAGAAACCCGCCGAGGCACACAAGCTTCGGACAATTTTTTTGGGGGGCCGTCACCCTACACGAAATAAATCGAAGAAAATACGGCATTCTGCCAAACACCGTTTATAAAATATCACGTGTATATCGATACTCTTTTGTGAAGAAAAGCGTAAACGTAGCCCAAGAAAGCTGTTGACAGCATTGCATACTCTGAACGTTTATATGCCACATTTTAAACTATATTAAAACGACGAAACCTATGAGCAGACAGGCTGACACCCGAGAAATAAGGTCTACTGCAGTCGCACTTGGCGGAGGAACGCAAAAAGCAGGTAGTCGTTGTTTCAGTTCGCAGCTCGCATTGCATGCAGAATGCTAACTACGAAAAGTCTGAGCGTCTCAGTCTCAGACTTCATGAAACGCGGGGTGCCTCCGTTTTCGCACAGCGAGAAATGCCAAGACTGCGCTCGGAATACAAAATGCACGCCACTCTTTCAAACCCAACCGTTTAAACCAGGGCGAAAAGTTGCTGCTGCATTCAGCGCACCTTCTATTGAACTTTGCACATGGAGAAACTTGGATCAATGCCCTGCGAATGCGAGGCGGAAAAGGGGTCTGGCTGTAGCGAGAGTGCTTTCTTTTTATTTATCGATGCCGCCTAAAGCGACACTTGACTTCCAGAAAAAATATTTTTGATGTTCTTCTCGACCGTATTTACGGTTGGTGTATGTTAATGAAGGAGCGAAGATTTATTTATAAATAATTTACCATCATGATAGCATAGAGTGCAGTGATTTAGTTTAAAATGCACAGAAAATGTCTAGCATTAAGGAAATATACTCAGAAAAGCGAGAAGGTGCTTCCACGTGAGGAAGAGGACGTTCTTCGCTTCATCCCTGAAGTTCTGCAGTCTCAGGATTCGAGAATGCATGGGTTGAAAGTTTTTTTTTGTTTTGTTCCAATTTCCTTAATAAAATTTGTGCAAAGCTTGCAATAGTTTTTGGTATAAAATGTCATAGCCGAATAAAAGTATACATAACTAGATGCAAAAGATGGAGTGGGGTAGGTTTGTTTTCATCAGGAACAGGTTTGTTTTATCATACTTATGCTAACCGCAAACGCGGAAGATGTTTGTGCTGGGAACGTGCAGAGCGTTTCTTGGGAGAGAGAGAGAGAGAGAGAGAGAGAGAGAGAGAGAGAGAGAGAGAGAGAGAGAGAGAGAGAGAGAGAGAGAGAGAGAGAGAGAGAGAGAGAGAGAGAGAGAGAGAGAGAGAGAGAGGTTTTATTTGCACCTGTTTTAAATCACGAGGGAGAGGGAGTTAGCCGCGACTGTCGTTCATCTCCCTAACTGTCGGCAAGAATCGCCTGGGACTCCGCGGCGGTCAGAGGGAAACCGATGACGGAAAAAAAGTGGTAAACATTCCTGAATCAGCTCAAATTTTCCGACAAGCAATGCGCGCTTATGTATTCTAAACAACAGAAGAGGCGGCTGTATTGTGGCCTACGGCGAAACAGAAGCAATCAATCTTGTTCTCCACCATTGATATACGGAGAGTGTAATGGCATCGCGTATCTCACAGATTGCAGAGGTGTTTTATACAAACTTTTATATATAGCAGTTCAATTTGGCCTAGCGAACTCTGTCCGACCCCGGCCAGTGAAAAGTATTGATTTCTGATATGTATATAGCGTTACTGGCAAGTTCCTCCAGGTAAGCCTCTTATGAGCTCACCTATGAATGATAAACAGGCACCAAGAAAAATAAATTTCCCATAAAAACGCACAAGATACTAGGGTGCTTTGTCGCTTTATATCGGTTCAAGCCACAGTCTTGAGAGTCTACGTGTTCGCTTGCAGGGGAGTCCGCCAAGACGTTCAAGTGCTTTTCTTCGGCCGTATTAAGTAGGTCTGAATCAGCCTTATTGCTACAGCCCGCGTTGAGCCTGGCGCGTCAATATTCTCCTTATTGGGGCTCTGCAGCCACCGCCAGAGGCAAAGAAGCTTAGAGTTGGAGGAAGGTGTAACGGGCAACACAAGCTGTCATTGTTTATTGCACAACAGATATTAATTCCGTATTATTACGAAGATCACGCCATCCATGCATACGCTGTGGCTACGTATGCTGACCAACTGCAAATGTGGAGTGTTTTTTTCGCCCTACAAAAGCCATATTGTCGATGCAGTCGTGTCATGCATAAATATCTTATTGTCTCTTTCTGTGGCGACAAAGCATGCACCTATATTCCACCTTTTTTGCCACTTTTAATGCAATTTATATCAACATATATAATTGTTTATTCCCTCCCCTTCAAGAAAAGATGAGAATGAATTGGCGCCATCGCATGTTGTCATGTGTTCGCGGTTTTACAGGCGACTAGTAGCAGCTTATGACGCTTCATTCCAGGGAGCACAATACCATTTTGTGATTAATTTTTCGCGTTTCACTTGATATAATGGGTCTATGAAGCGCTGGAATTTTCACGGTACACTCTGAATGTCATGTCAAAATAGCTTAAAAACGAATAATAAAATATCTCGCAGTTTTTAGAATAATAAGATTTTTGATTTTTAGATGAGTGTTTCGCCAATTCAAGAAATGAAGAGGAAATGTCCTTTGCGCTCAACATCGCCTGATCGCTTCGTCTACCAGTGGGATCACTAGAGACCGTACCTTTAGACACAAAAATTGAGGTTTTAGGTTTTATAACAAGCACCGAAAAACACCATTTAGGCATTTGTAGGCACAGAGTACTATCGTTACGGCCTCAAATACGTTAAATTCGTATTTACTTCAGCAGAATATTGTACGGAATATTTTGACTTGCAGTAAAAACAGCGAACACGTCTTGTGCTGTGGAAAAGTAATGTCATTTTCTTCGTAAAAATTAGCGACACAAGAGTTGCTATTATTTTAGCAGGTTTACATGAAATGCAAGGTGACCCATGAACAACAACAAAAAAAGCTTAAAAGCCATGACAATGCTGACCTATCGCAATGGCTTGGGAAATGAAGTTGTACCTCTTTTCAGTCGATAATTGCACGCAAAAAAAAAAAACATTCAACATTCATTGAAGTTGGAGGAGCGTTCTTGTACTTCGCTACGCTCCATGACCTGCGTCTATCTGGAATATCAGAATGCTTGGTGCTCAGAACCTTTGGCAGTTCTTTTAGCACCGAGAGTACAAGAATTTTATGTCAGACAGAATGGCAGATTGTTAGACAGTAATCGCTCTATCAGCAACCAGTCCTCTGGGGATGGTGGCGGATCTGTCCGTGACCTTTGACATGAGCTCAGCATTCTTATTCTCAATGGCACCCAAGCTGTCAGCTGCGGAAATGCTTTCTGCTAAGAGTGATATAAGCACGCGTGCACGCCAATTGACGTTCAAGTGTAGCGTGGTGTGAGTAATTTCGGCTGCGACGCTTTTGTTGTATGTAAAGCTGCTAGTAACACCAGTGGGTGTTCTTGTAGTAGTTTCCCGTCCTTATCCGAGTTTTTAAGGGGTAACAATGGGCTCTGGTGGAAGAGGCACAGTCGTCAACTGCTGCTTGAAGACACAACTGAATACTGAATAAAGGTCTTAACTGCAGGTATTGCTCCGTTGACTGAGCAGAACTTCCTCCTTAGCTATTAACAGCACCGATGGGTCCCATATATAGCACGGGGAAGTGCAATAATTCCGCACATATTACTGAGCTATTCTGTCTTCCGAAGCAGCCAACGAGGAAAGCTGCGGGAATAACACCATACAGGAGCTATGCACTATATACCGATTATCAATATTAGACAGCACGCAACATTCTTAAAAATAATTCCGTTATTTCTAGGCATCCAAAAGCTCTGGAAGGTTACCCAGCCCCGCAAAGACGGCGGTTACTACAGCAGTACTTAAAAAATGTCGATATTGCCATTCCTATAGGCTGTGTTTTTTGTTAATTTTGCATATAAAAGCGCTGAATTTGGCGGTCCGGCGGTGTTCCTGCGATCTGCGGATGTCTGCACGTGTTCATCGCATCACCTTAAAACTTTGGTGTGTCATATTTGCACGTGGAGGCGTCTTTGACCTTAAGTGGCATGTGCGCAACTGCGTCACGTTAATTTTGTTCATTTTTTTGTTTTTATTGCGTTAGCAATGGATAGGGCAAATCGTGAAAAGTTTTCGCCGTTCGTCCGTAGATGCAGCACGGCAGAAGTACGTAGAACAAAACAGCTCGCGTGGACAGGGGTGACGTCGGTGAGGTTGACTCTGGTGTCGCTGCGTATGGGCCTCTGGCGGCTCGGCCGATGTGGCGTGATTGAGGTGGCGGTGGCTCGTGCACGGTTTCCGTTTCCGGGCTTGTCTGGCACGGGTCGCGAATTTTTTTGGAAACGGCGTGCGTCAAATACCTCTTTGCGGTCGTTTGAAGCGGGAACAGTCCTTGTAGACCAACCACTCGAAAAACAAAAAAAGGCGGATATATAACACAAAAAGGTATGTTAGGCCGGTAAAGCCCACATAGTCAAAGGAGGCACTTATAGGCGCCATAAACTATTGCTTAAAATGCTTCCCTGTTTTTATTTTGTGCTTCTATGTTAAATAGGCTTGATAAGGACTCGAGGGAAAAATAGCCATTTTGACTAAAGTTCCTGTTTCTAGTGATCAGAGTTTGTTCTAAACCGATTTGACCAATTGTGATACCCAATTTGAGTTTCTAAAAAAACAGGATGGTTCGTTCTGCAACAATATTCTTGGACTGAATGAAATAACAAGAACGATGTGGGTGTACCTTGTAGCGTTTCGTGGAAGAGCCCATAAAAGGAAAGCTTGTGTTTTTATTTTGTTTGTTGGTGGCAAAATTGTCAAAAATATTTTTGCCTCGGAAAGGGCTCATGTATGATCTGGTACTGCAAGGTTTCCCTTTTTTTAAGTTTTCCTATATTTTTAATAGAACGGCAGAATACGAAACCCATCCATTGCGTCGTCCTGAAAAAGGTGCTCACATGTATAGAAACTGTCACTTCAGTGGGCTAAAAAAGGCTTCCGTCCCAAGGAAGCAAGTGAGCAGGGCTTCCATTGGGTGTGCCTGAGTGGGGAAAATCGATCATCTAGGCACCTCGTTCGACGTGAATGGGAGGGGGATGACCTCATGTAACGACCGACGTTATTCAGTGGAGGTGTCAAGTGTAGCGATAGAGAAAGTTTCTAGGGGGACGTCGTTCCAGTGAAGAAGATATTGCCGTAGGGTAGATGTGCCTGCACTAGGATTTTATGATTTGTATTTGAAACCTCCTTATTTCTGGCTCTTTTTGAAACCCTGCAACCTGTCGTAGACTTCGTCATCGGCAGGCCTTTTGAGTATACTAGTATGCGTACCACCCACAGGATCTTGAAGGGACACTGAAGTGAATTTGTCAAGCTCCCGGTTTTGCTTGCACTGCGTAGACTGGCTCAAATTAACACACTGTTGATCGTTTATCCGGTTGATAAGTCGTTAATTATTTTAAAAAGCGGGAAAGAAGAAAAATTACACCATCTTCCCGAGGGGAACCCTGAGGTGATGCGAAGCATCGCAGAGTTCCAATCCAATCCAATCCAATCCAAGCCAAGCCAAGCCAAGCCAAGCCAAGCCAAGCCAAGCCAAGCCAAGCCAAGCCAAGCCAAGCCAATCGAATCCAATCCAATGCCCCTCGCGAGAGAGCGTTCGCTATCGGAGAGGAGAGGGGCTTGGCGGCGGAGAGCGCAGCTGGCGCGGTGAGGAGAATGGGGGAGGGGTGGACGCCGACAACGCCGACAAGAACGCCGGATGGATGCAGGGACAAGGCGAGTGAATGAGATGCGTCGCATCTAAAAACTACCATGCCCGGTCTGTGGCGGCCGCACCAACTAAAGGCTTTGACGTCGGGAGGAGATGGCACCGTGATTGGATGATGTCTAAGGTTAGCATTCAAACAAGTTTCGGTTTCGGTTCGGTGAAACAACATGCTAGACATCCGACGGCATCGTTGGATGGGCATTCTCGATATCTCAGTAATCGTCGTACCGCGCTTCTTCCATGTTTTCTACTAGAAAACAATAACCTAGCGCCACAGACCACTCGGCCACAAGCCAGCCCTGCGGAGTTCGGATATATAAAGTATATAATGTATAACCAGTTTACACTTTTATTTAGTTTTATCATTTCAAGTACTTCAGGTGACTATTTGTTGTATAGCGCCCGTGATGCGTCTCCCAATGTTCCACAATATCTCACGTCTAGCAATTGCATTTCTTTGACGGAAAAGCGTTCGCAGATGTGTGGTCGTGCTGCTAACCGCTGTGCTTGTTTACCCAGCGCAAAAAACTGCTTCCTGATCCCTAGTTTTACGCTGTACGGTAAAGTTTCAGTTGATTTTATTTCTTTAGTACCAATATTGACATCGTTGACTCTTCTCCCGCCTTCAAGTGGCCTTAGATTTTCCTGCTAGCGTAAAGTCAGCGAAGCGTCCCATGTGCACTTCTGCAGCGCTTGTGTGGAGCGACCCGGACTGGGAGCTTGATACAGTGTACAAACTAAAAAATTAAAGAAAGACACATTCTTCCATTCACAAACGTGTGGTTTCTTAGTTTAAATTGAGCGAGCGAATTGCGACGACCCGTCGTCGGCCGGCGGTCTAAACGCTGGGCCGACTGACTCGATCGGAAGGTCGGCGAAACGTGCAGTAGTGCAGCCAAATGCGCCATCGTATCCTCGTGACGTCACACGAAAACGCCACAAAAAATGGGCGAGGGTGCAGAGAGGAGGACAGCATTTTCGAATTGCTTTTTCTACTAAATAACTTCGCGTAAACGCGCTGAGAGTGGTCGAAACGTGGCCTATTGACTCCGGACTACAGTTTGCGCTAGTAATCCCGCAATGTTTACAAATCACTTCAGTGTCCCTTTAAAACTCAGCGATATCTTATCATGTACGCCCACAACGTAGGTACCAAGAAAATGCTCCTTGGCTCGATGATTTCAGTTAGATCGACGGCGATAAACATCCCTACTACAGGCACAGTGCAGAATGACCAGCGCTGCGCATGTATGAATATCGATCTTATTCTTTAAGGGGTTTCGTACGGGGCGCGTATACAACACGTCATTACATAAATACATGCAGACCGCGCAAAATCACCTATTGAGAAAAAAAAAACACGGCAGTTTTGTCTTACCGTATTTGAAACTTCGTAAAATCTCGCCTCAAGCTTTGCTATTTAAGTTTTAAATGTTCGACTAACCTAGAAGGTGTGCTAGTTGGGGAACCATAACGGAGAATATAAAATAGCTCGAACAAGGACGAATGGAAGAACACCACCACGGCCTGAACAACTGAACTGATACGGGCGAGTTGGTGCATGATGCTACTTAGAAAAAAACCTTTTTTTGTGTGTCTCTGTTTGGGATTTCCTTGTCGCTTTCTTGTTTTTGATTCTAGTATATATTCGCTGTTGTTCTGAGTAAAACTCAATTGGCATTTCAGCGCAGTGTTTGTCTTTAGTCCCTATCGTATCGTTTTTGGGGCTGATTTTTCTAAGTACCACCACAGTGACGTGGTGTTGCGGACTTTCCTGCCAGCTGGTAGTTTGGTGTGTTTTATATTGTTAAAATGTTTGTTTAATAATGTTGAGGAGAAATTTGTTGACTTCAAAAGCACCGTTAGAACCTACGCTAAACCTCGGATTAGTTCTCAGCCCTAATGTCAGCAAGGGTAAGGGCGGCCTAAAAGATAATTGCCTCAGTTTAAAACTATACCTTAAAAATTTCCTCTTTGCAGTGAAAGACATAGGTTTGTTGCATACCACGTAAAAAGAAGGAAGGCAACGCTAGCATTTCCTGTCAGGTACGCCGTTTCGTTGAATTTATAGCTTCTTCCCCCCTGATGACACCATCTTAGTGCCAGGACCAACACCAACACCTTCCCCGGATACAAGTCGGCTAGCAACGCAAGGTAGCCGACAGATAAAGATAAAAACGCAGCCATAAACCGGCAGTAAACACCGGTTTCCGGCAGGCTATCCCAGCAGCCGTGATTTTCCAGCTGATCTGGGCTTTATCAGCCTGCGTTGCTGCCTTCTAATGCGTAAGTGTGTCGGTAGCTGAGATAAAGAGGCGATCGTCTCCAAGGCTTTCCACTAATGGACGGCCTACCCGACAACGCATAAACGGAAAAAGCCAACCGTGCACGGCCAGCCTCGTCCTGTTGGGGAAGCCCTCCATTATCAGACGTGAGCCCGGCTCGTTTCCGGTTTTTGTTGGTGTCAGTTTTCCAGCTGTGTAGTTTGTCCCTCTTCGCTTAAGCCTTGGGCTCCTTGTCTGCGGATGTTTGTGGAATCACGCTGCTTGTCGTTTGTTTGTCTTCACTTACGAAAATATACAACACCCGAAACGTATTGTCTTACCATGAGGACATTCCGAGAAACAGTACAGCCGTGATGGTTCACACGAGAGTGGACACGAGAAGTGGACACGAGAAGTGGACTCTAATCAAGGTGAGATGGGACCAAGCCTTCCTGCGCCTACAATATGCCCTAATGTGGGAATATGACGTGAATAGTGTTTTTGTATGCATGATAGATCTATGTGCATTACAATACGTGTCCCATCGAGGAAATCTTCACATTATTGATTCTTTCGACCTCAAGAACCTTATAGCGTCCTCGATAATCACACACCTGGCTTGCCCCCAAAACTGGCGCGGTGCACAGTGCCCCACGATGGTGCGCACCCGCACGGAGCGTTGATCAAGGACAAACTGAGTGGTTCTACCCAAGCGCCATCTCTTAAGCTGAGGAAGCAACTCATAATAACGCTGACAAGTGGCAATACAACAGCGTAACGTGATACAGCGCTACCGCAAATGGATATTTAATGAAGGCCAATGATTACATGTACACACAATCCATATCCGTCCCACATGCGCGACAGCTTACTTCCACCGCTTCCACTAAACATCTATGCCTACAAGCTGCTTCCCACCTGCGTTAGAGCCATAATTCGAGTGCCTGTTTTGTTGCGCTCTGTAGGTCTTCATGGTCTAGGCATTCCAGTTCATGGTAATTCGATCGAATAAAACGAAGAAACGAATGGAAATCTACAACTGGCTGGCAATGCATGCAGCCTTCTTGACAGTACACGAAGTTCCGTCCTCATTTAAAACCTCTGGCCATTGTTACCGCCCGTTCGGAGCTTTTCGCATCGTTGCCCGATGAATTCGCAAGCAAGTCGTCCTTAGCAGCCACAATACGCAGCTCCTTCCGCCTTCATACGAGTCCGTCGATGCGCGGTCGGTGCAGCAGCCGGCGGAGGCAGCTCCTTCCCCGGCGTCGTTCGCGATGCATCTTGGGATTGCACACCGCCGCCCCGTCGACCCTCTCGGTAGGTGGTGGGGCAACCAAAAATTGCCCCGCCACGGTGCGGCCGGGTTTATCGAGCACAAATGTTGCACACCGGTGCAGTTTATCAGGATGAAAAGGCGCACCGGTGCGGTTTATCGAAGATGCCATTAGCCACTGAGCCATCACGGCTGGTGTTTTTTCTTTCGGTCACCATCAGAAAACAGCCGCAGCGACCGGGACCGAACCGGCGCCCTTGGTATCATCAGATGAGCACAATGCCTTCGCACTGAGCTGCTGCTGCGGGTTAGCCAATAACTCTAATTATGCACGTTCAATTACCATTAATCGCCAGCCACAGATGCTTCTTAGCGCTGTTTCTTTACCGGTTGGTTAAAACGGTGTGCTGCCGAGCCCAGGGACACGGGTTCAATCCCCGCCGCGGTGGCTGTTTTTCAGATAGACGGGAAAAGCGAAAACCCCCCTGTGTTAAGATTTCGGCTAGCGTAAAGCATACAGAAAGAAATACTAATAAGAGAGGGCACTCACATAGACCCCTGTGGCCAAAATGAGTCGCGCACCAAGTGGGCAGACAAACAACTAACTGTTCCCTTTTCGTTTCAGTTTCGCGGACACCAATTTTAGCGGGTACTTTTGAATGGCTGGAAAGCGCTGCGCACGGCGATAGACATCGGTACGGTATTCGGACGATTGCATGCATTGGTTAGCATTTATTTGAATATATCATTCTCAGGCTTGGTGCGCGCATGCTTTTAAAAGAAAAAAATATATTTTTTTGAAATGTTAAATTTCAATTTACAGTACTGTTTACAGATGGTTACGGATTCTGTCGTGTGTTCACATCTTGCCAAGCCACATAAAAGAGACACGTCATAAATAAAAATATATTTATTGCATGGCACTAAGTGGAACAACAAGTTCAAATTCTCATTACTCTCTGCAATACACACTAATAATAAACAGTGGGTAATACACCACAATAGAGACAATATACACAGTAGTTAGAGGAAAACATGTTTCCAGGAAGGAAAAAATGCACAAGTAAGGTAACACAACCACACAAAGGATTTATCCTCATGGTAATTGAAAACGCAAAGAGCCCGGAAGAATCAGCCATCCACAGTTTTACTGGTATCTACGGCACCCTCAGACTGTGTGCGCTGTTGCAGTCTCACAAAAATATCAACCACAACGAAATCTAGACACTGGGATACTTGCAAGGGTTTACTTGAAAATGGTTGCATTGCTTTGAAGCTATAAGTACTCGGGAGCTGCCTGCGACGACACCGGCGATATTAAGATGTGTGAAGTTGATTTTTCTCCTCGACGCCGAAGCTAGTGGGCCGACAGCTGAGCAAATACGCCTCTCTAGTCTGTTTAGTCAGCGGTTTGCCTTCGCTGGCAGACGATTCTTCAGGCGCAGTGCTTCTGGAACCCACAATGTGCCTTCGTTCCCGTGCTTTGATTTCTCGCTGTTTGCGTAGTTGCCTGCACGGAAACGCAATGTGAATTCTTGGGCATACCTTCTCCGACCGGTGCGCGGGTTGTGTGAATATGTGCAACAGTGACAGAAAAACGTGGTTCAATCTAAACGACGACTGGTTCAGGCCCTGTCTACTAAACGACGACTGATACCCGTGGGTGGCGCTGCGGAGTTAGTTTCTGTCGGTATTTGCTGCCCTCTGAAGTGTGGGGAAATGAACTTCCCTGCTGTTTGAAGCATTTATAAAGTGACAACTGGTCAGCTTCACCGTTTCCACAGCGGATGTCGGTGGGAAAGTTGGCCTCAACAAAACTCTTCCGCGTTGAGTACTCCAGGTGAAGTGTGCAAAGTGAAGGGCTTTGTGAGCGACACACAGACGCTTCGTCACCAATGTCCAGACACCTGGTCTCTTTGCGTGTTTTCGTTTCGAGGCTGCTCCTTTCTTAGCAGCACCACTCCGCGATCACGAGCGCCCTTGCACGATGGCTTTTAAAGACACTAGGCTTTCTTTGTCTGTCTGTCTGTCTGTGCGTTGTGCGTTCGTGCATACGCGCGTGCGTGTGAGTACGTGTTGTGAAGGCGAGTGGTGTGTGCGGCGGAGGGCTTGAGGAAAAATATTTTTGAGTGAGTTCGAGTCATTGGGGATCAGTTGTGCTGAGTGGTAATGCAAAGCCTACTCTTGTATTTATACCAAAAATTATTGTTGCTTTATGGTGAAAACGTCTGTTGCGCTATCATTAAAACGAGAAATAACTAAAGCTTATCACAGCAAATATGAGGTTTTTTTTTCCAACCTGGCAAGCGTGCTATGCACTTAAGATGTAGGAATTCCGGGCCACTTTATGTTGGGAAGATGATTGGAACTTAACCCTTTTAGCGCTATGTGTGCTTCTTAAAATGGAACCGCTTGAGCTGCTATTTTGGGAACGCTATTCAGGCGATTAAATTTGAGTTTTTTTTTTAAATATGCCAGCCTTTTGCAGCGGCCAAGTGTGGCCATCCTTCAAACACACCCATCAGGTAGCACTTAACCACCGAGTGAAGTCTGGCACATTCTCCTGACGACGCCAGTAACCGATTAGTGATTTCGCTGTAGATCAATCGATAAGCTATCTCGGGCTGATCTGGCCCTGGAAGAGGCCCGCTTTAGGTATATCCGGGTATTTTAATCTGAAAACGCACCAATCACTGACTTATATAGGAGAGGGACTGTTGAGAGTCATACAAACGGAACTTTTTCCAAATATGGCTCTCCTTTATCGCAGGCATCCCGTACTATACCCCTTTCCCGTTGCCCACTATGTGAAAACAAGGCCGCTATATAGCATCACATGTGGGCCCGTCTATATGATCCCAATCTTCAAGACATGTCTTTCGGAGCTGTAAGCGGTAACGTTGAGCTGCTCTGATGGAAAGACACAGAAGATTTGTATAGGCCAGGCTACAAAGGTCGCCGCACAACCCCGGCGGCCACCCACCACCTTCGCTTAGAAGTCTTCTTCCACGATCTCTCTCTCTCTCTCTCTCTCTCTCTCTCTCTCTCTCTCTCTCTCTCTCTCTCTCCGTCTCTCTCTCTCTCTCTCTCTCTCTCTCTCTCTCTCTCTCTCTCTCTCTCTCTCTCTCTCTGTGTCTGTAGGGCCGGGCCTGAAATTCTGGTTTGCAGGAAAGGTATACACACACATAGAGATGATAGATATTGTTAGAAGACCATACAATCGGTACGCACGCAGGATATCAGAATGCGCTGAAATCTTCTTGCTATATTTTTAGAAAAACATGTTTTGTAAAAGCAGCATGGTGGAACCTAACCAATTTTTGTCCATATCAGTTATTATGCACAGTCAGTGAACATATATACCTCTCGTGAGACCTACGTCGATATTGTCTCAATAAACTACAATCGACCATTCACAGAACAGACTGTCTCAGGTCATCGATCTCTACCATAGATAAGAAAGCCCTTCTACACTTCTAAGCGAAACGAATAAACTTAGACCACCGTAGTGCCTAAAATGGACTAGAGTGCGCGCCTTGCCACTTTTTTTCTTTCTCTGCGTGTTCCCTCTTTTTATCCCCTGAACCCTACCTCTCAGTGCAGGGCAGAAAATCACGCTCCACACTTGCTAAACTCTCCCCCCCCCTCTTTCCATCCTTTCCTTTCTCCGCATCCTTAACCAAGCAGTGCATTGTTACTAACGTTTAAGCATATAAGAACCAAATTCCCCTCTGTAGCAGTCATTATAAACAGTAGCAAGAAATTGTAGCGTGTAATAGAAAAAAAAACAGAATTATATGACGTCAGCAAAAATTAGCTGGTGGCCCCGTATTATACACCGCATGAATCTCATAGTTGACTGGGAATATTTTCTCTTTCTTTCCCCGTTGTCTAAACTGCGAAAGACCAAAAATCAGAATTGAATGAAGTAGGTACAGCCAATGGTGTGCCGTAAAGCCCCTCAAGTGAGTGCAGAACGAAATCCCTTCTGTTTTCTCAGGCGAAGCCTAATGCAAGTTGACATCTGAGCGGTATTGCGTTTCGAAACTACCTTTCCTGCCGTTTCACTTTCGTTTGAGCGTTTCTTGAAGAATCTGTCCCGTACCAAACGTTCTGATATAAGTGCTAGTTTTCCTGGCTACTGCTCAGTCTCTTCTTCGCATAGAACGCGTAGGTAAACCTAATAATACGCTCTAATGAATGCTGGTTGAACCATTATGGGATGAATTGTGGCAGCTAGGAGGAAAGCCATAGAAGCAATATCTGGCAGACAGTGTTTGCATGCTTTCGCTCGAGTATTGCAGGCTTAGCTTGCTTTTAGGCAACTTGTAATTTTTAAGCATTAAAAAGTCAGTATCTGTATAAAACATGCATGATCGGGCGTATCACAATGAAAAGAACTGCGGAATGCCCATTAGCAAAAGTCAATTTTGTTGAAAAATAACTACAAAGAGGAAGGTGAAATATGTGCGGGTTCAAGGTTTAAACAATAGCCATCATGCCGCTCAGTTTGGGCCTGATGCCGCAGACATGTGTATATACGACAGACGTTGGAAATATGTGAAGAAACTGGCATTTGGTAGTTAGCAAATTTAAACACGTGCTTTTTCTGAGCGCATTTGGTACATAATGCGAGCAAGGAAGTTAGGAACATGCATGTATGAGTGCACACAAACGGACTCACAGAAAATCGGGAGCTAACAGCCGACGCAACAAACTGCTTTAAATTGTGAAGCACGTTGTTGTTTCTAAAATAAACGTGGCATAAAATATATTGCGGCCGTGAGGATGTCATGTCACAGATGGAGCGGAAACTTGGCGTTTACTAAACAACGTGAAAGCTAACTTTGGCCAGCTGAACGGCTCATGTAAAGAAGAATGATAGCAGTAAAGTTATGGGAGAAAAATCTAGCTTCCTGAATAAGAGAGCACTCTCGGGTAGAGGATATTATAGTCCGGATGAAGATTATGAAGGATTGTTTTTGCGTTTTAACACTCCGACGCTACCCAGGTGATGAGGCGAGCCATAGTAGAAGACTCCGGATTAATTTTGACCACCTGGGGATCTTCAACGTGCGCAGAAATCTCGAGTAAACGGGCGTTTTCGCTTTTCGCCTCCTTCAGAAAATCGGCCGCCGCGGCCCATTTTCTGGAGGAGGCGAAAACCGGCACCTTGGGCTTAGCAGCACAATGCCTTGGCCACTGAGCCAGTGAGGCATGCGTTCAAATAAAGAAAAAATACTTGGCCTGGCCACGTGGGTGAAAGACAACTGGTGGACAACAGTGCAACAGGGTGGATGCCGAGAGAGGTCCAGAAGAAGAGAAAGGCCAATTACTCGATGGAGGTGCGAAATAAGGAAATTAGGGGCAAAGACTGAACTTGAGCAGCGTAGAACAGAAGCGGTCGGAACTGGATGGGAGAGGCCTTCGTCCACACCCAGTAGGTTGTTGTTTTTGTTGTGGTTGTATGATGATGGCGGTGATGATGATGATGAATTGACAAGCAAAACATTTAAAATCAGGTTTCTAACTTCACCGCTAAAGAAAGAGGACTTTTTTTTGTATTCTTATGACGGTGGTACCGTGTGGCGCTGGTGAGCTTCGCTCAAGGCGATTGTGACGAGAACCGAACGTTTCTTGCTTCGCACAATATCTAACAAATTCTATGGGAGCCTAGGTGCTACATTATGCCGTAAAAAGTGTAAAATATTTCTGGAAGGTTCGCGAACTGGAACAACTGACTTAAGCGCTTTGTACTCGGTTCCGTATTGTATCTTTTTTCAAGCACACATAATATTTCAGGCGAAGTTACCGTATTAAGCAGATATCGGAGTTGTATTAGCGAGTCTTAAGTGTGGGCAACACCAGCAAATACATGTGTGTGTTGTATAAGTTCTTTTTTAATTTTTTCGCTCCTTCTTCGTAGTAGAACTCAGTAGAACATGTTCACTTGGGATAATTTATGAGAATATGAACAACCCTCACTGAGGGGAAGGACGGAAGCGTGGAATTTGTATTCTTTGTCCAGAATCCCATAACCGAACCCCATGCAAAATTCTAGAACACAGTATTTATGCTACTCTGATAGATTTCTTAGAAAGTAACTCTTTTTTTACCCAGTACCAACATGGTTTTCGTAAAAACTACTCGTGCGAAACTCAACTGCTTGCATTTACTATTGACTTCTTTTCTGCCCTGAATAATTCCTCTCTCGTTGATTGTATTTTTATTGACTTTGCTAAAGCATTTGGCGCTGCTTCTCACCACTTACTACTTCTGAAACTAAGCAAACTTAATATCGAAACCAGTATCTTAAAATGGCTCGAACACTTCTTGCATAACCGCATCCACTACGTAACAGCTAACGGTCACGATTCGGATCCTTGTCCAGTCAAGTCAGGGGTTCCGCAGGGCTCTGTACTTGCACCTGTTCTTTTTCTGGTATATATTAATGACCTCCCTGACGGTGTCACCTCACATATAAGGCTTTTCGCGGATGATTGTGTACTCTACCGAGAAATCTGCAACCCTTCCGATATCTTTGCTCTTCAGCATGATCTTAGTAACATATATAATTGGTGTGACACTTGGTTAATGAAACTTAACATTGCTAAGTGTAAGTCAATGAGAATAACACGAAAAACTAGCACAACAGCCGCCACCTACTTTCTTAACACTGTACCTTTAGCTTCCGTTAACAGTTACAAATACCTTGGTGTCCATATCACTAACAACCTTTCCTGGCAAGCGCACACTGAAGAGGTTACTAATAACGCAAATCGCATGCTTGGTTTTCTTCGCCGGAACTTTTCACTTGCACCAAGTTCACTAAAACTGCTCCTCTATAAAGCACTAGTTCGGTCAAAATTGGAGAATGCCTCATGAGCGTGGGATCCATAAACTGCCTCATTAATCCAAAACCTCGAATCTGTACAGAATCGCGCGGCACGTTTCATTTTATCCAATTGCGCCCGAACAGCTAGCACATCATTGTTGAAAGAAACTTTAGATCTTCCATTTCTAACTATTCGACGCCGCATTTCACGATTGTGCCTTTTTCACAAAATTTTTTACAACAATGAAATTCTAAAAGAGTTTCTTTTCAGCCCCCCAGCATACATTTCTTCTCGCCTTGACCACCATTTAAAAGTAGGTGTGCCAAGTAGCAACACTAACCTTCATTTTGGTCCATGCGTCCCGAAAACCAGTGTGGACTGAAACAGCCTTCCTGCCGCCATCGTTTCTACACGTGAACTGGAGAAATTCAAGTCTGCATTCGCGAATCATCTTTATTGATCCCTTCAATGTTTGTTGTGTACCCATTTTTTTTACTTACCCCACTCCTCTCTGTAACGCCTGAACGGGCCTGAGAGTAAAATAAATGAAATGAAATGAAATGAAATGAATGATCACGTAGTAAGGCCTGTGGTTTAGGGAACTGGCTCATAACCTTTATTACGACTTTTCTTGTGGTATTCGAAGCCTACGACTTAGAATTTTTCTAGCTTGGGAGTTCTGATGCACGGCACAAGGTTGCTGATTCGAAACTGGAATGGGGTTGATGCTTTCTTGATTGTCAAAAAGAAATCTGAGTAGATGCTGCTCCGTATGCGTAAAGAAGCGCAGGCGTTCCTATACAATCCCGCAGGCCTCCATTACGATAGGCCTGACATACGAAGCCTACAAAAACGCATTTTACTCTAGCCAAGCTCTTTTGGTATTTTAAACATTGGTGCTATTGGGTCCAGCCCCTACTAGCAGCCCCAATTCCATTCCTTTTTCGTAACACTAAATGAAAACATGCGAAATGCATAAATGACTGCAAATTTAGGTTATATACGTTGGTGACATGATTTGCTCCATACCTCCAAAAGCACTTCAGTGACCATGGGCTCCAAGATCATTCGTTATAAATCCGTTAATCACAATTTAACAAATGGCATCAACCGAATTTGCAGTAAAGCATTATGTGGGCAAAAGACGTCATTACCTGAAGGGAATTTATTGTCCTCGGCTTTGCCTGTTTCTCTTTGAAAAAAAAAGAACTGTGTAAGAATTAGATAAAGAAAAAGCGCGACCACACACAGCAACACTGTGCTGTATCTTGGGATTATCAAAAATAAACAACTGACAGAGAACAAAAGCATAACCCAAACTAAATCCCAATATACGCAAGCTCGATTCTGGCCACCGAGCTTTTAAAATCGCAAATGTCCGGCAGACGGTCAAATGGGCCAGCGTTTCTTCGGCTGACACCCGCAGAATTTCCGTAACGAGGGGGTAACGCCAGTGCAGTGGTTGTTCATCTCGATTTCATTTATTCAGCTAAAGGTTTGTCTTTATTTTGTGCCTTCAAAAACGGCGTAAATCCTTTGACGCAGTGTATGTCAAGGTAGCCTCTGTTCACTACAGCGAATTTATTTCCATATTGCGGAGTCTGGGCAGCGGGTCAATATAATGCCTCCACGTGTCGATTTCCTACGTTTCTATGAAGTAAGTTTGGTGTCCTAATTTTGAGGTCAAAGCCTTAGGTGCCTCATAAAACGCGAAAAGCTACGGCAGTCGTAGCCGCAGTCTTCACCTACGTCAAATCAAATGGTACCGGATTAGACTCTGCTGCAAAGAGAAAAAAATTTTCGTTCTGTGGGTTTTGAACACGACTCACCAGAGAAGCACCCAAGACTTATAATCACGGCGCTGATATGCCTATGAAAACCCCAATCAAGCGGTTGATTGATTGTAAGGTTTATTACGCCGACGGTATAGTATACACAGGCGATGAGGTGCGGCCTAATGGAGGACTCCGGAATATTCACCTGGGGATCTTTACCGTGCGCCGAAATGTCAAACACACCGGCGTTTTTGCTTTTCGCCTCCTTTAAAAAAGTGGTCACCGCGGCCGGGAATCGAACCCGCATCCTAGGGCTTAGCAGCTAAACGCCCTTGTTACAGCCTCCGCGGCGGGCAACTATCAAGCAATGGATATCCAAGGGACGAACTGGCGCAAATGTACTACTCGAAATTTTGGAATAATGAAAGAAAAAACTTTAATTCAAGGACAAGGAAACCAATGCTTGTTTATCGAATTTTGACGAACATCAAAACTTGGCATGTAATTGCTGTAGATAAGGGAAAATGACAGATAAATCTTATAAAGTAAAAATCACGACTGCTGTGTGTAAATTAGGGATAGAAGGGATCTCTCGCGGCGCGTGCACTGATCTTAAAGGGAGCAAAAATAAAGTGAAACTGGAAAACTAAAACAGACTTGTGTTGAGAATTCGGGGCAAGTTGAAATATCACAAAGTGGATAAAATATTTCGTAGTGACACACGTCCATGCGCCCCAGAGCTCTGTTGCGTCTTAGAGTGTACATACACGCAAAAGATAACTTAAAGGAGCAGTATAACAAGGAAAAGGTTTGAGGGAGCCCTTCCGGTTCGTTAGTCGCGGTAAAGTTACGATTTCTTAGCCGAGTAGACTCGCCTAATGAGACGGAATTCCCACCCGTTTGTCTGCAGCCGCCCTCCCTTTCCACCTCAAATTTCAGCGATTACATTTCTTTCTTTCACGCGCGCCAACAATTCTACCGCTGTTAGTTACTCGTAACAACGTAACATTTTACTATAATCCGATTGATTGAAATGGGTTTGGATCTTATATTAGCAAAAGGATAAAGTAATTGTTACAACCGGCACGTTACACAATTTTAGCCAAACAAACAAGACCATTAATGAAAAAAATTATCGCCATGCTTGGTTTTCGTTGCACAAGAACAGCCGCAAGGCTACCCTTCTCATGCCCTGTTTGGTTCACTTAATCAGGCCGCGAAACACCTTTACAGCTCAGCTAAAGCTCATTGCGTCTTACGGCCTGCAACTCGTGTCCCTACCTATGCCCTTCAAAGTTTTCCTCCCCCTTCCCTGTTCTGCATAAAGCGGTTGTCACGCAAGCAAGCGGGAACAAGCCGCGATTATCTTCAGACCGTAAACTACACTTACCGGCAAGCGCGCTTGCTCTAGTTGTTTGCGAGTGCGTTGTTACGACACTAATGCTAAGTGGCTGCCGCACGTTTCCCTAGACGGCCATGCAAATTACCTTCTTTTCTAGGAGACCAAACTCAAACTCCCGCTTTGCCTAATTTAAGCGCAGAAATTTGCATACAGACTTGAGGTGGTGGCCGGAAGGGGCTGCTGCTTTTACGGCAAAAAACAAACACGCACACACACACAGACCACTTAGGTACAGCTGACTTGCAGCACCTAAGTCGTTTGTGTTTTTGTGTTTGCTTAGCTGCCTTTAGAGGGGGTTTTATGATTGAGGATGAATTTTTTTCCCACTTTTTACCTACTCTTATCAAGACGTTCAAAATTGTAGATGAGCTTTTACTTTTTTGGAGATGCTGAAATGCGCGATGCTTGTATTTTGTAACTGTTTTACTACAGCAAAAATAGGCTTACAGTAATGCTACATTTTTGTTCACGTCTAATTTTTCGGGCCCCACTGCAGACCTGAAAAAAATATCTACTATTTGCAGAAACTTAAAGGAAATTCCTAAGCATTATCTCGAGTGACTAGTAAGTAAAAAGAAGCAGTTTCGCTCGAGCGGGGCAGGCATTGTTGTTGTGAGTGGTCGTTTAATTGTCTCGTTTATGTCAGGCACAGCTTATCCTACTCTGCCCAAACGATCCCTTCTGGCTGTGCCAAATTAAATAGGGGCAATTTTTAAAAGTTAGAGAAATCATTCGTTATGTTCTATAACTAATGACACTTAAAAATATTCTGTAATACCTCCAGAGCCAAAATTTGCTGTAATGTGGTTTAAATAAGCGAATGAATTTCCTTATATTAAAATGCTTTACGATAATTACCAAACCGTATTAGTGCGGCAATACTAGTGTCGACGCAGAGTCCACTTTATCTCGACAGAGGCTGTAGCTGATATTTTACGGACAGTGAGAAAAAACTCATTTTCGGTATATTAACCACCACAGGTCCGCCCAGGCTCTGGTGAATTGGGCAGTAGCGAAAGAACATGGTTTTGACTTAAAGCTCCATAGAAACACAAACACATAAATTAGCCAATCATAACAAGAGAGTCTGTCAAAAATAAAAGATTAAAAGAGATAAAAGTACGACAATAAATGCATAAGCGTTTGCATAGTGTGTACGTCTACTACACGCCCGTGGTTTCAACACTTCGGCGAACGTCAACGACCTCAAGTGGCGAAACTGGAAATAGTCTGCGGGTCCCCACTGGAGCACGCCTCGTAGGCGTATCCACTACGACATTTTAGGGACATTAATGTCCACATGAAGTGAAGTTAGCACGGGATTGGTTAGCTGCTAGTTGGTATAGTGTTGAATTGAAATTTAGCATGCCCTGCATAATTGGATGAGAGACAAACCAGACGTCGGTTTGCATCTTCCCACTGTCTGAGTTCCTCGTCCAAATGTGCAGCGTGTCCTAAATTTGAATTCAGGTCGGCTTGCAGCGCGTTGAGTGCACCGATTGAAAATTTAAATTTTCGGTAGCAGGATCCACTCTTTGCCATAGCACTAAACTAAAAAAAAAACGTTAATCATGACATCGTTGCGATCTGTTAGTCTTCAACTTAAGTCATGACTGCAGCGTACGCTAAGCCTTTACTATTATCAAATTGTTTGTGAAACGCCAGAGCCTGCGAGAAACTTTATTCCAGCATTAAGAAAAGTTAAGGCGAACTCTGGTAGTCCCAGGCTGAGAATTCTATACGTATCTAGAAATAAGACTTTTCCGTGAGTGGTGCTAAACATAACTTTGAACATAAAAATAAGCAACCAGCTTCGGCTGGAAGCGTGGGCGGCAAGATGGATTTCTTTGTTGCATCTTAAACGAAATAGCGAATGTTAAGTTACACATTTCCTTTTCGTCACGCCTGCCTTCTACGTAATTCTATCGGGTAGCATGGCGACTGAGGCGAATCGAGACATGACGCACAAATCGCATATTTGATTTCCTGTGTCGTTCGCATATTCCATTCCCTTAAGCCTAAACAAAATACCGTACTTCTACATGACGCTCAGGGCCGGATAAAAAATCAAGAATTTCATATGGTTGAATCAAGCCTTCTAGCCTTCATGCCTTATTCTTCGGACAAAGTTTTTGCTTTTAGCCATAGGTTTAAATGTTTGAAGTTTCAAGAGGCAGATACCACAATATGACAACAAAAAAAAAAACAAAAACAAAAAAACATGGTGGACAAGAACGTACGCGCTGGGAATTTCGGTTGTAGTTGAACCAAAGTGTAGCGAGTTCCTGTCGGTAAGCTGCTCAACGGAAATGAGCAATAGCAGGGCAGGCTTTACTCAAAACCATTTTTCATGTTCAGCACTGGCCTCGTCGCTGGGCAAGGAATGCTTTACCATTTCGCTTAGCGGCTGTGGCGAAGTCAAGAATTTTTGTTGCGTGCGTGGATGTTGAAAGCTTAAAGTTTACTGCTAAAATACAGTTGTCGAGGGGAACGGTCAAAAAGGCTACAAAAATAAAAATCATGACAAGGTGATGTCCCCCTCTCCTCCCCCCCCCCCTTGTTCTGGCACAACTCTGCGGGAGCAAGTCCTTTGTGACTATACAAAATAACAGAAGAATGCGGGGAATTATACACATAGAAAATCAGCTTTGAGTTTTCAGAAAGAAACAATAATTACAGTAAAAACTTCACAAGAATAAGTAGAATTCAGGGTTTCACAGTAAGAAAGAAAAAAAACAGTTCTCAGTTTTCATAAAGAAACAATATTTACAGTATAAGATTTCACAGAGCGAAAAAAGTTACCTCTGAGTTTTTAGAAAAAAAAAACAAACAGTTACAATACACGTTTTTTTATTGTATTTCTAAAAAGTACATGTCTAACTTGTTTTTTAATGCTTCAACGGATTTAGCACCTTGTGTCATGGTTAAAATTGCGGGGTGATTATGGGGTGATCTGCCAGTTCTTTTTGTGAATTGTTTGTGCGGATCTTAGCGGGAACGCCATCTTTTCTGCGCTTGTAAACATGCTTCGCTGACAATGATGCTTCAGTCTTCCACAGAGATCGTATCCGTCTCCGTTACCAATCGAAGAATATTAGAAGGTAGAAAACATTTGACGCGATGTGATGCAGAGTTGTTCTGGTTGCGCAAGAGCGACCAATGGTGTCCATTTGAGCAACGAAGTGGTCTTTAGCGTGCGCACTATAGTAAGTCGAAATTCATACATCGAATATTTTAATGCGAACGCATTATGCGGCCAGTTAAGCAAAAAGCCCGGTATTGTAACAGCGGATTACCCCAATATTTTTTGTTTCCAACTTAAAAGCATGGCAGCAACGGGCATCGAACCATGCAACACGCGATACTAGGCAAGTGACTTGATAAATACTTCACACGTACACCACGTACACCACGGCTTTGGGAGCGTTGAGGTTTGCTCGTTCGTTTATAATGCGACAGCTTTATGGCCTCCCCTGCCGTTGCTTTACATCCATATCGTCCGTATGTCATGCTGGTTCTATAAAGCTGTCTTAATACGAATTCGGAGCTTCTTAGTACAGATTTTTGAGCAGTCTTCAGTTTGGTCCCATACCCACTAAAATGTATTGGCCAATGACAATGACATCGGTCGTCAGGAGCCTGCGGTTTGTTCCTTTCCATTTGTCTGTAAAATCAACGTACTCACACACCATTCACCCTTACCTACAACAGGATATTGATCCGTGATCAATAACGCTGCCTTCACAGGTAAGAGGGCGTGTCACGCCATGTACAACCTTACAAAATTGCTAAACAGCCTTTTATTCTAGGTATTGACGTAACACTGTGTTCATCTGATAGCGTAATAAACACCTAGCCTTATACAACTAACGAACATTTTTTCCTAATAATGCACTTCAGTGTTAGGGCTCAACATGTGCAAATTGCTTTTCTTTTTCATGTTTTCCATTTGGAGTCATTGTTGCCTGCGATGGATGCCTGCATAGTATTTGTCCGGAGTGCACCTTAAACGAATACATACGACTGTGTCGTGCGCTACTTTCTGCTTTGCACCCCTGCTACTCCTGCTCTCCTCCCCTTCATTTTACTGGGTTTCTCCTTTCAGCTCACAGGGTATGCTACAAGACCCTTCCTTTCTACGTTATTCTGCGTCTCCTTTTGTATAGAAGTGTATGCTCTTTCGTTCTTTCTCTTCCTCTTTCTTTTTTTTTTTTGATTGTGTGTGTAGGTCGCTGTAGTAAACTGCAATGGAGTTTGGGAGCAGTCAAGTTGCCTGATTGCGACTTTTTTTCACATGGTCCTCCGTACATTTCCTTGTGAAAATAAGCACGCATCCATTCAACTCGCCCGCGCCAAATCATACCCCATAAGTCCAACGCGCTCCGCACTGTTACGAGGATGCCTGCGCAGTTTGCACCAGTGCTGCGCAGAGCTGAACAATTAAGTTGTCGAACCGACGACGAGTCAAAGCAGCATTTATACACAATATTTATAACGGTAACAAGGTCGTTACATGGCTCGCTCAAAGGCGAGAGTACGGCTCTGTTCGGTTTGATTGATTGATCAAACTTTATTATATAAAAGAGTGAGCCCCGCGGGGGGGACCCACCGACGGGAGCGGAGCCTCATTCCCTCTGGCCCCGTTCCGGGCTAGCATCTCCGGCCCACGGGCCTCTAGGCTCACGTGGACGTTTGCGGTGGGGCTGAGCCGAAGGATCTCCCATTGCTCATTAATTGGAAGGTGGGAAGCGTGGGTGTGTCGGGTATTGGTGCCATTAGTGATGTGCACTCTAGGATGACGTGTTGTAACGTTCCTTTGCTAGTCTGTCAGAACGGACACAGCTCGTAGTATTGGTGTGGATACATCTTGTGTAGTAGTGTTGGGTGGGCCAGAGACCCTGCCTGTATGCCGCGTATTATCGTCTGGTCCCTGCGGGTGAGGGAGTGATGAGGCTCAGGTAGTGTTTGTTTATTTCCCCTATACATTGCAATGATATCTTTATAGATAGTGATTAGTGTCAACGAGTCGACCTCCGCCTCGTCCACCTCCCGGCGGGACACGTCTCGGGCGCGATAGTCGGTGATGTTGTTGCCGACCAGGGAGGAGTGCGCGGGGGTCCAAATCAGTTCGACCTCGTTGTCCGGTGTCGTATAAGGACGCGTGACGCTTCGGAGTAGATCAACCCCGCGCGGTAGTTCGCGTAGGCTTTCTTGCTGTCTCTCACGATGTGCGTTGCCCCGGGTTGGATTAGTGCCACAGCGATCACCATCTCTTCAACGTTAGTTGCGTTTCTTGTCCTCGTGGACGCCACGGCGAGGAGCCTGTCTCTTGTTATTACTGCCAAAGCGGCTTTGTCGCTTCCCTTGACCCGGGCGGCGTCGACGTACATAACGTTGGGGTTGCCTTCCAAGCGCGTTTCCAAAGCCTTGGCGCGCGATTTTCTCCTGCCGTCATTCTCCCCCGGCGCCAAGTTGCGTGGGAGGGGTTTTGTGTGGATCTCGTCTCTCCAATGTTCGGGGGACGTGGCCGGACGTTTGCACCGGTTGAGGCCTCCATCCGATCTTTTCCAATATCCTCCTCCCGTGTTCGGACCCGATGAGACGCACCCTCTGATTAGAGAGGTGCGCCTTCACGAGCTCGTCCACGGTGTTGTGGACCCCCATCTCGTACAGCCGTTTGATCGACGTGTACGCGGGTAGTCCAAGTGCTTGATTCGTGGCTGTTCTCAAGATGACGTCTAGGTTTGCCTTCTGTGTTCCGGTTAGGTAAACGTATGGAGCCGAGTAAGTGGTTCTGGTAACCACTAAGGCCTGAACCAGGCGCAGCGCGTCGTTCTCCTTGATGCTACGCTTCTTTTTCGCTACGCGGCGGGGCATGCCGAGGACCTGCTCCGACGTTAGACATATCTTGTCCACGGCCGCGTCCGCCTTGCCGTCACTACGGTGCAACAACCCCAGGATCCGACACGGTTGAGTGGGTTCGACCTGGATGCCGTCGATCTAGATCGTCAGCCCGCATCTGCTCCTCTTGCCGACGCCCGGCTGGACTACTAAGAGCTCGGACTTTTGGGGGCGCAGCTCAGGCCGCTCGACTTGGCGTACTCGTTGACCGTCGTCGCTGCGCGCTGTAGTGTTTCTTCCATCCACCCCTCCGATCCGGCCCTGTTCGTCCAGACCATGATATCGTCGACGTAGAAAGCGTGGTCTAACCCTTCAATGCGTTCCAGCAGTTTAGGTAGGGCTAGCGGTGCCAGGTTGAACAGCAGGGGCCATATTACGGATCCCTGGGGTGTTCCGCGTTCTCCTAGCCTTATCGGGTCCGTCTTCGCGTTGCCTATCGTCAGAACGGCCGTTCTGTCCTCGAGGAAGTTGCGGACGTAGTGGAAAGCTCCGGCGCCGCAGCCGGTCCCGTTCAGGGTACGCAGGACGTTGGCGTAGGTGACGTTGTCGAAGGCCCCCTTTAGGCCGAGGGCCAGGATGGCTCTAGGGCTCGATCTGGTTGCTTGTTTGATGACGAATTCGTGCAACTGAACCATGACGTCCTGCGTACCGAGTTCTTTGCGTGAACTGAACATGATCGCGGGCATCTGTCCTGTTTCCTCGAGGTGTCTCTGCAGCCTGTGCAACACTATCCTCTGTTCGGTGAATCCGTCGAATGCCGCCGCCGATTGCCGCCACCGGGCTTTTCATTTCCCCGGAGGCCCGTTTCAGCTGCGAGCAGTTCAAATCCTTCCAATCAGGACTCTCCGCTGGGTGCTGTTTGGATCCGACGAATGGACGCGAAGTGGTCACATCAGACGATCCGCCGAAGAGAAAAAGGGGACTCCTCACCGCCGCTTCCACGCATGTTTGCCGCGGGCCGTTGGACCGCGCGGTGTGGTTCAGCCCAGCCATCCGCTGTCGTCAAGCCAAGCGAATTTGTGAGGGCACTCTAGCACAAAGCAACTGTGCAGCCGCGGCACATGCTAAAATTATCCGCCCTATTTTTTTCTCAATCGCACTAATATTGCTTTTCTCCTCTCAACACTTCCCCAGTGATAATTTCTCCTGCTTCGGTTGGTACGTCTCAATGATCCACCTTCTTGGTTCCTAAATCTTGAAGGGTCACTATAACTTCTTGACCAGTATCAAGTTGCCTGCAGACGTATCAATCCTCCAAAGCACCAGCCAGAAGGCGAGTAACGGGCTCGTCAATAATAATGTTAGTGTAAGCATTAAACCATAAGCGAAATGATATGCGATAGGCAGAACCGAGGCCATACTTGTCTATGAAACAACAAAATATATGACCCCCTAAGTACATTTACGTCTTTGTGAAAGACTTCAACTATTCTATTTACATTATGCTGGCTCATCAATGCTGGACTTACGAGTTGTAGTTCACCTTTCGAGGTAGGTGGATGCTGACCGAAAGCAGTTTAAGTCGTGACCGTTGCCAACTGCACAGGTATGCCCCGCCTACCTCTCCTAAGCAAATGAGCGCAATATTCTCGCCTCTCCTTCTCTTCCTGCACATGTCCTCACTTTTTATTTATTTTTTGGTGTCTTTCTCTCTTAAAAATACGTCCTGATTGTAGAGTATCTGAACTGTATGTAAACAGCTTCCAGTGTTGAACACATTACTCTTGGAAAAAAAATGGACAGCATCCGAAACGTCGAGCCACACATTGTCAAAATAATGATGCCATAGTTTCATTTTTTTTCTTTATTCCCTTCAGATGCGATACCGTGTTTGCACCATCTCATACCAGTGCCGTACCTTCTTGGAACGTCGAGGTAAACGAAAACCTCACTTGAGCCGGTCCTCGTCGGCTTTCTCCACGCGGCGCCTGTTGTGTGTTCCTCGCTTACGGGTATTTATGCTGATACGTTTCGGCGACAGAAAAAGAAACGCTCCATTGTGCACCCTGGCCGACTTTACAAGTCTTCCCGCGCTTCCTCTTCCGCCGTGTCTCTGTGGTCCCGGACCACCAGCGCGCACTCCATGGGCGTAGTTTCCAGGTTAAGCCACCGTTTACGATCTCTGCCGAACGCAGCCCACGACTACGGCGAGGAACACGGAAAGGGGGAGTTAAGGTGGAACGGGGAGCATAAATCACTCCTATAACTCAGACCTGCTTGTTTACAAGGACGATTTTCAGTGGGCGTATACACACACAGCCACAACCCAAGCCTTCCTTATTTCGTCCGGCGCGTTCACGCTGACGGTTGTTTACTTAGAACGTCTGGTTACTTGAAGGTATTTGCTTTGCCGATGACGCCTTATACTTAACGCCACGTTTCACGCACCTGTTTGCGTTTCATCGATCACTTCCTCGTTTAGCAACCATGGATATGAATGCTGACGCGTTAAATTATGAATAACGCTTCTACTTTCTAGTATTTGGAACGGAAGCTTCGTGGTATGAACCACGCGTAAAACCACGGACATGATAAAAATAAAACTATGGTGACTATCTGACCCAAAATAGTTGTAAATGTACAGGTAAGCCCCAGTTTTGGTTCCCTTTTTGCCATTATGCAGGTCCAAACAGATGTTACGTGCTTTTTAACGTGTGGGAATGAGACTCAGCGTAAATTCCTGCTGATAAACAGTTGTATAATTTACCTTTTCCTACACCTCTGCAGGCCCAAAGGAAAATTTTCACCACTAAGTTTTTACTGCCGATGGTCATACAGCAGTCAAAAATCATGAGCTACTCCAAACCGTGAAGTTAGAGACCGAAGTAGCCGGATTCCGGAACATACGCGGCCTCCCAATTCAGGCGATAAACGAAGTGAAACTGAAAATGTAGGAGGGAAATTTGTCTTGACGACGGGACTGCCCCGCCCGGGACTGCCCCGCCCGGGAGACACAGGAAACTGACCACACATGCGCTTGGAACACCGAGAAACTGAGGGCAGTGGGAACATAGACATGGCCGACGTGGTTCGCAGAGAAGTAAATCTTTGAGAAACCTTTATCTACTTGACAGTCTAGTGATCTTGAAAATGACGCTTATCGTTTACTAAGCTACTAAGAAAAGCCTATAAAAAGGATGAGGCATGAAGGCCTGATGTGCAAACCATGTTTTGATCTTTCAAATGGGGCCTATTGATAGCTAATGCACTGAAACTCCATGCCCAAGTGATGAGACGTATAGGCTCGAGGTGCAAACAGCGTGCGGCTTTGATTGCGACTGTGCGCCCAATTGCACCCACCAAGGCTTTTCTTTTTTAAGTGTATCGCATAATTGGACGCCTTCCGTTTTATAGACACGGGGAGATACGGCAGTCTTTTCTTTTTTTTTTTTTTTTTGAGGTCACGACAGTTGCACGGAACACTAGCCATACAAACCTTCGCTTTATATGCGAACGGAAAGGGAGGAAGGAGCCCCTGGCTGAAGACCAAGTTTGCTGCTCTACACTAGGGGAAAAGACGTAGGGAGCTTTAGACAGCAAAAGAACAAAAGTAGTGCCATTCCACTCTGAGAAGGTGGAACACCACCGGAGCTTGCTTACTAAAGCTATCACTTGCAGCTATTTTAAAGATATTGCGCATATCGATTACTATGTACGATGACTAAAATTGTATTACTAATACCACTTACAATGTCACCCACCGCACACCAATTGGCCACCAACCACGCAACAAACGATGCCGAATTGTGTAGCCCCAAACTCCCGCTTAAACTGCGCTGTCGCCTGGGGAAACGTCTAGTGGGGTTGTAGCCAGCACAACAACGTCTTCCGTTTCCCGCCTCACGGTATTTGGGGTCCTCAGGGGCACTGCGCTTACCCAAGGCATAATTGTCGTCCGATCTCTCCTTCCACTGAGTTCAGGAGGAGTTTGCCTATTTTTCTTTACGAGCAGGCGTCACTGTGCAATCCTACAAAGACTAAGCTTACATCGATCTCCCTATAGGCGGCTTCACTTATGAAAACAAGTGCGTGGCGGGGAAAACCTTTTTCAGGGGCACTGCACGCTTGCTTTTGTTAAAATATGAAGCGCTGGAGGCGAACAGGTGACCGAAGCGAGAGAGTGTGCCTACAGCGTGAGAGAAGAAACACGTGCGGCTAGCCACGGCACGTGCAGAAGACACCGGCCCGGGAGCTGTTAGAGGGATGAGCTTTTCTAGTTCACGCAAAAAAAAAAACAACAACAGAAAAGCAAAAACGATGGGGAGTGAACCTATTACAGCTCCGCTGTACAAACGCCGGCAACGGCCAATACAAGTATAAAACCAAATCGCAGTTATAATTGGCAGTCTCAATCCTGATATTCGCACTGTTGCAAGAGGTATTTGAAGGCAGCTTGTTCTAGGAATATCACTTCATCTGTTCGTGGCTCAAGAACTGAGCTGCCTATTCACATAGGGGTTTGCTTGGCCCGTATAAGAGGTTGGTTGCCGATAGCAATACTTTTTTTAAGTTTGGAGCTGAATTTTTACCCTGGGTTACAAAGAAATTTTCGGCTCCCCGAATATCAATCCTAGCATCAGTCGCAACGTAACCAAGTCTCTGACTCGTCCATTTAATATTCGCCGTAAGAAAAAGAAATTTGGAAGGTTTCGCAGAGAAAAGCATGTGAGCTCGCTTCTATGCAGAAATTTAACATGTCGAGATGATCTTGCGGACGGCTCGATATTGTTTTCTTTGCTATACGACATAAAAATGAGCCAACAAAAGTGAGATATCCTTTTTATGAGCCCAATCTCTCTTTGGGTTTTGACGAATACTAGCTTTCAAAATGAGCCATTATCAAAAAAGATCGAAAGTAACTTGTCTGGGGTGAAAGCGGTGGCGAAACCGCGCCAACAACCGGCGATTGGGAAACACAGGGAGCGACTGCTGGGGTTGCGTAAGCCCTAGCGCGCGTGCAGCTTCTGACAATCCGAACTACGTCCCACCGCTTTTCCACGTGTCTAATAATCAGTGGACCGGGATACTCACCGACCATATATGAATCATCTGTTGCGGACTGAGGGTTTGGTTCAGCTGCAGAACTGGGTCCTGGGATTTCTCGGCTCCATCGTTTGACTGAAAGGGAATATCGGATGGCTTCTTTCTTGTTTATTTTTTTGGTCGAAGTAGCCACGGAAGCATTTCTGTTGTATTTGCGGTTTTGGTTCCGGTGATCCCGCACTAAAATGGTGCGCCAAAGTTCCTACCCAGCGCCTTGGTCTTCGAAGAAGTACTAACTCTGGGGTCTTGTCCTTTTGTCGGGGGTTCTCAGCACCTGTAACATCGGACATGGAATCACCGTTAAGTAAGCATAATCTCTAATCATAGACGCAAATGCTTTCATCTGACA
Source organism: Haemaphysalis longicornis (assembly GCF_048455015.1). Taxonomy (NCBI): domain Eukaryota; kingdom Metazoa; phylum Arthropoda; class Arachnida; order Ixodida; family Ixodidae; genus Haemaphysalis; species Haemaphysalis longicornis. The sequence continues at coordinate 52,391,038 of NW_027526335.1, forward strand.
ATGAAGACGGAGGAGTGCGGCTAGCAGATACGAGGTGGTTTAACAGATGAAGGCAGCACCGTTATTTTGAAATGGAACAAACGGAGGCGGTCACGAAAGTACGAAAAAAATGTTTGTATTTTTTAGAAAGCATTTGTAGAAACTGCCATATTTAAACGGAATGTCAACTTCTGGTTCAATAAAAGCGATTGATTTCTTTAAGCACATCATAAGAGCAAGTATACGTGGCCAGGCAACGCTCCCTCTAAACAGAAAGCGTACGTAAAACTTAAAGAGAAATTGACTTCGCTACTGCGGAGGGCACAGAGTCCTCAGCAGATGCAACTACGTAAAACTAAAAAGAACTTTCTTCAAAACTTAACGAGATTCGTTTTCGTAATATTACAAACGCATTAAAAGCTTCTTATGCAAGTTTTATTGGTATCGCACTGCAATTCCTACACATGCGAATCAACAGTAAGATTTCGTGCTTACGTTGATTGCCAATTATAATATCAACTTCCCCACACAAACACCTATAGTGACGCGAAAGTTGAATACTAGTGCGTCTTCGTTTTACGGAAGGACGGCAGCACTCGTGCTTTTTATCCTTTAGGATGGTGTTGCTCATAGTGTCAGCGTAATTCCGTGAAAAGGATAACAGTTTAAAGTAGTTCTCAGAACATCCGCACAGCTTATGGTGTTATATGGTTGAAATGCTCGCCGTTATCGATTATATCAACTGAAAACATTCAATTGCTATCACTGTCAAGTGCTCCTGGGATCCATTAACGGTAGCCATAATGTTCATCACAAACCTAGTGAAACTGCACTGGCGCTCATCCGCAGCGGGACCGTCACCCCGGTCGTCATGCGGCACGCACACGCGCGCTGAGACGTACATCCAGACATCATCTCTGACTGGTGACACATGAATTTCCCAAAAAATATATCGCGGGAAACATAGTTTACACGAACAGAATTCAGACCTTTTCTCTAAATTTTAAGCAAATGCGCACTCGGGTGCAGGTATACCTCTAAGCGACAGCATACCCCAGCGTAAGGAAGGAATATTTCGTTAGTTACGAAGGGACGGAAACACGAAAAAAGAAGCCAGCAATAATAATGGGCGCATTCTAGGTGGCACCTCCCGTCTCCACAGTTCAGTGAGTCTGCCGCACGCATGTGGCGCGAGTTTCTACGGTCCGTTGTATCTCATCTGTGCTCGTAAAATTTCAGATCATACCCGAGTAGGGTAAAATGTATTCAACTCGACATCGCGTTCTATTGTCTCGACCGCGTCGTTCCCTCACTATTGTTGGTGGGCTTTGTTCCGTTCAGCTATACTTGTCCGCTCCAAAGCGAACGCAGTACCGGAGCAGTTTCAACGGGAGTTGGGTAAGTAGATCCTGATCCTCTTGGAACAACAGACAAAAAGTCCATCTTCTGTCGACATCGCGTATACATGAAGCACGGCATGAAAGGGTAGATTGGAGGTTGAGCCGTACGTCGACACGTGCGCGTTTGCATTGTTGCTTCGGAGAGAGAGAGAGAAAGAGAGAGAGAGAGCTTGTGGGTGAGGTCGAGGAGGGGAGCTCAGTAGAGGGGGGGAGGAGGCATCGCAGTGCCGGAGACAGCAAGAGGCCGAGAAAAGGGAGACAGGGAAGACAGGCGTACGAATCCTATCAGATGCGGCGCTTTACTTTCGCGCGGATGCACCCGGGGCCAGGCAAGCGTGCGAATTTTGCGTGCGCGGAAGACGGGCGCCGAACGCGCCAGAGGTGGCCAGAATTGATGACTCGGCTCCGCCGCCGCCTTGGGCTCTATGACGTCTTTCGCCCAAATGCTGCCACTGCAGCCGCCGCGTTTTGGAACCGCGGCTTCTCGCTGCTTTCTGTTCCTTCCGGGGCTGAGACGAACACGCGGTTTCTCGTTTTGCGTGCTGCCGCCTTTGCAGATCGATGCTTGCGCGCTGTCCCGCCGCTTCTCGGTAACTGTAGGTCGACGTGTTAGAGCTCAGCCGATTGCCCCAGCTCGGAAACTTGGTCATTTCTTATGCTGCACGCGAGAGGTATAGATGCCATAGAATTTCTATTCTGAAGAGCCCCTTTGCCGCGGAAATTTGTAAACAGCGTCTGGTTCGGTCTTTCAGGACAACCTAATAAATCTGTTGAGACCCCAGGTAAAGTTCCTGTTATCAATTCAACGAGAGGAGAAAGTCCTCGATCAAAACAACCTAAAGGGAAGTTTTGAACTGTGTTGGCTTGCAGCAATATTCATAGTTGAGTTTCAGGCACCGAGCTTAAAGCGGCAACTACATGGAGCGTTTTGCTCGCGCCTGGCGGCCGTCGGCTGTCCTGGCGGGGACGCCAAAAACGTTGAAAAATACAATTTACCACACCATTACCTAAAAACCTAGTTCATTACCTAAAAACCACATAATTGGTCAAATTGGCTCTTTCTTTTCTTGAATTTTGCCCTCTACAACGTGAGGTTTATGTTGCCGCTAGGAGACGCCGACGGCCACCAGACGCGAGCAAAACGCTCCATGTGGTGGCCGCTTAACTCTCTCAATGCGACGATTCAAACAAGCAGTACGTTTCTTTCGAAAGTGGAGAAATAATAGGGTGTCGCCCGTGGTACAGACCTCCTCTGTCTTGCGTCTGAACTTTCAGAGGGACCTGCGTAGCAGTAGGCAGGCCCGTAATGCATACTAAAATGTAAAGATAAAATCGCAGCCTTATTTCAGTGGGGTCACATTTCCCACCAAAGTGGCAGTTATAAGGAGGAGTGGCTACCTAGCTACGGCTTTTGTGCGCCTGCTGTTGGTCAATACAAAGCGTATGCTCAAGGGGCGCCTGGAATGTATCGTTAAGACTGTCGCCCGAAACCATAACCTTAGGCACGATGTTAATTCCTCTTCGGTGCCCTTAGTTATTAGGAAGCTTGAAATGATAACATTTTGCGGTGTTCAGTGGGAAACGCAGGACTGCTTCCCGTGGAGCTGCTCGGGCATGCTTGGAACCATATGTAATTGCAGTAGTTCTGCGCGAGCGTTCAGATTACGCCTATTTGAAAAAGAAATCCTAGACATGCCCACGCTTTCGCTTTTAGTTTCACCAAACCAGGAAGTGGCACAACATTGCTACGGTGACAGCCCTAAAAACAACCCTTTTACTCAGAATTTTTTTGCGGGCTTGATGCAGTGCTGGGCACGTGCGGTGGTGGCACCGCTGGCAAGGAATATCTAATTAAACTCACCGAATCCCGCGCTGCACCCCGTGTCAATCCCGAACAAGGGAAGAAACTCCCGGGCCTGCGCACTGGTTACCTGGACACGAATCTCTCGAAGTAAACAGGACGGCACACGCCCCCATCCACGCCAATTCACGCCTGAAAATTTCGAAGAACGGAAGAGACTTTCAAGCCTAAGGCAACTTTGAGTCCCCGCCTCTTCAGAAATGTTCCAGTACACTCGCCCACTACTGGCACGAGCGCCTAAAATATCCAGCAACCCAACCGTTTCTATGCAGGGCCGACGCTGCCATTTTCCTAGGACTGCAAACTAACTCTTCCCCTCACAAAACCCCGCCCTCCGCCATGCATCCCACACTCTACCCCACTTAGATATTCCATACGCCACCTAGTATGTGAACGTCAACTAACCGCATTCCTTATTCCGACTGCCCAACCCACGTAAGAGCAGTGGGCGGCACAACTGAAACAGTTCACGTCGTTGTATTTGTACTTTGGTTTAATGGCTTGAAGTCGTTCGGTGAATTGTTGGTTGGTTGGTTAAAATTCGGTTACTTCACTTAATAGATGACGCCCTCACCCTTGTAAAGGAATTGTTTGAATTACTTTGTGGTAGCAAGGAAGCCAAAGGGCTCTGCTTTGTTAAAGGGGAGCAATCGTAGCGAACATTTTCTAAAAAAGTTTGTTCTAGGCACGGCGGCTTATGCCCATTAGGGTACCGCACGCACATTTGTAATAGTTCGCGAAGACCCTCTGGGATGGTAATGTGTCGTCGGGGAGCCACTCCTGGGTATACAATGCCCTTATTTTTACAAATGTGTATGCAACTTGCCGTTGAAGGTGTTTTTTTTGCCTGCCACAGACATTACTGGTCTAATTAATGAGGACTCGTGGTCCGCGTGGTCATGTCATCTTCACCTGATCCCCGTCTCAACGGCCCACCAAGCTATTTTTTTATGGTGTTCTTATCCCCAAGTGTGTTTCCTAATTTCTACTTGCCTTAATTATCCTTCAGTACGAAAAAGTAAATGAGGCACAGTATTCACGGAACGTAAAAAAAATATAGTGTTTTAAACATAGTAAATGTAAAATTAAAAAAAAAAAACTTTCTGAAAGACGAAATAAGAAAATTCGGAGGCAACTGTAGGACTCGGGCAGCGCAGGACAGGAGCGGGAGGAGATCACTGGGAGATGCCTTCGTCCAGCAATGGACTTAAGTAGGATGACGATGATGATGTTGACGACGACGATGGCGGCGGTGATGAAAATGGTTTAATTTAACCCAACTGGAAATCGTAAAGCAAACAGCTTCTTCCACGTCATTTGAAAATAGGACGCTGTCACACTTTTCAATGTCGTCTCCACCGAAGGGCAGTTGAGGCTCATCAATAAAACAATGCGGAACTGGACGTCCATTCACTACACACCGAGCAGTGGCCCAAGCGGCTGTTAAAACATGTCATTCCAAGTTTCATCGCAACACGGCTGGCGTGAGCAGACCGGAGATAATTAGCCTAGTTAAATTCATCGCTCACTTTGATTAATGGGGAAAAACTAAGCGATCCGGTCTCCCTGGGAAGTGGATTGTTAAAGGGGCTCCACATAGAGGCACCGACCGTTAGTCAACTGCACGTCATTAACAGGCAAGCTCAGAATCGGTGAAACCGAGGACGCCGTTCTGCGACGGAGGTCGGATCTGCAGACGAGTCAATTAAGGAGCAGCACGGCATTTCATTGATCGACGGCGCCTCTCCGACGGATTCGTAGTTGAGAAGTGCGCGACGCGAGCCATTTGTTTGACAAAGTAAGGTTCGCCTCAGGACGCTTCGCAGGCAGTTCTGGGTAAGCTCGGAAAGGATCGCCGAATGCTTTGAGGGCGCAATGAGCCGAATGCACCGAGATTCTTAAGCCCGGCGAAGTCGTACAAGTCGTGCTCGAAGTGAACGCATGACATGATGCCCAAGTGGGAACGCCCGGTGTAATTCTCGCTGCTATTGATCGGCGGCATAGATTTAGGGCTCCCTGCCTCGGCAATGTCCACTCGATCGTGGAAAATCTTCAACAACATGTGACAGAGGCGATGACTAAGAGAAAAAACTCCGCTAAATGGCAATGTTCGGTCTAGGCGAAATGCTTTGGCGACGTTCGTTTTCTTAAAGCTGCTATCACTTGTACGCTTGTGTTATTAAATAGCTGCAAGGAAGCATTTTGTGAAACCTAATTATCATGTTGTGTCGGTAATAAGCTATGTAAACATGATATGCCCGCTATTCAGCTCATCGGTCAAAATTTACACTGTTGCTAATTTGAGGTAAATATACGTGATAGGTAATGAGCAAAGAGAGGTATAAATTCTTATAAGTTGCTAGGTAAAGTTACACCGCTATAAACTTCTAGCTATATCAAGAACAGTCCAATAGCGTTTAGGTTGGAAAAAAACTTTAAGTCAGTGGGGGAAACCTGCAGCCTTGTCCGAAAGACATGCTGAATTTAAATTTTGGGCATCGCTTCAGGGCACCTTCAGGTGTTGAATTATGAAGAATGGGGCAGTTATGTGCCTTTCGCGCTGAACGTTCGAGTATAGTTAGTTTCGTTTTGTTAGGTGAGCTACTACGTCCTGGTTATGCTTGTTGAGAGTTTTATTACAGATAACATTGTTTCTAATACTGCTTTTTAATACGATTACCATGTGCAGTCTCCACAAGCCTGTCATGGGGAAGCCTGGGTATTGAAGGGCGCGTATAGAAGATAGAAAGATCAAAATAAGGTCACCGCGACGCCACAGGAACAACACTGCAAGTACATTGGCTCAGAAATAGTGATTTGGGGGAGGGGGGAAGGGTGACGCAAAATTTTAATGGCATCCGCGACAGAGAAAGCGCACGTGGCCTATCAACCCTAGAAGATGTCGAGTGTGGTGACGTTACTGTCAGTGACGTCCGAGCAGCGCACTGAAGCACCAGCGGGTGAGGCATGAGTATTCCAGTAGAGAGCTAAAATTCAATGATTGCAAAATTTAGTTTTAATATTCTGCGTGTGAGGGTTTTGTTCCTTGAGTGTAAGTATTCAGAAATTCCAAGGACACATAGGTAGTTTTTTTTTTTTTTTGGTTGTGAATGCGAGGGAATAATGTCTACTTAAACGCCTGAGGCACTTTTTTCCGGCTTCGCGTTGTCGAAGGGCTTAGTAATCTTGCTGCTTGAGACGCTTTACTCCCCGATCCGCCTTGACTCTTTCGAATGGCTTATGTCTGTCTCGGCGGTGCGGCGGCGCCACTGCGTGCTCCTGCCGCCTTGAAATGACAGAGTCAACGACGATGGCGAATTCTGCTGCCTGCGTGTTCGCTTGTTAGGCTACGTTTTTCCGCTTCATTATTTCAACGGCGGCATACTCGCGTGGACGGCCACCTCTCGCTACTGCCGTGCTAAAGCTCCCGCTATGGAAGGCCTCGCGATAAGAGCGCTTTCCCAGGAGCCATTTCATGGCTTCTGACGTGAGCACCTACACCGACTATGGTTTTCTAAGGGAGGCGGTTTACAACCAGCCGCTGTACGAATGTCCCGCATGCATTCCCACGGAGGAAGCATGTATCCGGTTCGACAAATGCTCGTGTACAAAAATCATGGCAGGAAGAGAGGGCGAAGCGAGGTGGTTTCGCAGTGCGAGTTCCATAGCCTGAGGCGTTCCATAGCGAGAGCCTGAACTAGGCAGTAGTCGTAAGTGGCAGCAGCGATATGTTATAGACAACCATTAAAACTTACTCAAGAAAGAAAACTAAGGTTTCTTGCGCAAACTCAAACTTACTGCTGTTTAAAAATTAAAAGTAAACGAGTAGATGGGCATGTCGTTGACCACAAAAATTGACGACAGAAATTCCTCTATCAAAAAAAAAAAAAGAAGAAAATATGAAGCGTGCAATTTCTAAGCTAGTTCCTACCTTCCGGCCGCCTAGCCAGTGAACTACTCAAAGTAATGGTAAAAACCAAAATCTTGCGATAAAGAAACGACGTTTCGCATCAAACGCTGATTCGGATGATACCGCACTCGAGCTTTAGAGGGACCAGCTATTTTCCACTCCTCCGTACACACCTTCCCTCCTTCTATGAAAAGCAAAATAAATTTAAATGCACACAATCTCCACTCAAGCATGCAAAGCCAATCCACGAAAGCGTGGTATGTGAGTAAAACTCAAATTCATAAATAGAATGCAAGTTCTGTAGCGTGTTTACTGCCCCGCTCATTCCTGAGAAAAAAGCAGCAACGCCTAAATGTTTTTGCGTGCAAATAAAGGAAACAATCAAGGAGGTTATCTGCTTTAAGACAGTAGTCTCTGGGTCGCGTCTCTTCCGTTGAAGAGACGCGACCAGGACCGAAATAGCTTCGCCTAAGTCGGCCACGTTTCCCCAGGAAGGAAAAATAATGGCGGAGTCATTCTACCAGTTTTTATACTCACGCGAATAGATTATTAAGGGCTCAGTCTCAGCATCCTGGGGGCCGCGATGAATGCGAAGAGAATATCGGTGATTTAGAACGGACGAGCAAATCGAGAAGTACAGGAGGGTTTATTGTACGTCAAGGCAGATGGGGGCGAGGAGGGGGGGTAGCAATATTTTAGGATCCAATCAATTCTCGATTCTACTACGCTGTGGGACAGGAGGCTCATTGTGGCGACAACATAGTTCAATTTCTCCTGAATTTGGGCACTTCTATAGCGCTGCAGTCAATGGTACGGCCTTGCTTTTTCGTGACTTTCACGTTATCGCGGTGTCGACTGCTGCGAGTGAAATGGTAGCAAGGACAGTGCGCGTTGCTAGACCAGGACATGGAAAGCGCGGCACTCCATCCTGGTAACCCATAACTTCAATCTTGAAAGAACGTGACCAATGCACTTAAGGTTATCCGGAATACATTACATTCCTTTGGTGGTTTTCTCCGCCATAGTCCAATCGGAGCGTCGTAAGCTGCCCATTAAAACAAAGGTTGTTATAATATGTTAGCAATTTATCTGCTACGTTACTTCCTCTATTGTTAAGGCAGTGGACGCGATTAAGTGAGAAATTGGGGTATAGGCGAAAGGTCGCCTGGCGGTGATCCGGCCTCTTTCACGGGTAAATAAATCTATATTAACAGATAAACAATGTTCGCAATAATCAAAATAAGGCTGCAAGGTAACCTTCAACAAGTATTCTGTTCGAAGGCTGATATAGAACTGCTTTTGTGTGAATACAGATCTATTGATTGATTGTAGGGTTTAACGCGCCGACGCAACGCAGGCGATGAGGCGCGCCGTAGTGGATACCTCCGGATTAATTTTGACCCCCTGGGGATCTTTAACGTGCGCCGAAATCTCGTACATACGGGCGTTTTTGCTTCTCGCCTCCATCAGAAAAGCGGCCGCCGCGGCCGGGAATCCCACCCGTGACCTCGTGCTCAGTAGAGCAACGCGTTAGTTACTTAGCCACCGCGGCGGGTGCATTCAGATCTGTGATGCCGTGCCTGATTAAAGTAAATGTATTAATTATTGCAGTGTACTTTTTATTGTGCATATTTATCATAGAAGCATATTATTAAAATTCTTTTTTTTATGTAAGGATTTCAATGTTTATATAAAGAAATTGATACGCTCAAGTAGATCCGGAAAATAAACAAGGAAATATTGCGCTAAGAGCTGAGATGCGTAATAAAATACCGAAGACCATGAGACAGGCTTTCTCGAGAAAGGCTACAATAACAACGCATCAGCACAGAAAAAAGCATTTTACGAAAACGGTGTAGGTCGTGCGAGATATATTGTTATCTCTAGACAGATTCGCAATCTCTCTTTCATGAGCCCGAGATTACTTTGTGACGGGCTCTGTAAGCCAAGGGTGTCAAGCGTTGGAACAGTGTTTTGACAGCTGGGAAATTTCTGGAGACATCCGCGGATTCAATTCTGCCACTCAAGCCATAGCTGCAAACGAAAATACTTTTTTCCTTTCAAGGTAACATTTCGAAAATGAAGGGGCGCTTGCGTGCACGCACCTGAGCAAAGTTTAGGAACACAAAAGTTTTCGGATCATTGGTAACAAGCGAATGCTCATTTTTCAGCTCGGAACGAAGGACGTTGTGTCAGAGTAGCAATTATGGGAACAAACGCTGGCTTCCTGAAAAGTCTCTCTCTTAGCATCCTCAATATTTGCTTTTGCTGTAAGTTTCCGCCACGCTGTGAAAGTTGTCCACTTTTAAAAGAGCGTTTTTCCTGTTTTCGCATGTGGACTCGTAACTACGAATAGCCCCAAGCGAAAGCTCAGGGTCGCCTTTTGAGCAATCAATTATCAGTTGGCTTATCGATGACCGGATGGACTTGTTAACTCACATTTAAATTTATGGGTTGGTTCCCCGGTAGTTCGATCCATTAAACAGCTAAGTGTAGGCAGTGCGACACCATGACGTCAAAAATTCAAGCTATTTTAATTAAAATATAAATTCCTCTAAGCTTTCTCAATGCGGCCACCGTACAAAAATTGGCGAATCTTGTACTAAGTCGCGCAAGGCTTGAACCATAACGAAGCTGGATGATTTCTTTCTATGTAAGCACTGAAGGACACACCGCTACAAATTGCATTAGGTTTTAAATTGTTTATTTACATGTTCCGTCCTCGCTTTTAATTGTGGTCGTTGTAGTCATCGTTATATCCATTTATATCGTCGTGTTCCTCATGCATGACGTGTGGGCGCGGATCGTTATGTCCACAAGTTTTCACATTTCTTCCAAAGTGGAACGCGACAGCACTGTGTAGAATCAACGGCGACCGGCTTCGCTAACTGGGCGCCTGTAGCGCAAGCTGTGTCGTGCTCTCCCCTTGAGGCTCGGACGCACATGAAGTGTTATTAGGACGATCATTAAAGGGGTTTGACTTCAATTGAAGACGGCTGAGCGGGGAATGGCACGGAAGATGATAGGTGTAACGCTATCAAGAACAAGAACAAGAAGAGAGCGTAATGGGTCCGGTAAGAAACTCGTGTTAAGGACATATTAGGAGAAATTAAGAAGAAATTGGCATGGGAAGGGTATGTATTGCGAAGGCAAGATCACCGTTGGTTATCAAGGGAAACAGAGGGGATCGCCAGAGAAGACTAGCGTGGCAGGGGGCGGCAGAAAGTTGTGAGTGCAGATGAGATGACGACGTTTGCGGGAATAATTTGGTTGCAGTTAACACAGGACCGGGGTAATTGTAGATCTATGGGAGATGCCTTTGCCCTGCAGTGGGCGTAGACAGGCTGAAGAGGATGATGATGACAAAACATTTTCCAACTTCAAATTTTCAAGACCATGGTGTACACGGACTGTCTTAGCGTTCAAGACGCACTTGCATCCGGAAAGCGTTATAAAAACATTTGGATCAATCTTGCTTTGAAGGCTGTTATTTCCGCTATTATCAAACCTATTATCAAGGCTATTATCAAACCTTGAAACAACTTTCTATTGGGTTTAAGGCCACTCTGGAATTACCGGCAATACGACAGCTGAATAATAGGCCGCTGCTGCTACACTCACGAATGCAATACGCATCACTGTCCTCAAGCCACACATCAGGCAATACTTTTGTTAAACGTGACAAACGGAGGGGATGGAACGGAGATGCAACAAATTACACGTAATAAAACCACACTCGGGGCCATACTCGACTGACACACGCAAGAGATACACAGAAGTTACCTTGGCTAGACTACGAATAGGGAACAGACATGCAACAAACTCGTATCTGCTCATTTGATCTTCAAGATCCCTGTGTATCAGGTAAATATAGGCCCTACCCGTAGTTCATATCTTAATTGCATTCAAAGCCCTACACACCACGCGATGCAAATATTTTCCTGAACTGTCCGGACAACACATCCCGCTACACCAATCATGCTTCTTGATTGACTACCCATTGTTTTCTATTACGCGTGTTTTTCAGTTTTTAGCAGACGTCATATTTTTGCCGCTCCTTACAGAGTATGCATAATTATCTTCATCCTATACACCACCCATCCTTATTGCCTTTTACTTCGTTCCATTCTTGTTTTTACTGACATAATTTAGCATTTACATTTACATCTGTGCCACTAAATAACTTTGTCTTTAGCGCTGTTTGCCCTGGATGGCTATGCGCCATTACACACAACCCATCCTGATCATCAAGTACGTTTGAACACAATTATAGACAATACCAATGTTGCATGGTTAAGGGAATGAACTGCATAAAACGATGTCGGAGCACAATTGAACACATACAATATTCTTGCCGTTAACAATGACAAGGATATTATAGGGTGATAACAAACGCCAAACAAAAGACGGTTGTTTGAAGAGGCCAGCACAAATAATTTTGCATACCGGAAGGAAGATAATGTTAGTAATTGGCTGCCTCGGGTATTCCAACAAATATATTCACCTTCACTGTTTCCTTCGCGAAAAAATTGAACTTGGTGTGAGGCGATGAAGCGTACAGAGTGCACACTTTCATGTGTGCGTGGGAAAGAACCTGCCTGCTCCACGTCAGGGTATAAATGCCTCAATGCGCAAGCTGAGGTATTTTTAAGCACGTGCAACAAGCAGCCGA